>NW_012267333.1:506697-507065 GCF_000151885.1 Dipodomys ordii | reverse complement strand
GAAATTATGTAATCACTTAATCACAATCAAAAAAAAAAAAAGAACCTGGGGAACGGAGGGAGGGAGGGGATGGTAGGGGGAAAACAATGGAGGGGTAACAATGTTCAAGAGGAAGTGTACTCATTACCTCACTCATGTAACTGTAATCCTCTGTATAGTATCTTTACAATAAAAAAAAGATTGCAAAAAAAAATATGCAGAAATAACTACAAAGAGAAGCAGAAAGTAGAAGTGTGAATAACTCAAAAATGTAACTGGCCACAAATCAGAACCCTAGAAGCCATCTGGAATCAGCAATTTCTGCCTCCATTGTACAAATGTCAATGCCAAAAACAACAAATCTAACGGGCTCCTTAAAAAAAAAAAAA
>NW_012267333.1:502609-506647 GCF_000151885.1 Dipodomys ordii | reverse complement strand
AGAAGAAGAAGAAGAAGAAGAAGAAGAAGAAGAAGAAGAAGAAGAAGAAGAAGAAGAAGAAGAAGAAGAAGAAGAAGAAGAAGAAGAAGAAATGGGTGTTTTCAAAAAGTAAATCAGCAGATTAACTCTTAGAGCAGTATGAACTTTCTGTGTTATTCTCTTACCCCTAACACACCTGTGCACATCAGGATGTAAAATGAAGCTCTAACTCAGCAATATTTTCCTCCAAAAAAATTTTTTTTTGTTGGTCGTGGGGCTTTAACTCTGGGCTTGGGCACTGTCCTTGCACTCTTCAGCTCAAGGTGAGTGCTCTACTGCTTGAGCCACAGTGCCACTTCCAGTTTTCTAGTGGTTTATTGGAGATAAGAGTCTCATGGACTTTCCTGCCTGGGCTGGCTTTGAACCGCGATCCTCAGATCTCAGCCTCCTGAGTAGCTAGGTTTACAGGCGTAAGCCACGGGCACCCGGCTTGAATTTTCTTAAACTAGGGGATTTCACAGATACATTTTTTTTTATCACTTTACAAGGTATTCAGCACTCAATTTGCCTTTTGAAAAATAACAGAGGAGGAATCCCAAGGTGTAACTTCTCTGAATATTTAAAATACAATTTACCTGACTTATGTAACTGTAACCCTTCTGTATATCACCTTTACAATAAAAATAAAAAAAATAAAATAGTATTTAGCCAGGAACCAGTGGCTCACGCCTGTCATCCTAGCTACTCAGGAGACTGAGGATCAAAGTGCCAACCCAGCATGGGCAGGAAAGTCCATGAGACTCATCTCCAATTAAACTTCTCGGGGCTGGGAAGGTGGCTCAGTGGTAGAGCGCTTGCCTTGCATGCCTGAGGCCCTGGGTTCCATTCCTCAGCACCACATAAGCAAAAAGAAAAAAGGCAGAAGTGGCACTGTGACTCAAGTGGTAGAGCGCTAGCCTTGAGCTGAAGATCTGAGGGACAGCGCCCAGGCCCAGAGTTCAGGCCCCACGACCGGACCCAAAAAAAAAAAAAAAAAAAACTTCTCAGAAAATGCCAGAGGTGGTTCAAGTGGTAGAGGGTTAGCCTTGAGCACAAAGAGGCTATCCAGGCCCTGAGTTCAAGTCCCTAGGACCAGCAAAAATAAATACTATTTATTGAAATTGAACTCCAAAAGTTTTTTTGTTTTTTTTTTGGTCGTGGGGCCTGAGTTTTGGGCATGGGTGCTGTTTCCTGAGCTCTTCAGCTCAAGGCTAGCACTCTACCACTTTGCCGTGGCTTTTTTTTTTTTTTTTGTCACTCATGGGGCATGAACTCTGGGCCTGGGCACAGGCTGTCCCTCAGCTCTTCAGCTCAAAGGGAGTGATCTACCATTTGAGCACAGCACCACTTTCAGTTTTCAGGTGGTTAATTGAAGAGTCTCAGCCCCAGCTGGCTTTGAACCATGATCTCGAGACCTCAGCCTCGGGAGTAGCTAGGATTTCAGGGCTGATTAGCTAGGGTTATAGGCATGAGCCACAGATGCCCATTTGGTGCCTTGGCTATCATTCAACCTTCTTGCTTAGTTTGTATGTCTACCACTTGAGCCACACCTTCAGTCCAGCATGGTTAATTAAACATGGAATATTATAGCATTTTCTGCTCAGGCTGGCTTAGAGCTAAGATCCTTCAGGTCTCAGCCTCTTAAGTAGCAGAGCCAACACCAGCCTGGAGACCACTTGGCTTCCATAACTAGGAGGCAGCACATACTAGTGTTGCAGATCAGCAGACAATGCCTGCTAGTGTTGCAACTTAATGCCAGACCTGCACTGTAGCCTCCTCAGATTGACTCAGCAACTCAATGAATGAAGTCCAGGACAACAGACAGTGTGAAATGCTTTCTTGGTTTTGTTTGTCAGCCATAAGGCTTGAACTCTAGGCCTGGGCACTGTCCCTCAGCTCTTCAGCTTAAGGGGAGCGCTCTACCACTTGAGCTACAGCGCCACTTCCAGTTTTCTGGTGTTTTATTGGAGACGAGTCTCACGGTCTTTCCTAACCGGGCTGGCTTTGAACCTCGATCCTCAGATCTCAGCTTCCTGAGTAGCTAGGATTACAGGTGTGAGCCACCAGCGCCTGGCGTGAAATGCTTTATTTCTAATATTTGCTGTGGCTTCTATCTTCAACAGTCCTCTTGTCTCCCCCAGGTGGCTAGGTGGCTCTGTCTCAGTGACTCTGAGTCTAGGGTTTCTTAGACCCTGGGCTTTGCTGACTGATTGCACCAATTATAATTAAATGTTTTGCTGAGTTCCACAACATTACCATTTTTTTCCTTCCTTCCTTCCTCCTTGCTTCCTTCCTTCCTTCTTCGTTCCTTCCCTCCCTCTTGGGGCTTGAACTCAGGGCTTAGGCACTGTTCCTAACCTTTCTTTTTTTTTTTTTTTTTGTCAGTCATGGGGCCTGACCTCTGGGCCTGGGCGCTGTCCCTCGGCTCTTCAGCTGTAGACTAGCACTCTACCCCTTGAGCCTCAACTCCACTTCCAGCTTTTTCTGCTTATGTGGTGCTGAGGAATCGAACCCAGGGCCTCATGCATGCAAGGAAAGCACTCTACCACTGAGCCACCTTCCCAGCCCTCCCTGACCTTCTTTTGCTCAAAGTCAGCACTCTACCACTTAAGCCACAGCGCCACTTCCGGCCTTTTCTGTTTATGTGGTATTGAAGAATCAAGCCTAAGGCTTTGTGCATAATAGGCAAGCACTTTAATGCTAAGCCACATTCCCAGCCCTGTGTCAAGCTTTTAAAAATTATGCAGAAGAGAGGCACAGGGGGCTGCCTGCAGATCACAACCCGCGAAGAAGATGCTTTTGACCCGACAGCTTCGACAGAGGCAGAGACAGAAAAGAATCGCACAGAGCCACTACCGCCCAACCCAGCCCGCAACCACCCCAACTGAACTCGGATTGCAACAACAACTGATGACCTACACCACACAGAAACAACCAGCTCCAGGGTGAGTACCCCACAGGGGACAGTGTATCCCTCAAGGGAGACCAGAGCTGGAGGGAATCCCCAGACCCTGACCTAGACTCCCTACCCCAACACCCGGACCTCAGGACCCACTAAAACTGGGAACTGTTTGAGAGCTCCACCAGCCCGTACAGCACACTCTGCTGGCCAGGCCAGAGCAATAGTGCCCCTGGAAGGGAGCTTAAATGCCCAAGCCAGGAACAGCGCCCCTGGGTCAAGACCACCAACAGTAGAAGAAATTTGAACTGTGTCCCCCAGGCTGTATAACCTAGGTAGTATACACATCAGCACAGGCCTAACGAGCACGCTCCAGGCTGCATAACCTAGTGGTATACACATCAGCACAGGCCTAACGAGCGCGCTCCAAGCTGGGGCCGGAACCAGGCCCGGGGACCCGGCGCCTGAACAACACAACCAACTCCTCCCAACTGAAGTAAAAAGCTGAGCATACACCTCAACAGAGGGGAGAAAACCAGGAAACAACACTCCCCGGGAAGCACGCCTGTGACAACAAAAGACCAGGAGGCCCAGGACAAGAGAAGCCCAAACCCCACCAAAACTCCACCCATATATCCTAGGCTGGGAATTGGGCAACACAGGCTGCCAGCACCTGATAGTAAGCAGGAGCTCAGGCTGTTAAGGCGCCAGCCTTGAGCTGAAGAGCTGAGGTACAGCACCCAAACCTAGAGTTCAAGCCCACAACCAGCCCAAAACAAACAAACAAAAACACATCAGGAGCCCATAGCAGACTCCAGTATTTGGGAGAGTGCATCCAGAGCATCTGTTCTTCACAAGAGCACCCGTAGGAGCAAACACAAGCAGTCTAGGCTGCTCAACCCTTCCAAAGGCGGGAACTGCCAGTAATCTACAGCAGAAAGCTGAGAATCCTAAGTCAGAATAGCAGCTGGAAATAGGCTCCCAATAGAACCCAGATCAGGCACAGACCCTCTCTACCAATACAGAATCAGCAACCAAGCAAAGACAGACACACCAAAACAAAATTGAAGAGCAGTCTCCTGAACCCCCATGCGAAAATCACAGAGAAAAATCACAAGGTT
>NW_012267333.1:479475-497186 GCF_000151885.1 Dipodomys ordii | reverse complement strand
TGCTGTGACTCAAGTGGTAGAGCGCTAGCCTTGAGCTGAAGAGCTGAGGGACAGCGCCCAGGCCCAGAGTTCAGGCCCCACGACTGGACCCAAAAAAAAAAAAAACAAAAACAAAAACAAATCTTGATGTTCTTTTTTTTGTTGGTCGTGGGGCCTGAACTCTGGGCCTGGGCACTGTCTCTCAGCTCCTTCAGCTCAAGGCTATTGCTCCACCACTAGAGCCACAGCATTACTTCTGGGTTTTTCTGCTTATGTGATGCTGAGGAATTGAATGAACCCAGGGCCTCATGTATGTGAGGCAAGCACTCTACCGTTGAGCCACCTTTCCAATCCATTTCTTTTTTCTGTCAGTCCTAGGGCTTGAACTCAGGGCCTGGGTTCTGTCTCCCTGATCTCTTTGGCTTAAAGCTAGCATTCTACCACTTAGAGCCATAGCTCTACTTCCTCTTTCCTGTGGGTAATTGGAGACAAGATTCTCCCTGGGACTTTTCTGCCCAGATGGTTTCAAACCTGGATCCTCAGATCTCAGCCTCCTGAGTATCTAGAATTGTAGAGGTAAATCACTGGTGCCTGGATTAATGGAAGATTAAAAAAAATACTGTCATCTAGAAACAGCTTCTACTTTGAAAATATGACTTTAATTTCCTCCAAGAGACCACTGCCATCTGATATTGTTATACCCAAGAAACATTGTCAACTCTGATTACCACTTAGTAAGCAAGTTTACTTTATTTATTTGTTTGTTTATTTATTGTTGGTCATGGGGCTTGAGCTCTGGGCCTGGGTGCTGTCCCTGAGCTCTTCAGCTCATGGTTAGTGCTCTACCACTTGAGTTACAGCACCACTTCCAGGGTTCTGGTGGTTTACTGGAGATAACAGTCTCACAGACTTTCCTGTCCAGGCTGGATTTGAACCATCATCCTCAGATCTCAGCCTCCTGAGTAGCTAGGATTACAGGCATGAGCCACCAGTGCCTGGCTACCAAGTCTACTTTAAAATCCAGGGTTTTGCTGACATCTAACAAGCTGAGGAAGGCTTCAGTTTACTCATCTTACTGAAATGATGAAGCTTATGCTGGAGCCAGATGCAAATGGCAGGTTCATGGGCTTCTAGAATATACTTGGGTTACTACTAGAATTCACACACTTGGCAGTAAGTTATGGTTTATCTTTTTATTATTTCTCCTTTTATCAAAATCTGTCACAGCTGGGGGCCAAGAGGAAGTAAAAAAAAATCCCACAAATATTCCCCCAGTTTCCCCACCCACCTCCCACCCAGGGCTCTGGCCAACCCTGGGTACACATGATCATCTCCCCCCACCCTCAGCTTTCTCCCAGCAATAAATACAGGTGACCGTGATTCAATGAAACCACAACTGATTTCTTCATCTTGAATTGCCCCAGGGGACCAGAAGGGGGCAAAAGTTTAATATCCATCCCCTCTTAGTTAAGGAGGTGTGGAAATGGTCTCTCTCCCAGGGGATAGGGATAGAACTGCCCTCACAGAACTGCAGCTGCTCTGGAAGGAAGTTGGGAGGAAGGAAAGGGTAGTTGGGATGAGAGGGAAGCAACCTCACTCTTGTTCCATTCATCCCTTACTACTAAGGGGTGGTCCCAGTGTATCAGTGGGGCAGAGAAAGGGGAAGGCTGGCAGGGTAGAGCCAGAGGAATTAAAAAACAAAAAACAAGGGAGGGCAGTTTGGCAGGTGGGGGTGGGAAGGAAGGAGAAAAGGAACACTAAAGTTCACTGCCCTCATCTTCTTCCAAGAAATGGCGTCAACACACAAGTGACATGAATGGACAGGGTCTGGGGAAGTCAGGGTCCCTAAGGAGGAGAAAGTGGGCAGGCAAGGACCTTGTAGTTCTCAGGTCTTCACAAGTAAGTGTGCTCCAGTTAGAGCAACAGGATGTTGGGGGGATGAAGGGGAAGGCTTGGTGTCAGAGAACAGAAATGAAGAGGTCACAAAAGAAATTTGGAGCTCAAGGACAGTCCTGACATCCTACCCAGATGTTGGTAAGAATCTGGGTCTTGGAATAGGGCAAAGTCTGGGGAGGGTCAAACTTCAAGGCAGAAGGGTTAACTCTCACCACCACCACACCCTTCTCCCCAACCAAGAAGATATCCCTTGGGTTATCGGAGGTGAATACTCCAATCCGATGCCACATTGACACTAGGCTTACGCAGGATCAACACAGAAGTCTCAGGGTCATGCTGGAAGGATAACCGGGTTTCAGGAGATCCTAAGAGAGGAACAAGAATACCACAGTTGGCTAACAGGAAAGGCCATCCCAACCTTATCAACCTTGCTTCTGCTTCCTCTCGTCCGCCATCCTGGGTCCAATCTGTTACTAACCTTTTGTCTGGAGCACCACAGCTGCTGGCTTTCCAGCCCCTATTATCACCACTCGCTCAATCCAGATGGGTGTCTCAAGGTGGCCTTTGGGGTCTGCTGAGCTGGAGGTGGCAAAAGCAGATGCCCAACAGGGAAAAGATGTTAAAAACAGAAGGAACTTCTTACCCAAAGCAAGGTCAGGAGATAAGAGAAGAGCACAGTCAATAGTGACATCCCCAAGGACCAACCCCCTGCTAGAGGGATCCCATTACCTGGAGACAAGAGTGTTGCCAGAGAAGGAGAATCGGCGAAACAGGAACTCATTGCGAGTCTGATAGTTGAATGTGTGCCCATCATCCAAAAAGAGCTCTCCTTGGGCTGTACCCTGAGCAGTAAATGGGACAATTGAGCACCTGAGCAAAGAGGAAGTCAAGAGCTCATCCCCAGGGGACTGAGTCCCAAGATGGCAGGCAGTTAGGTGAGGTGGCTCTCTGCGCAGGCACTCACTTGGGGACTGAGTGCAACAAACAGAGTGATGGGGTCATCCTTCATACAGTCTGAAGAGCGCCGTACACGCATCCATCGAGGCACAATTGTTCCTCCACGCTGAAACACAGGGATCTAGGACAAAAGCAGTGCTAGGATGAAGTCACCACTTACATCCACAACATCTTTCTGTTCTTACTATGTGCACACAGGTACCAGACCTCCAAGAACACACACTGTGTTCCCCTCCCCATCTGGAAACCTACAGGCAGATAGAACTGGTATACTCACACTGCTTAGAGTCACAGGCAAGTACAGGGTCTGAGGACCGTGATACTTCTGATAGGTTTGACTGTCGTACCACACCTGTGAGGATAAGATGTTCAGTTGCTCAGTGCACAGGGACGCCCACCTTGTTTACTTTTTTTGTTGTTGTTGTTCGGTCTTGGGGCTTGAACTCTGGGCTTGGGCGCTGTCCCTGTGCTCTTCAGCTCAAGGCAAGCGCTCTACTGCTTGAGCCACTGTGCCACTTCTGGTTTTCTAGTGGTTTATTGGAGATAAGAGTCTCAGGAACTTTCCTGCCTGGGCTGGCTTTGAACCGTGATCCTTAGATCTCAGCCTCCTGAGTAGCTAGGATTACAGGTGTGAGCCACCGGCACCCGGCTCCATGTTGTTTACTTTTTGTCTATGCCTTTCCATAACTCACCTCCCCTTGGCCAGGCAGATAGACCTGTACACCATGAGCCCCAGCATCTGATACAGGGTGAACCAGAAGTGCATCCCCTAAAACATACAAGAATCAACTTGTAACTAGGGGATCAGGTCAGGCTAAGTGGGCAACACCAGAACATCTGTCCCCTGTACCACCAGCCACACACACTAACCCTTCTTGGGTCTCCACAATAAGTATTTCTCAGCCCCACCCTAACCAATTCTCACCGAGTAGAAATTGATCATCCATACTGAAGGTGGTCACATCCTGAGGATACTGTACCCACAGGGGCCTAGCGAGGAAGCAGAAAGAGAAAGACATTCTCAGTAATCCCCAAGAACTGGCAATAAGAACAGCACAGGAAGCCGGGTGCCGGTGGCCCACGTGTGTAATCCTAGCTACTCAGGAGGCTGAGATCTGAGGATCCAGGTACAAAGCTAGCCCAAGCAAGGAAGTTGGTGAGACTCTTATCACCAATAAACCACTTGAAAACTGGAAGTGGCGTTGTGGCTCAAGTGGTAGAGCGCCTGCCTTGAGCTGAAGCTGAGAGACAGCACCCAAGCCCAAGAGTTCAAGCCCCACGACCAACCAAAAAAAGCACAGGAGTAAGAAAGGTCTAGGAGTTTTCAGACAATTGTCACAACCTTATCTTGTCTGGTCTATGCCACCTCCCTGCTCCTCACCCATCAAATGTTTTGCATAGCAACCACTGAGAAGCTTCCCTGCATGCTGCAGTATTGTCCACTGCACAGGGCACTCCGGGATTACATCAGATTTTCTTTTTTTTTTTTGGGTCCTATCGTGGGCCTGAACTCTGGGCCTGGGCGCTGTCCCTCAGCTCAAGGCTAGCGCTCTACCACTTGAGCCACAAGCGCCACTTCCAGCTTTTTTCTTTTTGCTTATGTGGTGCTGAGGAATCAAACCCAGGGCCTCAAGCATGCAAGGCAAGTGCTCTACCACTGAGCCACCTTCCCAGCCCTACATCAGATTTTCTTCTAAATTCCAATCTCCCCTAAGGAGTCCTTCCCCAAGGCCCACTGTCTTTTTATCTATTCCTGGAACACAACAAACTCACTTTAGACTTTTTATTTTTTAAACTTTAGAATTTTTAGACTTGCAGCCTGCTCTGCTTGGAACATTGTTCCTCAGGATCACAAAAGTCTGTCCAACTCAGCACTCAGCACTTATCTTACTCAGCACTCATGGCTTTTTTTGTTGTTGTTGTTGGTCACAGAGCTTGAATTCTGGGCCTATCCCTGAGCTCTTCAACTCCACAGTGCCCACTTCCAGCTTTTTCTGCGTATGTGGTACTGAGGAATTGATCCCAGGACCTCATGTATGCGAGGCAAGCACTCTACTACTGAGCCACCTTCCCAGCCCCACTCATGGCTTTATCAAAGAGGATTTTTGTGAAAGTGGTACTGTGGCTCAAGTAATAGCATGTTAGCCTTGAGCTGAAGAGCTGAGGGACAGCGCCCAGGCCCAGAGTTCAAGCCCCATGACCGACCCCCCCCCCCAAAAAAAAGGAGCATTTTTGTGACCATTTGATTTCATTATCCTGTTTTACTTTTGTCAAAGTTTATCACTGTTGGTAATTTTTTTTCTTCTTCTTCTTCTTTTTTTTTTTTTTGCTAGTCCTGGGGCTTGAACTCAGTGCCTGGGCACTGTCTCTGAGCCTCTCTGTGCTCAAGGCTAGCACTCTACCATTTTGAGCCACAGTGCTACTTGTCTGGTAGTTGACTGGAGATGAGTCCTGCCCAGACTGGCTTTGAACTATGATCCTCAATCTCAGCATCCTCAGCAGCTAGGATTATAGGTGAGTCACCAGCACCTGGCTTATTAGTTATTGTTAGTCTTTCACTTTTTTTTTTTTTTTTTTTTTTACAGATTCTAGCTCTGAAGCTCAGGCCTTAAACTCTTCAACTCCTGAGGCATGTGCCACAATGCCCAATATTTCCTTTATTTTTATTTTTTGGTGCCAGTACTAGGGCTTGAACACCCAGCCTGGCTGCTGTCCCTGAGCTTTTTTGCTCAAAGCTAGTGCTCTACCACTTGATCACTTTTTTTGTGTGGTAAATTGGAGATAAGAGTCACAGATTTTCCTGCCTGGGCTGGCTTTGAACTGTGATCTTGGGATCTCAGCTTTCTGAGTAGCTAGGATTACACATGTGAGCCAACAGTGCCGGGCTCCCCTCTAATTCCCAAGATGAGATTTCCCTCCTGTTCAAGGTCTGCTGAAAGGAATATGAACCAGTTCCCACTATTCCCCAGCCACTCTCAGCCTGCTCTACATAGAGCCCGCAAAATGCCTTACCTCATGACAGGAAACCCTTCTCGATGGGCCTGATAGAAGATAGTGTACCAAAAGGGCAGCAGAGAATATCGCTGGTTTAAGGCATCTCGGATTACATCTTGGTTCTGAGTTGCTAAGAGCCACGGCTCCCGCCGCCCAGTGTCCAAGTGAGCATGAGCCCGAAAGAATGGCTGATAGGCACCCATCTGGTACCAGCGAACAAGTAGCTCTGGCTCTGGGTTTTTGAAGAAGCCACCCACATCCGCTGAGAAAGGGAGGGGAAAGCAATTAGGAAAGAGGGTTCAGGAAAGATGCTGCCTGATGAACTGCCCAAGCCAAATACCCACAACTCCCAATTTGTAGTTTTGTGTTCATGCCTAGGTCCTAAGACCTCTACTTTGTCCCTCTCCTACCAAACAAGACCCTAAATTCCCCTCTCTTACCCCCACAGAAGGAAAGTCCCACCAGCCCCAAGCTGAGACACATAGGAATGGTGATCTTCAAATGGTCCCACTCAGCACTGTTGTCTCCTGTCCACACGGCTCCTGAAGAAGACAAGACGTTAAATAGAAAAAGGCCTTAGCATTTACTGCTCTGCCCTACCACATCTACTCTCGGGTCCCCAGAAGCAGAAGATAGGGGGTGCAGCGTTCACAAGAATTTTATATTTATTTATGCTAGTACTGGCGTTTGAACCCAGGGCCTTGTTCAGGGCCTGTAGTCCAGCCTTTTCTGGTTATTTTGGAAATGGGAGTCTTACAGACTTTTCTGCTCATGTTGGCTTCAAACTGGAATCTTTTAGATTTCAGCTTCCTATGTAACAAGGACTACAAGTGTAATCAACTGGCATCTAACTCCCAAGAACTCAAATAGAGACTTTCTCCTGCCCTCTTTGATTCTACTGAAAGAACACTAGAGATAGGGAGATTCAGTCAACAGCTTTCCAAAAGCTAGGCCTGGGTGTGTGGCTCTTTTGATCTGGTATTCCCCCTTTGCTACAGCTCTATTCTCAAAGTCTTACCAAAACGCTGGGAGCCAGCGAAGAAAGCCCTGCTTAGAACAAAGGGCCGTTCTATTCCACCAGAGCGCTGTATTAACCCATTTGCAGTGGCCATGTGCTGAGTAGAGAGAGGAAAAAAAAAAGGCAGTGAGAACCAGAGTCCTGTTATCAGTTGTAAGATGCCTGATCCTCAAGTCCTAGGATCTATCTTTTTTCTTGTCAGTCATGGGGCTTGAACTCAGCTCCTCAGCTCAAGGTGAGTGCTCTACTTCTGGCTTTTTCTGCTTGTGTGGTGCTGAGGAATCAAACCCAGGACCTCATGCATGCAAGGCAAGCATCTGCCACTGAGCCGTCTTCCCAGCCCCTCTTTTTTTTTTTTTGGTCATGGGGCTTGAACTCAGGGTTTGGGTGCTGTCCCTGGGAAATTTTTTTGGTCGGTCATGGGGCTTGAACTCTGGGCTTGGGTGATGTCCCTGCGCTCTTCAGCTCAAGGCGAGAGCTCTACCAAATAAACCACAGTGCCACTTCTGGTTTTCTGGTGATTTATTGGAGATAAGAGTCTCAGGAACTTTTCGGCCTGGGCTGGCTTTGAGCCATGATCCTTAGATCTCAGTCTCCTGAGGGATTACAGGTGTGAGCCACTGTCACCTGGCTATTTTTTTTTTTTCTTCTCAAGACTAGCATTCTACAACTTTGAGCCACAATGCCACTTCTGGCTTTTTCTGTTTCTGTGGTACTGAGGAATCAAACCCAGGGCTTCATGCATGCTAGGCAAGCACTCTACCACTAAGTCACATTCCCGGCCTCTCTTTTTTCTTTCCACCAACTCTCCTCTCTCAATCTCTTACCACATAGAAGCCATAGATGTTATGGATGTCTCGGTGCTCCCAGCCCCCGTAATGCTGGGCATCCTTGAGCATGGTGACCTCAGGACCATTGAAAACAGATGGTTCGTTCATGTCATTCCAGACATAGAGATTAGGAGCTGAGCCCTGGGAATATAGCAGATAATATGGACAGAAGACAAGAAGGAAGAAGACAGTGTCAGTCTGAGAGTTCCTAGGAATCTAGAAAGATTTATTTCCTCAGAACAAGGGCCCACAGAAGGTTACAGGCATCCAACCAAAGCAGAGTGGCAACCAGGAAGGCTCTTTATCATGCAGGCAGGGTAAGAAGAACAAGAGTCATAAGGAGAGGCCTTTCCTACCTCGTAATTGTCAAAGCTGAACATGTTAGCCCACCAGGCCCTCATGAGGGGATTAGTGAAATCAGGGTAACCAGCTGAGCCTGGAAGGGGATAAAGGTGGTGGTCAAATACCTCCCTCTTCCTCCCAGGACCAAGTCACCATTCTACCTCCCTGGCCTTCCATCTGCCTCTCCTTCAAGCTTAGGACTGCCTACCTGGCCAGCACCATCCCTCATAGTCAGAGCCATCCCGGGTTTTAACATAAAAGCCCTGGTTCTTTAACTCTTCATGAACACGATAACCAGAGTCCACCTTGATGTGAGGGTCCACGATGGTCACCAGCTAGGGCAAAGAACACAAAAGTGGTTGGTCAGAGATCTCCAAGGCTACCTGGCCTCCGCCTTACCAAGAGATCACTGACCATGGCTGCAACCCCTTTACCTTCCGCCTCTTGGAGGCCAAGTGATCAAGCATGGTGCGGGGCTGAGGGAAGCGGCTAGGGTCCCAGGTGAAGTACCGCTTGCCATCAGCATGTTCAATATCAAGCCAGATGACATCACAGGGCATGTTGTGATCATCAAAACCCTGATCCACTTCCAGAACATCAGCCTCATCTCGGTAGTTCCAACGGCTCTGGTGGTAGCCGAGGGAGAAGAGTGGGGGCAATGTCTGGGTTCCTGTAGGTTTATAAAGGATGTGGGTATTAATGGGGATGGATCCTTGCCATCCCAGAAACTGAGGGAAACATAAGAGAAGGAGGCTGAGAGTAAAGTACTAGTAAAGAGACTGAAACATAAAACTTCTGAAAGTGTACAAAAGACAAGAGGAAAAAAATGAGGCTGTAAGCCGGGTACTGGTGGCTCACGCCTGTAATCCTAGCTACTCAGTAGGCTGAGATGTGAGGATCACAGTTCAAAGCCAGCCTGGGCAAGGATAGTCCATGAGACTCTTATCTCCAATAAACCACTAAAAAACCGAAAGGGCGCTGTGGCTCAAGCAGTAGAACACTCGCCTTGAGCTAAAGAGCTGAGGGATAGTGCCCAAGCCCAGAGTTCAAGCCCCACCACCACCAACAAAACAACAAAAAAATGAGGCTGTAAGTTAGCCGACTGGGCCCAATCACCTACCTGTGAGACTAGCATACTGCCTGAAGACATCAAAGACAGAAGGCCCAAGCAGAAGAAAGACATCAATGATACCACTCTCTGACATCCAACGGACATCTGTCTGTGGGGTCTCCCCCGAACCCTGCAGGTAGTCAAGCATCTTCCCAAACAGAGTCTACAGAAGGGATCAAAGGCAAATAAGCCCTTAAATTTTCCAATTCCATATAAAAGCAGCAACATTTTCCTCAAGGTCTTATTTTGACTCCTAATGTCTTATTTTGGTCTACTATTCAATGTCACCTCCCCAGGGAGGCTTTTGTGTACCACACTGTCTAAAGCAGTACATACCTACCCCCATCTCCATGACTGTTTCAATGTTAGCAATTACCACCTTGAATTCATCTTGCTGTGAAAGCTGTCTTCCTGGGAATGGAGGACCTGTCAAAGCTCAGTAAGCCCATGTCCCCAGCACCTAGAAGAGTGCCTAGCACATGCTATACCCATAACAAATGCATGCCCTCAGGCCACAGTTGGCAATGCCTTCCTTAAGTGTGGTCATTTGGCAGTGACTAGAGAAAGCAGGTTTCTACAATGCCCCAAACAGGCTACATCACCAGTTTCTTCAAAACTCACATCTTTATTTCTTTTTTTCGGTTGGTCATGGGGCTTAAACGCAAGGCCTAGATGTGTTCTTGAGCTCTTTTGCGTAAGGCTAGTGCTCTACCACCTTGAACCACAGCTCTATTACCAATTTTTGAGTAGTTAATTGGAAATAAGAGTCTTATGGGGGGCTGGGAAGATGGCTCAGTGGTAGAGTGCGTGCCTTGCATGCCTGAGGCCCTGGGTTCGATTCCTCAGCACCATATAAGCAAAAAGAAAAAAAAAAGCCGGAAGTGGCGCTTGTGGCTCAAGTGGTAGAGCACTAGCCTTGAGCTGAAGAGCTGAGGGACAGCGCCCAGGCCCAGAGTTCAGGCCCCACAACCGGACCAAAAAAAAAAAAAGTCTTATGGGGACCTTCCTGTCTGGGCTGGCTTTGAACCATGATCTTTGAACCATAATCCTAGCCTCCTGAGTAGCTAGGATTATAGGCAGGAGCCATTGGCACCTGGCATATCTTAATTTCTTCCTTCTTTTTTTGGTGTATGTGGTAATGGGGCTTGAACCCAGCATTTGGGCACTGTGCTTTAGCTGGCTTTCCATCATTCAAGCTACACCCCCACTTTTGGCTACTTGGGAGCTAAAGAGCCTCATGGACTTTCCTGCCCAGACTGACTTCAAATCCTGATCCTCAGATCTCAATCTCTTCTTTTTTGGTGCCAGTCCCAGGGCTTAAATTCAGGGCCTAAGCACTGTTTCTGAGCTTTATTGCTCAAAGCTATCACCTGAACTTACAGCTCCACTTCTGGCTTTTTTTGAGTAGTTTATTGGAGATAAAAGTCTCCCGGACTTTCCTGCCTGGGCTGGCTTTGAACTCAGATCTCAGCCTCTGAGTTGCTAGGATTACAGGTGTGAGCCGTCACTGCCTAGCTCAGGCCCTGCTTTCTCCCCCTACTCTTACCTTTCCTGCAGTGTTGGAGGATATATCAACCCAGGTCTCAGCAGCATTGAGCCAGAAGATGCCCAAGTCTCGATGAGGGTTATGTGCCAGGAGCACAGGCACAGACCCATACAAGGCCATGGGGTTGTCCAGCTCATACTGGAATACATCCAAGTTGTATAGGCGATATGGTTCACCACCCCTGGTAGCAAACAGACAGACAGGCCTAAGCTAAGAACTGGCCCCAGTTGCAGTACTCCAAATCCTACCAGATTCAGGTCAGTGATGAGAAGTAATTGTCCTTTCTCAAAGAACTTTTTCTTTTTCTTTTTTTGGGTCCAGTCGTGGGGCCTGAACGCTGTCCCTCAGCTCTTCAGCTCAAGGCTAGCGCTCTACCACTTGAGCCACAGCGCCACTTCCGGCTTTTTTCTTTTTGCTTATGTGGTGTTGAGGAATCGAACCCAGGGCCTCAGGCATGCAAGGCAAGCTCTCTACAACTGAGCCACCTTCCTAGCCCCTCTTTTTCTATTTTTGATAGTCGTGGGGCTTGACCTCTGGGCCTGAGTGCTGTCCCTGAGCTCTTCGACTCAGGGCAAGTGCTCTACCACTTGAGCCACAGCACCACTTCCAGTTTTCTGGTGGTTAATTGGAGATAAGAGTCTCATAGACTTTCCTGCCCGGTCTGGCTTTGAACCATGATCCTCAGATCTCAGCCTCTGAGTAGCTAAGATTAAAGACTTGAGAACCACCTGCTCAAAGATCTTTCTGAACCACCATAGTGACTAAGCACAGAAAGTGATCCATGCGGGGCTGGGAACGTGGCTTAGTGGTAGAGCGCTTGCCTTGCATACATGAGGCCCTCAGCACCACATAAGCAAAAATAAAAAAGCTGGAAGTGGCTCTGTGGCTCAAGTGGTAGAGCACTAGCCTTGAGCTGATGAGCTGAGGGACAGCCCCCAGGCCCAGAGTTCAGGCCCCACGACCGGACCCCTCCCCCACCCCCCAAAAAAAGAAAGTGATCCATGCTTTTCTGGACTAACTATCCATCATCATGCCCACCTCCCAAAGATCAGACTTCCACCCACTTCTCCCTCCTCCTTCTGGTATCATTAGGGGACTTACTCAGTGACCTTCAACCTCAGGCTGTCTCCATGCTCAGGGATCCCATATACATGCTCCATGCCTGGCAGAGAGAAGTCCAAACCTACAGACGTAGGGCCTAGAAAAGAATCCAAGGCTGAGCTCCAGTGCTTGTTCTTAAGCAAGGACTCCCTGTGCCCCTGCCCAGGGCTCTCCCAGCCCCTCACCATATGGCTTGCTGTCAGAGTGAGTTTTGAATGTCTCCTCCCAGGCTCCTGGCTCATCTTTCTCTGCTTTCCCCTGGGTCTCCTCTGGCTGTAAGAAGGAAAGTGGACCACTACCCAATCATACACCAGTTTTTCTTTCTCTCATTTTCTAAATCCCATCCCTCATGGTGAATCTCACTGAGTTTGTACTTTTTATTTTTCTTTTAATATGCAGGTTATGGAGCTTGAACTTGGAACCTCGCACTCTCACTCAGCTTTTTTTACTTATAGCTGGTGGTCTACCAATCAAGCCATGTCTCCCAGCTCCCTAATCTAAAGTTTCTTATGGGACTTTCCCATCCAACATCCCAGCCAGCCCTATCCTCCAACCACCCACCCCCCTCCAACTTGCCTTGTCACCATCCCCAGGCGTTTCCTCAGGCTGGGCCCCATCGCCCTCAGCTGGGTCTTTTGATCCTTGCCTGGAAGGTAGGAGAGCTGTCTGCTCCAATCCAGAGGGGGCAGGGACGAGGGGCTAGTGGAAGGAGGGGTAGGGGAATAGAGAGCCAAGGGTCCAAAGGAATGAAAGCATTGGAGGAAGGGACTGAACGTTAAAGCTTGGAGAGGGACCCCAGGAACCAGTTAAGTTTTCAAAAGATGGGGAACAAACTGAGAAAAGAAAATGAGGAGTTGTGTGCACCTCCCACCAGGAAATGCTTTCTACATACAGGGGCAAATCACCAGCCTCTGCCAGCATCTAGAAGAGACAAGCAGGGTGGTTCAGGGGCCTGAGTTCTGAATGTTAGTCCTCCTGGCTCTGATGCCTCTCCTAAGATACTCTGATTCCAGCTACTTTCTCACTGGCTTCAGACACCTGGCCTGACACATGGTTTTGCAAGGGAAGTCAGACCATAGTAAACTTCTCCAGACACAAACAAAAACTTCAAAAGGTTCTTCTAAAGAATGCTCTCAGGCAGCTGGCAAGCGGCTGTCTGGGACCTCAGTTCCGCCTCAGCTAAGGGTAAAGAACCCCAGCAACAAGCAGTATCCTTCCACCCCTTGGCAAAACACTAAGTTCCTAACATTCCTTAAGGACTTGCAGCACTTCATCTTCTTTCTCCCAGGCGTGTGTTAGCCAGAGCAACACAAAACAAGGGCCAAAACATCACACAGTGGGAAAAAGCGGGAGAGGTAAAGTACAGGGCATGGAAAGATCTGGGATCCCTTTCCAAGAGGACCAGAGTGACGGGTGGGTAAAGACAGAAGAACACATACAGTACCAGTGGTCATGGATTTACCTAGAGAAAAGGCTCTTGATCTTATCCCAAATGCTACCGAGCGTGAGACTAACTTTATCCGAAAAACTGGGGCAGGAGGAAATGAGTAGGGAAGGGGAAAAGGAGGCACAAAACCAACACAAAAACAGAAACATAAAAGTGAGTTTCAGTCGACAAACTTCCAGAGATGGGGGGAAAAAGAATCCAATAAATAAATAAATGTCTCTTAAAAGAAAGAAAATAAATATGGGGAATATGATGATATGAGAAGGGGAAGAGGGAGAGATAGACCCAGGCAGGCCTCGCAGAGGAGGTGCCCAAAGCACAGCTCAGGGACAAAAGCGACAGCCTCCTGATCTGTATAGACAATGGAGAAAACTACAACCCCTCCAGCCCCCAGCTACTACCCAGCAGTCTTGCCACCCCGTCTCCTCCCAGGAACCTAGATACCCCACAATATCCCTACACTCTCCCATAGTAGACTCTCCCATAGTACACTCTCCCATAGTAGACTCTCCCATAGTAGACTCTCCCATAGTAGACTCTCCCATAGTACACTCTCCCATAGTACACTCTCCCATAGTACACTCTCCCATAGTAGACTCCCTGCTGTTCCAACCCCTGTACTCACGGGACCCTGGGGGCTCTCTGGTGCTCAAATTCCATGAGTCCTCGAGCATTGACACTGAGCAGAAGACTGCGATCCTCTAACAAGTCAAGGCGGAATGGCTGAGCTGTCAAGATGATTTTGTAGGGTCCCTCAGCCACTGTTAGCTCAACACTATTGTCATCATGGCCAGAGACAGAAAGCCTGGGAAAGATATGAAAAGGGATACAGGAAAGGGCAAGGGGAAAGCTGGGGTGCTGGTGGCTTCTGCCTGTAACCATAGCTACTCAGGAGGCTGAGATTTGGGGATCAAGGTTCAAAGTCAGCTTGAGCAAGGAAAGTCTATGAGCCTTTTATCTCCAATTAACTACCAAAAACCAGAAGTAGAGCTCTGGTAGAGCACTAGTCTTAAGCAAAAAGAAGGTCAAACACAGAGCCCAGGATCTCAGTTCAAGCCCTAGGACCAGCACAATAAATGAATGAATGAATGAATGAATAAATATGGAGTATGCTATTCTGAGTAGTTTTTGAGGAAAAAAAACATAGAATGGGAGTGGAGGAGTAATGGGGCCAGCAATAGTATATTTCTAAAGGTAGGAAATCAGCCTTGTTTACTTTCTCTTATAAAACCAGCACCTAGGCCAGCCAAGGTACAGAAGATGAAGTAATACTTACTTGCTTACTGAATGAAGATAAAGAGTAAATGAAAGAGCAATAGAAAAAGAGTCAGAGTAGCACAGTGTAACACTTAAGTATTACCCTGATGTAGGAAAATTGGCTACCTAAAGAAGGTTCAAGGCTGGGAATGTGGCTTAGTGGTAGAATGCTTGCCTAGCATGCATGAAGCCCTGGATTTGATTCTCCAGTGCCACATAAACAGAAAAAAAGCCAGAAATGGTGCTGTGGCTCAAGTGGTAGGGGTGGAGTGCTAGCCTTGAGCAAAAGAAGGTCAGGGACAGTGCCCAGGCCCTGAGTTCAAGCCCCAAGACTAGTCAAAAAAAAAAAAAAAAAGGTTCATCGGGAAGGACAAAGAACAAAAAGGAAATTTACCGAGCTGCAGGGGGATCAGCCACCAAAACATCTGGTACACGGTATCGGGGCCGCCGGGGCTCCAGCTCATCAATTCTGATCCGAGTCATGTTCTTTTGAAGCCCCTGGAGCTCCAGCACCAGCAATACCTGTGAGGATAAAGGTTTGGATTTGGAGAAATTAGAGGGACTATACCATGCAAAGTCCCTGAACCCAGTCCCTCTTGAAGGGACTTTGAGCCTTTGCCTAAAGGGCCTAAGATTAGCTTTCTTTACAAAGTATAACTAGCCAATGATTAGGCTGACACAGACTGTTCACTGTAAGTTCCCCCTTCCCAAGTTATCCTGTAGTCATGCCCCTAACTCTACTACTCTTCCTTGCCCTGCCTCACCTTGGTAACCTCATGGATCAGATGGATTGTAAGAGAATCAGGACCCAGCTGCAGAGTCTCCAGCAAGGCACGATACGGAGAAAGGCCTGGCCGTATGTTGCGCTGCCTCCTGCCAAGTGCAACAATGGGGAAATAAAGTAAGAGAGTACCCCAATATTCCTATGTATCTCTAAGGTATTCATTGCCACCTCCAACATTACCCTCATTTCCATTCCATTCTCCCACAAATAACATACTTGCAGAAGGAACTCTCTTCACAGGTCTTGAAGTTGCTTCTATCCACAGCAAAGGTAATCCCCAAGCAGACTCCTAAACACGCCAGTACCAAGCCTGTCCAAGACCTATGGAACAAAAGGACAAAGAGATAGAATCAACATGGAGGTTAGGAAGAGCCCCATGCCTGTTATAGCTATATAGGACAGCTCATGAGAAAGAGAAGATTGAGTCACATTAAATACAAAAGATAGCAGAAAAAAAAAAAGAGATGGCAGAGTAGACACAAGGTAGAAGGTCCTAAAGAGTTGACTTACTCACATCTTCCCTTCAAAAGACAAGAGAAACGACTATGTATGAGTACAGTGTAAGGACCTCAATGAAAGCTACTGATCAATAGAGGACTTGAGAGCCAAGTGTCGGCGGCTCACATCTATAATTCTAGCTGCTCAGACGGCTGAGATCTGAGAACTACAGTTGGAAGGCCAGTCTGGGCAAAGACTCTTTTTTTCTCCAATTAACCAACAAAGCTGGAAGTAGAGCTTGTGGCTCAAGTGGCAGAGCATTAGCCTTGAGCAAAAAATCTCAGGGACACTGTGTGGCCCTGAGTTCAGGCCCTTAGACTACCACCAAATAATAACAATAAAATAAAAAGTACTTAAGAAGCAAAAAATAATAACAGGGTTATTCTCAGTAAAACATAATATAAACATATCTAAAATACAATATTGAAACCAACTGATGTAATTAATACACATAAATTAAAAGGCTCATGCTTGTAATCCAAGCTACTTTAAAGGATAAGATAGGAGGATTATGGTTCAAAGCTAGCCCAGGCAGGAAAATTCCTTAAGACTCTTATCTCCAATTAAGCAGCAAAAAATCAGAAGTGGAGGTGGTTTGAGTAAAAAAGCTAAGGGACAGCAAGTGCCAGCACCAAAACAAACAGGAAAATATCAGGCTTGAATGGGAAAGGGAGGGATAAGGAACCAACATGATGAGGGAAGGCTAACAGAGGGTGAATGAGGATGAATATGGTTGATGTAGTTTCTTTGCATATATGAAAATAAAAAATGAAACCTATTCAAATTGTTTTATGGAGGAGGGGAGCTGGGCATTGTTGAGTCTCACCTGTAATCTTACTTAGAAGCCTGAGACCCCAGCGGGGCAGCGCCAGTGGCTCACGCCTGTAACCCTAGCTACTCAGGAGGCTGAGATCTGAGGATTACAGTTCAAAGCCAGCCGGGGCAAGGAAAGTCCATGAGACTCTTATCTCCAATAAACCACTAGAAAACTGAAAGTTGCGCTGTGGCTTAAGCGGTAGAGCGCTTGCCTTGAGATGAAGAGCTGAGGGACAGCACCCAAGCCCAGAGTTCAAGCCCCAGGACCGACAAAAAAAAAAAGGATTGAGATTCAAAGCCAACCCAAACAGGAAAGTCTGTGAGATACTTATCTCCAATTAGCCACCAGAAAACTGGAAGTGGAGCTGTGGCTCAAAGTGGTAGGGACAGTGCCCACACCTTCAATTCAAACCCCACAACCCAAAAAAAAATAAGAAATAAAATTTAAAAGCCAGGCAAACAACCTGTAATCCTAGCTATTCAGGAAAGCTGAGATATAGATCACAATTCAAAGATAGTCCAGGCACAAAAGTCTAAGAAATTTCACTTCCAATTAACCAACAAAAAACAAACAAACAAACAAAAAATACAGTCTGGCTAGGTGCTGGTGTTCACATCGCTACTTAGGACACGGAGATCTAAGGGTCCCTGTCTGAAGCCAGTCCTGGTAGAAAAATCTGAGACTTTACTAGAGCTGAGGCCCAAGTGGTAAAAATACAAACGTTAAGTGAGAAAGCCAAGCAAGAGTTTGAGGCCGTGAGTTCAAGTCCCAGTACTGGTACAATTGAAAACAGGCAAGAGCTCAGGAGGCTGAGATCTGAGAATCAGGGTTTAAAGCTAGCCCGGGCATGAAAGTCAATGAAACTCTAATGTCCAATAAACTACTCAGAAAAAGCCAGAAGTGGCACTATGGCTTAAGTGGTAGAGCACTATCCTTGAGCACAGAGAGGCTCAGGGACAGAGCCCAGGCCCTGAGTTCAGGACCTGCCAAAAAAAAAAAAAAAAAAAAAAAAAAAGAAAAGAAAAGAGGAAGGGAACAATACACTCTCCCATAGTACACTCTCCCATAGTAGACTCCCTGCTGTTCCAACCCCTGTACTCACGGGACCCTGGGGGCTCTCTGGTGCTCAAATTC
>NW_012267333.1:462420-479225 GCF_000151885.1 Dipodomys ordii | reverse complement strand
AAAAGAAAAGAAAAGAGGAAGGGAACAAATAACTTTGGTCTTCAGAGGTCCTGGTATTGACTGGTTACATCAGCCTCTCAAGAAGAAAAATAACAGCTAATCCCGGAGGAAATGGAGGTACCATATGTGTGGATCTGAGAAACAAAGAAAACTGTGCCTTTCATGAATGAGCATGGCTCGAGCTACAATTATAAAGTTAAAGATGCAACCTTACCCAGCCTGCAGGTCACATTTCCTAAGGACCCTAACTCCCACAGTATTCCTCCCGTGTCAACTTTTTTTTCTTCTGTCGGTCGTGGGGCCTGGGCACTGTTCCTCAGCTCTTCAGCTCAAGGCTAACGCTCTAACACTTGAGTCACTGTGCAACTTCTGACTTTTTTTTGCTTATGTGTTGCTGAGGAATCGAACTCAGGCCATCATGCATGTGAGACTAACACTACCACTGAACCACCTTCCTAGCCCCCATGTCTACTTTTGCATCACCATCCAGGGCTGAAAAGAGCAAGAGCTATAACTCTAATGACCTATAACACGGCCATGGGGGCTTGGCTGTATTATATCCCTAACTTTGGACTCTACCAGCAATTTATAAAGTATTAATGCTCTAGTCTCAACCTCTAAAAACATGATTTAATAGGACTGGGATAGGGTCTGGGTATCTGTTTGAAAGCTCTTTAAATGATAAAGTGTTATCTGTAGTTCACAGCTATTTGAGAAACTGAGGCAGGATGACTGCTTGAGCCTAAGAGTTCAAGGCCCAACTGGGCAACATAGTGAAACTTTTCCCATTTCAAAAATATATAGAAAAAAAAAAAAATAAGCCGGGCACCAGTGGCTCACACCTGTAACCCTAGCTACTCAGGAGGCTGAGATCTGAGGATCGAGGTTCAAAGCCAGCCTAGGCAGGAAAGTCCAGGTGACTCTTATCTCCAATAAACCACTAGAAAACCAGAAGTGGTGCTGTGGCTCAAGCGGTAGAGCGCTTGCCTTGAGATGAAGAGCGCAGGGACAGCGCCCAGGCCCAAAGTTCAAGCCCCATGGCCAACCAAAAAAAAAAAAAAAAATGAAATCTGAGAATCACAGTTCAAAGCCAGCCCAGCTCAGGCAGGAAAGTCCATGAGATTCTTATGTCCAAATAACTACCAGAAAACCAGAAGTAGAGCTACTACGGCTCAAAGTGGCAGAGAGCTAGCCTTGAAGTAAACAGTTCAGGGACAGCAAGGCCCAGGCCCTGAGTTCAAACCCCAGGACACACACACACACATACACACACACACACACACACTAAAAAAAAAATAGATATAGGGCTGGGAAGGTGGCTCAGTGGTAGAGCGCTTGCCTTGCATGCATGAGGCCCTGGGTTCGATTCCTCAGCACCACCTAAGCAAAACAAAAAAAGCCGGAAGTGGCGCTGTGGCTCAAGTGGTAGAGTGCTAGCCTTGAGCTGAGGGACAGCGCCCAGGCCCAGAGTTCAGGCCCCTTGACCAGACCGCCCCCCCCAAAAAAAGATATAGACCTATGTATCAGTATATAATCAAGTCTGGCCTTGGACTCACAATCCTCCTGCCTTAGCCTCCAGAGTGCTGGTATTACAGGTATGTACCACTGAAGCCAGCTTTTTCCTTTTCACTATTTTTTTTGTCAGTTGTGGGCCTAGGCGCTGTCCCTGAGCTCTTTAGCTCAAGGAGAGCTCTACCGCTTGAGTCACAGCGCCACTTCCAGTTTTCTAGTGGTTTATTGGAGATAAGAGTCTCACAGACTTTTCTGCCTGGGCTGGCTTTGACCTGTGATCCTCAGATCTCAGCCTCCTGAGTAGCTAGGATTACAGGCATAAGCCATTGGCTTCCAGCATTCTTTCAGTATTTTTGTTGTGTGTGTGTGTGTGGGGGGGGGTCAGGCCAGGGGCTTAAAACTCAGAGCCTGGGCACTATCCCTGAGCTTCTTTTGTTCAAGGCTAGCACTCTACCACTTGAGCCACAACTCTACTTTCTATCTTTTTGGTAGTTTTTAGTTTTAGTGGAGATAAAGAGTCTCACAGAGGGCTGGGAAGGTAGCTCAGTGGTAGAGCGCTTGCCTTGCACGCAAGCGGCCCTGGGTTTGATTCCTCAGCACCACATAAGCAGAAAAAGCTGGAAGTGGTGTTATGGCTCAAGTATTAGAGTGCTAGCCTTGAGCTGATGACTTAGTGGTAGAGTGCTTAACTAGCAAGCATGAAGCCCTGGGTTTGATTCCTCAGTGCCATATACACAGGAAAAGCTGGAAGTGGTGCTATGGCACAAGTGGTAGAGTGCTAGCCTTGAGCAAAAAGAAGCTCAGGAGCCGGGCGCTGGTGGCTCACGCCTGTAATCCTAGCTACTCAGGAGGCTGAGATCTGAGGATCGCTGTTCAAAGCCAGCCCGGGCAGGAGAGACCGTGAGACTCCTATCTCCAATAAACCACCAGAAAACCGGAAGTGGCGCTGTAGCTCAAGTGGTAGAGCGCTCACCCTGAGCTGAAGAGCTGAGGGACAGCGCCCAGGCCCAGAGTTCAAGACCCACGACCGACAAAAAAAAAAAAAAAAAGAAGCTCAGGGACAGGCCCTGAGTTCAAGCCCCAGGACTGGCTAAATAAATAAATATACATATATGTGTGTATACATATGTGTGTACACACATATATACATATATTGGAGGACGTAACAATGCTCGATAGGAAATGTACTCATTACCTTACTCATGTAACTGTAACCCCTCTGTACAATATTTTTACAATAAAAAAATTTTTTTTTAAAAATCTCAGACTTTCCTGTCTAGGCTGGCTTTGGCTTTGTACCGTCATTCTCAGATCTCAGCCTCCTGAGTAGTTAGGATAACAGGTATGAGCAACTGGCACTTGGCCAGCTGGTAACTCT
Source organism: Dipodomys ordii (assembly GCF_000151885.1). NCBI lineage: Eukaryota > Metazoa > Chordata > Mammalia > Rodentia > Heteromyidae > Dipodomys > Dipodomys ordii. The sequence continues at coordinate 476,335 of NW_012267333.1, read as the reverse complement.
TATTATATGAGTAGTATAGGAGCACTTGCTAGAGAAGATTCCAAAGTGGAGAGGTAGAGAAGAGGGACACAGATTTCTTCTTGGCAATTAAACTTTGCAATTTGTCGGAAGTGGCACTGTAGCTCAAGTGGTAGAGTGTTCGTCTTGAGCTGAAGAGCTCAAGATAGTGCCCAAGACCAGAGTTCAAACCCCACAACCGACAAAAAACAAAAACAAAAAAACCTTTGCAATTTGTAATAGAATTACTAAAGACAGGACGGACCTACTATACACATTGGATCTAGCCTTTGTATCTTTTTTTTTTTTCCGGTCAGACATGGGGCCTGAACTCTGGGCCTGGGCGCTGTCCCTCAGCTCTTCAGCTCAAAGTTAGCACTCTAACACCTCAGCCACAGTGCCACTTCCGGCCTCTTCTACTTATGTGGTGCTGAGAATTGAACACTGGGCCGCATGCATGCAAGGCAAGCACTCTACCACTGAGCTACCTTCCCAGCCCTGTATCTGTTTATAAGCTAACAATTTTAAAAATTCACCAGAGTACTCAGTGGTAATCACTTGCCTCGCCTGCACCATGGCAAAAAAAAAAAATTTAAATAAGAAAATTACTAGAAAGGAGATCATAGAACATATCTAAGCTTTCTAGGGCCACAAGGCTACCAAGTGAGCACTCCACAGCAGACCAGTGAGAAAAAAGGCAAGGTTTGTATCAGCAAAATGAACAAAATAAATGCTATCAGAAAATTCAGGCAAGGGCATGTGGCGGAGTTCTTGAAGAATGGCTACAGTAAGCATCTTGGACCACTGAGTCCATATTCATCCTTCCCTAAGCAACAGTGTTAAGTCAAATACTCTGTGCAGTATTTAGAGTTGGAGGAATGACCATGGGGAATCAAATTTTATTGATTTGTGCCAGCACTGGGGCTTGAACTCAGGGCCTGGTAGCTGTACCAACTGAGTCCCAACTCCACTTCTGGCTTTTTGTTGGTTCATTGGAAATAAGAATCTCATGAACTTTCCTGCCTAGGATGGCTTTGAACCTTGACCTCAGATCTCAGCTTTCTGAGAAGCAAGATGGACAGGCTTGATTCATACCTGCACTTAGCAGAGAATAGGATTTCTAGATATCTTTTAATTATGCTCTGTCGAAAGGAGCTAGGAATCCAGGGATGCTCTGAGCACCACTAAACAAGAAGAGTTCATAAGCTAAAAAGTCAGGCATGAGCTGCAGGGCAAGTAAGACCTGTTTATTGTCTCAGGCTTCCCAGAGCTTAAGTTTATGATCCATTCTTCCCCCGTATATCCGTTAGGTAAACGCTTTGTGGAGCTGATGTGTTTCCAACCCTTTCCCCTTCTGCCCCCGGTACTTAAAACTTCAGAGCAAGGACTAGACCATTCGATTACGTGTCGTGTTTGAGCAACATCATCCATGCAGACTCTGAACTTACAGATCCTACCCCAGCCAAAGTGAACACTAGCCAGGGCTGGTGCTCACGTGAAGATAACAATAGTAGGGATGGAGCCCGGGCAGAGCCCGGGGCGAGGCGGACGCGAGCTTCCAGCCCGGCTAAAGGGCCCTAAGGCAACAGGCGGCTTTGCCTGGAACGGGAGTGCGTGTGTCCCCCGCACCCCCACCCTAGCCTCCCCCGACGACCCAGCTACTGCGGGAAGAAGGCGGCGCGAACCGCCGGGGAGAGAGGCCCAGGCCGAGAAGAGCGCGCAGGTGCGGCCTTTTTGAACTCCGGGGCTGGACCAGGAGCCCCCGGGGCCAGGCCACCACGACGCGGGGGGCTGGAGGAGCCTGAGGCCGCCTCGAGGAACAAAGGGTCTGCGCGAGGTCAGGGGGAGCAGGGTGGCAGACAGGGTGTAAGGAAGGGAGCGATACGGGGTCTGGGGAGTTAGGGGCATCCGGGTGCGCCCCCCGGGTTCCGGACTCCTCACCGCCTCCTACGCGCCGCCACTGCCGCTACCGCCGCCATCTTGTGCCCGGTTTGCTCCTTGACCCCGAGCGGCCCCGCCCCTGCGCACGCAGGGCCACGTATCATAGTGCCCTCCCCTTCCGGCCTCCTGATTGGCGAATGCAAAGAGGGGCCGACCGTCCGTCCTATCCGCAGACCACACACCTTACCTGCTCCCGAGGCGGGGCGGGGCGGGGCGGGGCGGGGCGGGGCGCTCAGCGCTGTCAAGATTTCTCCAGCTCCCCACCTTAGGCACAAACACTGGACTGTTCGTCTCAACTCGGCAAATTTTATTTAGAAAAAAAGTAGGGTGGGGGAAAAGTGACAGCACTTATGAAGCTAAGGATGTAGACATGAACCCTCCTGTGGCACAGCTCTTTAAGTCTCTTCTCTCACTGTTCAACCTCCGTGGGCGTCTGGTGCGGGGTGCGGGGGGGAGGTTAGGTCCCCTGCCGAAGGAGGGTGGGTGGTGAGGGTGCCTGGAAACGGCCGGAGAAGAGGCCCAGGCGATCGACGTTGCGGTGGAGCACGCTGTGGAGCACTGCCAGGTGCGGGCCGCCCTCGCCCCCACCCTCCCTAGAGAAGTCCCGGATGAAGCGGCCGCGCTCAGACTGGAAGATGAACTTCTGGGGCAGGGGCCCGTGCTCCCGGAGAAAGCCCCAGACACTGAGCAGCAACAGGCGCACTTCAAAAGGGGCCAGCTGGCTAAATACTTCGTGCATATTACCCAGGGCAGGTGGTAAGAGGCTTCCCTCGGCCATGACAGCCACCAGGGTGCAGGATGCCTCCAGGTGCCAGGGGGAGTGAGCCGTGTCAGGGTGGCGGGAGGCTTCCCAATGGCCCAACAGGGCGGCCAGCAGCCCCCGCAGCAGCACAGAGCAGTAGCACAGGGCCGGGGGAGCAGCTGCGACCAGCTTTAACAGCTCGAAGAGCAGAGGCTGTTCTCGGAAGCGTCGGCCAATGCGGAGATCCCGCTCCACAGTGGCCCGGGCGTGCTCCTCTGGGGGCCAGGCCAGCTCTGCCCCAGCCGCATCTGGACACACACTTTCCACCAGGGTCACTGCAACTGCTTTGGCTGCCTCTGGACTGAGGGTAGACGCACTCCAGCAACCCCCACATTCAGCGCTCCCGGAGGCAGAACAGCAGTGCACCAAGAGGCTGAGAAGGCTCTGGGTGTTATAAATCACCTCCTGCTGGTTTCGAGACTGCGTAAGCTTTGGTGGTTTTAAGCCACGACCAATGACTCCAGCGTGGAAAACAGACCAGATCCCTCCAGGCCCTGGCACAGCTGCAGTGTGCCGCCGGTTTGTGTCCAACAGGGAGGCCGATGCCAAAGGAGCTGAAACAAGTGAGAGGTTTTCATTGTCCTCGTCCACTTCCCCTCCAAACAGTTCTGTGTTGCCTCGATGTAAGGCTCCCTCAACTAGTAGCTGCAAGACAGCCTTGAGCCCAGCTGGGGAAGTCTGAGAAAGGCGGGTGAGGAGATGAGAGGCAGAGGCCACACCTGGGGGGCCATGTAGCCTCAGAGAGGCAAAGAAGCGGTGCACCCCAGCTCTGACCAATCCCAGGAGTTGGGAGGGAGACAGGGCTTCCAGAGGAAAGGGGCAGATGGCCAAGAGGGAAGCTGCAGCTTCAGCTACTTCTTCCTCAGGATGTAGCAAGAGAGGAGCCAGGTCAGACAGATGGGCTGAGGCAGACTCTCCAAAGCGAGCCCCTAGGGTGGCAGAGCCTTCACCACCTTGCTGTTCCCAGCCCACTAGCAGTGCCAAGTTGCGCAGGAAACGGGATGTGAAGGGAGGTTGTAAAGTCCCTGCATGCACCCGAGCCAGGCAGCTTCGAAAAGCCAGGGGGAGGAGGCCAGAGAGACTGACCACCAGCCCTGCATATAATTGGGTTGCCAAACTCAATTCTTCAGGGCTTCGGGCTCTGCTTAGTAGATGGCCCAACGCCTCAGGTCCGCAACTGGGCCGGGTATAGACAGAAAGCAGGCCTAAAAGCTGGTGCTGCCAGAGGAAGCGCTTCCGTTCTAGCCGCAATGTCTCTCCACACAGCTCTCCAACGTGGTTTTTTAGTGCATCCAGAAAGGGCACTGGACGGGGAGGTGGGGGGGGGCCCAGCACCCCTTCCCCGGGAGATCCACCCCGGTGATGAACCAGCTTTTGCAGGTGCAGCAGCAGCAGCTGGATCAGTCGGTCACAGGCTTCTCGCACAGTGTCTGGTACAGCCAGGCCCTGGGTGGTGATGACTGAAGCAGGCATTGCTGTGTCCACCAGGAACTGCAGCAGGCGGTAGGCACCTGCACCTGAGGCCTGGCTCACCAGGTGCACAGCCAGATTGAGCATGTTGTCCAGCTCCTCTCGGGGGAATCCCTGCAGGTGTTGTTGCAGCTGGCTCAGCACAGCTGGGGGCTTGAGGCAATCCACAAGTTCTCCAGAGACCGTGCCAAGTAGAGCTGGTGACATGACTGCCAGCTGCAGTAGGAAGGGAACTGTAGCCTGAAGGGAAGGGTCCCCGCTCCGGCCTCCGGTGCCCCCTGCCAGGCTATCATGGAACATTCTCAGGAGCTCCCGTCTGATGCTGTCTCCATGGCGGGAGGCCAGGTGCCCTAGAATGCCTACAACTGAGGCAATCTTGGGCACCCGTTTCTCCCCAGGGAGGACAGGAGAGCCAGGGAATGGATCTGTGGACGGAGCCTGAGAAGAACTTCCACCGCCACCACCAGCTCCACCTCCAGCCCCACCATGGACACAGAAGTCCTTAAGCCCACAGGAAAGGACTCGAGAGATGATAGTGCCAGGAAAGGAGGAGCCAATATGTGCCACAACCCAGTCAAAGTGTGGGGAATGCTGGACTGAAGTGTCTAGCAAGGCATCCACACAAGCATCTGGGCAGCTACCAATGAGAGCTGAGAGGCACTGCACATAGATGTCCATTAACGTACGGGTGGCCCTACAACCCATCCAGAGCTGCAGCAGTTCATTGAGAGAGCCAGTAGCATGGGGAACACGCTGATGTTGGCCTGAATAGGTACTGCTCAGTTGACCCATGAGGTCAATAGACCATGCGCTAATCACAGGTGCCCAGGCCTTTGGATTGGCACGGATAAACTCAGACAGCACCTGCTGTACTTCCTGTATCACATCCTCTAGACCTGGTCCCCCAGCAGGGACGTGGGAAGGTGGAGGTGGACGGAGGTGAGGAGGACCAGCCACAGGGCTTTCATCTAGGGCAGCTAGATGGGCCCGGACACTCTCATCAAAAACACCTCTTAAGTGGTCCAGCACAGCAGCCCGAGCAGGTGGCAAACAGCGCAGCAGCAGAAGACTACAGCGAGCATGTTCCCGGGCTGAGAGTTGGTGACCCAGGATGGGATCTACACCAGTGAGAAAAGCCTTGATTTCCTGGGACAGCTCCTGAGCACTACAAGGAAGCAAAAAAAAAAAAAAAAAAAAGCAGACTTAGAGCACTGGGAGAGATTAGGTAAGTTACAGGCCTTCTGTGAGTTTAAGTTTCTATATAAAACAAGGAAAATAAATTGTACCTTCTTCACAAGAACTTATGAAACATGTATCACATTAGCTATCACTCAATAAATGCTCATTTTCTTTCCATAACAAAAATACTAGCAGTCAATAACTTAAAACTGTCAGCTCTGACTTCAAGCACCACTGGTAGAAAAGTCCAAGAGACTATCTTCAGTTAACAAGCAAAAAAAAAAAAAAAAAAAAGCTGATCTGGAGCTGTGGCTCAAGTGTAGAGTGCCAATTGTGAACCAAAATGCCGAATAAGACACACAAAAAGACCAGCTACCTTGTTTGTTTGTTTTTTTTTGGGGGGGGGGGCATCAAAGCTTGAACCCAGGCTTCACACATGCTAAGCATATGTTCTGCCCTGAGCTACACCCCTAGCCAGGACAGATCCTCTTTAAATTATTTTACATGTATTATTTCAATCCAGACAACAGCTCAATAAAGAAGCACAATTATGATCGACTCTAAAGATAAGGTAATCAAAATTAAGTGATCAGACTATACACTCCAAAAGGATAGGAACGATTCCCTTACACTTTTCAACACTAAATCCCCTTTTATTGAAGTGCTGGTCCAGTACAGGAGGTGTAAATTTTTGTTGAATTGAGTAAATACATTTTGTGTCTCACTCCCCTGCACAACAAAAGCATCCTGGAATCCGGTGCAATGGAAACTCGTTAACCCCCTTACTAAATAAAGGCTCTCCCTCCCAACACCTGTTCTTTCCATATTGTGCAAAAATCTTAGCTACTCACCACCTACCCAACACCTTCAAAGTGCCTGAGAATCGAGTGTCCTAGAGCACAGACAAGAGTAATGCCTTCCAACCTTCCCCTTCTGAAAACATACGGGTTCCTTCTTAGAAGGCAAGAGGCAAATTGCCTTTTCTGTCAAAGAAAGCATCCTTTAGGGGCTGTGCATTCATTCCTCTGTGCCATTCCTCTCTGGTTCCTCAAAATAAAAGAAAATCCACCCCCAAGATGAGGAGAGAGTGCAAGGGAAAAGTCTACCAGAAACATTCAATACGTTTCTGCACCTGGATTATCACAGTCTATGAAAATCAAGGCCTTCTGGGTTCCTTCAGGTTGAAAGGGATAGAATGACTTAGGTTCCCAAGAGTTCTGTTATCCGCAAAGCCAAGAGAAGGTAAGCAATAGGGAGGAGGGAGAGGCAGGACCAAGATCTTGGGAGGGCGGGCACTGGAGCCCAGGGTTTTTAAGAGAAGCAATCCCCAGGTTCTGGGAGGACGCGAACCGGAATCTCTTAGAACCCTGACGCGAGTTCTTGGGGTAGGATCCGGGTATCTACCGAGAAGGCTGGGGATCGGCGCGGGGCCGCGCGGTGGGGGAAGATACCAAGGGCTCTGACTACCTGAGAGGCGCGGGACCGTGGGTGGCGGGGGCAGGCCCGGGAGGCCCCGGGGCCCCGGGAGGGTCGCACAACGCGGACATCCCGGAGCCCTACCCCAAGCCCGAGGCGGGAGCGGCGGAGCTCAGACGGCGCATGCGCGTTGACGAGAGACGCGAAAGAAAGTAGTGCGGAAGCTTCACAGGAAAACGAAACCGACGTTGTTCCTGAGCCGAGCACTTGGGTTCCGCAGCGCATTGATGACAGCAGGAAGTCGACCGACCCTCAACACGTCCCTCCCACCCCACTCGCCAAAGGATCATTGACAGATTGAGGCTTGGCGTGACATTCACATGGATTTCACGTTTGGTGTGTGTGTGTGTGTGTGTGTTTTTGTTTTTTTTTTTTGCCAGTCTTGAGGCTTGAACTCAGGGTCTGGGCACTGTCCTTGAGCTTCTTTTGCTCAAGGCTAGCACTCTGCCCATAGGCACCACTTCCGGCTTTTTCTGTGTATGTGGTAGTGAGGAATCGAACCCAGGGCTTCATGTATGCAAGGCAAGCACTCTACCATTAAGCCACAGTCCCAGCCAGATTTCTTTTTCTTTTTTAACATTTTTCCATTATGGGGCTTGAACTCTGGCGCTGAGCGCTGTCCCTCAGCTCTTCAGCCCAAGGCTAGCGCTCTACCACTTGAGCCACAGCGCCACTTGCGGGTTTTTGTTGGTTTATTGGAGATAAGAGTTTCACAGTCTTTCTTGCCTGGGCTGCCTCTGAACCATGATCCTCAAATCTCAGCCTCCTGAGTAGCTAGGATTACAGGGGTGAGCCACCAGCATCCAGCTTAAACATTATTTTTATACTGATAAAATTACTAAAATGAAGCTCATGAGCTTTTCAAAAGACATCGATACCCAGGCATATTGGTATACGTCTGCAATCCCAACTCCCAGGAGGATCACAAATTCCAGGACTCTCTGGGATACATACATAGCGAGATTCTGTCTCAAAAAAGATAACAGTAATAATAATGATTATTAATGTATAATTATGTAGAATAATAAAACAATTACGTAAAAAGTAATGAAAGGAAGCCAGGCACTGGTGGTTCATGCTTGTAGATCTGAGAATCATGGTTTGAACCCAGCCCAGGAAAGAAAATCCAAGACTTTTTTTTATCAGTTGTGGGGATTGAACTCAGTGCCTGGGCACTCCATTCCTAAGCTTTTTTGCTCAAGGCTAGTGATCTAACCATGTTGAGCCACAGCTTCACTTCCATATTGTTGCTAGAGATAAGTCTCAAGAACAGTGCCCATGCCCTGAGTTCAAGCTCTATCTAGGACAGGAAAAACAAACAAAAAACAAAAAACTGGGACATGGCTGTTTAGTAATCTTGCCGTGGAGGACTAGAGGAATGGCCCAAGTGATAGAACCACAACAGTGAGCAAATAGCTGAGCAACAGCTAGAGACCCTGAGTTCAATGGGGGGCAGGTCTAGAGATTACTATTGACGTTTCAGGACCGTTCTGACAAAAAGTTCTTGAAACTCCACCTCACCAAATAAAGAAATGTGTGGTGGCACACTTGTCATCCCAGCTACTCTGGAAGCATAAATAGGAGCATCACCATTCAGGCTAGCCTCAGCAAAAAGTGAGACCCTACTTGAAAAACAAAAGGCAAAAAGCCTGGCTTCATTAATAAAGCACTGGGTCCCAGCTGGGTGTTGGTAGCTCATGCCTGTAATCCTAGCTACTCAGAAGGCTGAGATCTGAGGATCATGGTTCAAAGGCAGCCTGGGCAGGAAAGTCTGTGAGACTCTTTTTTTTTTTTTCCTTTTTGCTTATGTGGTGCTGAGGAATCGAACCCAGTGCCTCTGGCATGCAAGGCATGCGCTCTACCACTGAGCCACCTTCCAAGCCCCAGTCTGTGAGACTCTTATGTCCCAGAAAACCAAAAGTGGCATTGTGGCTCAAGTGATAGAGCACTAGCCTTGAGCTGAAGAACACAGGGACAGCACCCATGCCGAGTTCAAGATCCACAGCTGACAGAAAAAAAAAAAAAAAAAAAAAAAAGGCCAGTTCTGGGGATTGCCTCAGGGCCTTGGCACTGTTCTGAGCTTCTTTTGCTCAAAGCTAGTACTCTACCACTTGAGCCACAACACCACTTTTGAGTTTTTCTGTTTATGTGGTACTGAGGAATCAAACCCAGGGCTTATGCATGCTAGGCAAGCACTCTGCCAGTAAGTCATATTCCTAGCCCAAAAGTTGTCTATTAACAGTATCTAATTAGAGATGAAATATGGAAGCTGATTCTGTAGTGGTAGAACGCTTGATTACCATGCATGAACACCTAGGTTTGATCTCCAACACTAGAAAAAAGGACAATGGGAAACATTTGGTCTTTATTTTATTAAAAACATCAAACCAAAGAAGCAAGATTAAGTGAAGTAACGTAATTTGCCCAACCTGGCAAAACCACAGGGGTAGGGGCAGGACTGGTACCAGCATCCACACCTGCCTCCCCTCTAATAATCTCTACTTTTGTTAGAAATGGAAAGCTAGAGTGTCACTCATTAGGGAGGCCGGGCCATTGGAGAGGCTGGGTTTTTTTTTACTAGTTCTGGGGCTTGAACTCAGGGCATGGGCACTGTCCCTAAGCCTCTTTGTGCTCCAGGCCAGCACTCCACCACTTGAGCCAGAGTGCCACTTCCAGCTTTTTCCGAATAGTTTATTAGAGGTTAGAGTTTCATGGACTTTCCTGCCCTGGGCTGGCTTTGAACAGTAATCCTCAGATCTCAGCCTCCAGAGTAACTAGGATTACAGGTGTGAGCTACTGGCACCCAGTAAGCGAGGCTGGTTTTTATTTGCCTTTGTTCAAGGAAATTCTGTGCGTCCTGCTTCTGGCCTATCTCCACCTACACTCTTTTCAAAGTCCATCTCTATCTCTACACTTAATCATACATGCCTCAGTCAAACTCTAGGGTTTTATTACAAATGGATTTGATTGCTAGAGAGGATGCTCTCCAGTCTTTCTTCTGTGCCTTTTTCCCTCCTAACATCCCTCTAGGGAAAGTCAGCAGACCACTGTAGAAGAGGAATCTGAGAAAAATGAAGGAGGTTCATGCTTTCTCCAAAGTCCTTTGAAGCAACTACCAAATCCTTCTGGCTTCAGCTGAGAATATCCAGGTAGAGGAGTTTAGCTCTCCCCTTCAAGGTCCTCCATGTCTACATCCTGGGGGGCTTTTATCTTCTTTGGTCGTTTGCACTGTGCTTCACTAGTCCTGGTTGGCTTTGAAGGGGCTTCCACTGAACAAAGGGAAGAAAGAAACATTGAAGAACCCAAACAAACCCTGTTTTCCTTTCACTTCCATCTCTGTGTCCCAGTCTCACCTTCCATAGCTGCTTTTTCTTTCTGTGCAAGCCGGATCTGCTGTAGGAGTTTTCTGCGCTTCTTCCCAGACAGAGTAATGTTGGCCCGAGCACTGGACCTGAACAATAGATAGCAAACAAGGATACACAGGTCAACTTGAACCAACCCAGGTCACAAGAGTGATTCTTTGATTTCAAGAGTGAGCCTTTGATTTCAAATAACTTAAGTGTCTTGAAGTGTGGGCTTTCATGTTGTGAGTCAAGTCCAACATACTTAATTCCAACCAACATACTCTTCAGGATAAGGTTATTACATGAAGTCCTTTTTGTTTCTTCTGTGTGGGTACACAGCCTCTAGGGACTTTAGCTTTTTTCCCTCAAGGCTAGCACTCTACCATTTGAACCACACCTTCCATCTTCCTGATGTTAATTGGAGCTAAGAGTCTCACTAACGTTCCAGTCCTGACTGGAGTCCATCTCCTGAGTAGCTGGGGTTACAGGCTTCAGCTACCAGCACCCTGCTTACCTAAAATCCTTAAGTAAACATTAAAGTTTAACTAAACTTTAATTAACGAATGAAAACTCTTCCCCAGAATCAAGAGTCTTGACATTCATAAGTAAAATCCTGTGTGTACCTTTAGGAAAATTCAAAGAATTGTGTACACTTACAGATGCACTTTTCTGTATGAAAAATAAGCTTACTTAAAAAAAAACCTTAAGTGAATGTACATACCTAGTACAAGATGTGATAGTGACAATCCTGCAGAAGCTGTAAGACGGGTGTGGTGAGCGGCTAGCATAGTTTAGGAACCAACACAGCTGAGACTTTTTCTGTATTAATATGAGCGTTCAAGAAAACGCCAGGGGAGGTTTTGGCTGCTCTGGAGCTTGGAAAGCAGGGAGGACAATAAGAAATCAATGGGGAGGACCAAGGGAAAAGATCTGGCACTCACGCTCTCTTCTTGAGGTGATGCCTCGTGATCAGCCCTTCGTCTATCACCGCCCCAACCACCTTGCGCTTCAGTCTTCGCTCCCGGTTCAAAACTCGCCGGCGCTTGAACAGCTTCTTCTTCAACTCCTACAAAGCGCGGGGGGGGGAGGGGTAGAAGCATGGAATCAGCTGAGGATGCGTTCGGCCACCCGGGTTCCCTCTGACACTTGGCAGCCCCAGTTTCCCATCGATCTAGTGCAGGAGGAGAAGACTCTGAAAAAGCTTGGGGAAACATTCGCAAACAGCCCCCCTTTCCCCGACAGTCACCGTTCGGGGCCGGTTGATCTTTCCTCCCGGAGCACCCATAATTGCAGCGTGGTTCACTCCTGGCCGCACTTCCGCTCTTCGCGACGTCCGCGAGACCACGCCCCCTATCCATCGGACCAATCAGGGCAAGGGGGCGTGCCACGGGCCTATATAAGAGACCTCGCGCCGAGCCGCAGCCTTTTGAAGGGATCCTTGGTAAGTGGGTGGTGTTCTGGAGGTTTCTCGGCCGGCAGCGGTCGTCCCGGGGGTGAAGGGAGGCGGCCTGCATCCATCAAGCCCTCCATTTCTTGGCGGGGAGCGGGCGTGCAGTCCCGATCTCCGTTATGTACGGAGGCAGAAGGAAAGGGCTCGAGCCCTCTCGGCGTCATGTCTTCGGTGCCGGCGGCTTCTCGTACGCCGGTTCTATCCTCAAGCGCCGGGACATGCGTCCCCGATCGAGGCGGAACATGTGAAGCGCGGCGGTTCCCCTTCCGCGAGGGGCTCACACACCTCTCTCTGGTTCCAGGTCTGCGGTCGCCGCCCCGTGATGGAGAGCTGACGTGTTTCCTCCCTTCATGGTACTGTTGCCGCCAATAAAGGCTGTCCACGCAGGTCGGTGTCCGCCTCCTTTACACCCGAGGCTCGGTCCGGGCAGGCTGTGCGGGCCATCCCCCCACCCCCGCCACGTGAGCCAGCGCCGCGACCTTGCCGGCACCTCCGGATGGCCGCGCTCCGCCCACCGCTCCCAGTGCCGACTCTGGCCCGAGCGCGCCGGATGTTGGCCGGTAGGGACGGTGGGACTGCGGGACAGGGCGGGAGAGGGGGAGGAGCGGGTGTGACTATTCCTTGTCGCTGAAATCATGACTTAGGACCCTAGGGTACATTTGAGCCGTTTTTTGCAGCGGCGAGGTTGAAACCCAGCACCGGGTACCCTCCGCCTGCATCCACAGGCTCTCTGGCCAGTAGCTGCCTGGCAGACCGCCGCCTCTGGGATCGGCTCCACACCCAGCCCCGTCTGGCCGGTGTCCCCACTTTCGACTGGTTCTTTGGATATGAGGAAATCCAGGAACTTCTCCTGCCTCTGCTGCAAGAGGCCCGAGCCACTGGCCCACTGCGGGTGCTGGATGTGGGCTGTGGGACCTCTAGCCTCAGCGCGGGCCTCTATACCAAATCCCCACACCCTGTGGATGTACTAGGTATAGACTTCTCTGCTGTGGCTGTGGCCCACATGAATGGCCTCCTAGTGGGTGGCCAAAACCAAGCACCCCTACGCCCTGGGCACCCTGCCTCTTGCCTCCGCTTCATGCATGCTGATGCCCAGAACATGGCATCTATAGCTCCCTCGGGTTCCTTCCAACTAGTGTTGGACAAGGGCACCTGGGACGCTGTTGCTCGGGGTGGTCTCCCTGGGGCATACCAGCTACTGTCAGAATGCCTGAGGGTCTTAAGCCCTGGAGGGACCCTGATTCAGTTCTCAGATGAAGACCCTGATGTACGACTGCCCTGCTTGGAGCAAAGATCCCATGGCCGAACTGTGACAGTGCAGGAGCTGGGTCCTTTCAAGGGCATTACCTACTTTGCTTATTTGGTAAAAGGTTCTCAATAAAACATGTTTTGGTCCCCAATCTGGTGTTTTCTATTTAGCAAGGAGAGATGAGAGTTGCTTTACCTTTGCAATATGGATGGCAGGACTTTTCTGTTGACTTAACTTTCAGACTAGAGATCCGATTACATGGAATATGCCTTGGTGGTTTGGGGTGAGTGCTCAGAAAAAGACTGGGTCACTTCCAACTAAAAGCAGAGGCAAGATGAGTTTTCTGAACCGAACTAGGTGACAATACTCACCCCCAAAGGTGGTATGAGGTGGGAGGTGAGAATATTCCACCAAGCAGCTTCTACAGACACAGGAACCTGTCTCCCCAAGAGGACAGGCGTTTGCAGGTTCCTGACAGTCTTTGTGAGGAATCCAGTAATCATCTTGCTCTTCTTCCTGCTCCCAGTTGATTCCAGGGTTAAATGTTCTTAAGGGAGAGCTGGGGTCCTGTGGACTCCAAGCCCAGCCTGGAGGAATGAGAATTAAGGAGCTCATCATTAAGATTGAAAATTAAAGATGAAGTGTTGAGTGCCTTCCTGCAAAATAAGTTCATACCCCAGTACAGCCTTAGAAATATCTGCCTTCGGGCTGGGAAGATGGCTCAGTGGTAGAGTGCTTGCCTTGCATGCACAAGGCCCTGGGTTCAATTCCTCAGCACCACATAGGCACAAAAAGCCGGAAGTAGGGCTGTGGCTCAGGTGGTAGAGTGGTAGCCTTGAGGTGAAGAGCTGAGGGACAACGCCCAGGCCCAGAGTTCAGAGTCCCACGACCAACAAAAAAAAAGAAAAAGTTCTCTGGGGCTGGGAAGGTGGCTCAGTGGTAGAGTGCTTGCCTTGCATGCCTGAGGCCCTGGGTTCGATTCCTCAGCACCACATAAGCAAAAAGAA
>NW_012267333.1:402063-460470 GCF_000151885.1 Dipodomys ordii | reverse complement strand
GCTCAAGTGGTAGAGTGCTCGCCTTGAGCTGAAGAGCTGAGGGACAGCGCCCAGGCCCAGAGTTCAAGCCCCACGACCGACAAAAAAAAAAAGATGGAGAATGAATAGTTTTTAAACACACATTGCAACAATGAAGATGGTATAAGGAAACTCAATAGGGGGTTGGGAGAGGGAAGAGCAATAGAGATTATTCCGATTAAAATATATGCACATCTAAAATACCAAGGCAAAACTCCTTGGTACAATTAATACAGAGGGGGAGGGAGGTGAGAGGCGGAAGGGTCTGCAGGAGAGGGAAGGGCCATAGAAGTTCTTAATTTGTACGTATGAACAGAAAAATGCAGCCTGTAGAAACTGGTTTAGAGTATGAGCAAGTAAGGGAGGGTGATACAGGGAATGAGGTTGATTTCCAGTACATTGTGCACGTGTATGTAAGAGGATAGTAAGAGAAATAGAGACAAAGAGGGAAAGGGAGGGGGGCATGAGAGATTGGGAAAGGTCAATATAAGATCTGGCTTTTGTGTCCCAGGCCATAAAGGTCCTTCCAATGTCTGCTTCCGCCCCCCATTGCATGAGAGTAAATCAGATTGCTTTGTTTATTCTGTTGTGAGGCTGGGGATTGAACTCAGGCCTAGGGTGGGTCTCCGGTGGGCCAGAAAAACTACAGCCGAGCTATGCCCACCAATCCCGCCTTCTCCACTCCAAAGACTCAGGCGCTCAGCACTCCACTTTTCTATGGTTAGGTCCTCTCTAGCCCCGACCCAGCTCTATGATCTCCGCCCCGTCCCCGCCGCGGTCGGCCTGAGCGTCGCTCTAGCCCGCGCAGGAGCACCGAGATGCGGCGGCCGCCCTTCTAGGCTGCGGGAGACGCCGGCGCGCACCTCTGTGGCCGCGCCGTCCGCCATGAGCACCGTGACCAAAGCGCTGCAGGTGGCCGCCTTGCTGGGAGTGGGGGCCACCGTGGGCTCCGTGCTCTTCGCGCTGGTGACCCCAGGAGAGCTGCAGAAGAAGGGCATGCTAAAGGTAGACCTGGGAGCCCCCGAAGGGGTGGGTGGGTGGGTGTCCGGGAGACTGCGAACCTCCTTCCTCCCCGCAGGAGATGCCGGAGCAGAACCCGCGGCTCCAGGACGAGGCAAGCTGGAGGCAGCAGCTGGTGGTGGAGACGCTGCAGAAGGCCGCGGCCACGCAGGAGAACGTGGCCTGGAGGAAGCGCTGGTTGGCTAGCAACCCCGGGAGGTCTGAGTGAGACGGGCCGGCCCTTCTCTGCGAGCCAAGGGGGGAGTCCTGACCTGGACTGTGGCCTCGGGGGAGCGGGTTCCCTCCAACCCCTGTGCACGTCCCCGGCCTGAGTCGGCATGGAGGTCGGATGTGACGGACGTCGAACAGTAAATCCTGCTTGTCTATCCCGAGCTCTGCAGACCCCTCCAAGTGCTGAGGTGCGGGGCCGGCGCTGCGGGCACCCCAGGATACTACTGCTCCCCTGCCCCTAAAAGCCCAGCAGGCTTAGTGACCACATTTTCAAAACAATCGGTCACGTGGCGTTATGTCTGCACGTGCTTCAGGGAAGAGCCAGACTTAAACTCAGGACTTCCATGTTCTTGCTTAGCTTTTTCTCTCAGCCCCGATTCTACCATTGGAGCCACACCTTCGCTTCCAGCTATTTACTGGTTAATTGGATAAAAGTCTTGAGGATTTGGCTGCCCTGCCTAGCGTGGAACCCTGATCCTCAGATCTCAGGCTCTTCAGTAGCCAGAATTACAAGCATGAGCCACAGGTGCCCAGCTCAGGTAATATTCTTAAAATCAGAACTATTCCATATTCAGGGCACCCGTGGCTCACGCCCATAATCCTAGCTACTCAGAAAGCTGAGATCTGAGGACAGCGCTTCAAAGCCAGCCTAGGCAGGAAAGTTTGTGAGACTCCAATCTCCAATTAACCACCAGAAAACTGGAACTGGCATTGTGGCTCCAGTGGCAGAGCTATTCCTTGAATATCTTCCTAGCAATGAATACCTATAGGGCCTTTGGGCAGGGTGGTTGGAGGGGCATCTAGCAATTCTATGTGCCAGACTGCTTTCCTTGGCTTTTTTTTTTTTCACATTAAATCCCCTCAAAGGATTTATTTTTTTTTTAATTGTGAAAATACTGAACAGAGGGGTTACAATTACATGGGCAAGATAATGAATACATTTCTTATCAAGCATTGTAGCTTCCTCCTTTGTTTCCTCTTCCCATCCTCCCCCTGCCCCCCCCCCCAAAGGCTTCTTGCCCTCAAGATTAACTTAGAAATGTGAAGTGCACATTCCTGGAATAGAACCATCAAGTCATAAATGTACTGGACTCCCATTCACATGCTTTTCACTAATTTCCAGTCATTGAATTGGAATCCCAATCTTCCACTATAATTCTGATTTCTTCAAGATGCCACTGAATATAAAATAAAGCCAAAGGTTTGGAACCCTACAGGAAGCAAAACCTAGTCACACTTCTTGGTCGTTTTAATTTTTGTGCTGACACTAGGGCTTGAACTCATGGCCTGGGTGCTGTCGCTTATCTTTTTCACTCAACATTGGCACTCTACTAGTAGAGATTAGAGCCTCCTAGAACCTGGGCACCAGTGGCTCACAGCTGTAATCTTAGCTACTCAGGAGACAGATCTGAGGATGGAGCCC
The DNA here is from genome assembly GCF_000151885.1 of Dipodomys ordii. NCBI lineage: Eukaryota > Metazoa > Chordata > Mammalia > Rodentia > Heteromyidae > Dipodomys > Dipodomys ordii. Next base: position 457,799 of record NW_012267333.1, on the reverse strand, counting down.
ATCTTGTTGTGATCTTTTTTTTTGTTTGGGGTTTTTTGGTCATGGGCCTTCAACTCTGGGCCTGGGCACTGTCCCTCAGTTCTTTAGCTCAAGGGCAACTCTATCACTTGACCTACAGCACCACTTCCGGTTTTCTGGTGGTTTATTGGAAATAAGAGTCTCACTAACTTTACTTCCCAGGGCTGGTTTTGAACCGCAGTCCTCAGATCTCAGCCTCCTAAGTAGCTAGGATTACAGGCTTGAGCCACAAATTCCTGGCTTTTTAAGAGAGATTGAACCCAGGGCCTCATGCATACTAATAGTATTTAGAACAGTAATTAAACACTGAGGTTCAGACCCAGAAATGAACACCGGTGGTAGTCATAACTTTAAAAACATTTGAAAAGTGGTATGAACATATATATATGGGCTGGGGAGGTGGCTCAGTGGTAGAGCGCTTGCCTTGCATACATGAGGCCCTGGGTTCGATTCCTCAGCACCACATAAGCAAAAAGAAAAAAGCCGGAAGTAGTGCTGTGGCTCAAGTGGTTGAGCGCTTGCCTTGAGCTGAAGAGCTGAGGGGCAGCGCGCAGGCCCACAGTTCAGGCCCCACGACCGGACCCCAAAAAAAAAAAAATATGTGTGTGTGTGTGTGTAAAAAATATATATATATAAAATTGTGTAAAAAAAAACCATTTGATTGGGGCTGCAAAGGTGGTTCAGTGGTAGAGCACTTGCCTTGCATGCATGAAGCCCTGGGTTCAATTCCTCAACACCACATAAGCAAAAAAAGCTGGAATTGGTGCTGTGACTCAAGTGGTAGAGCACTAACCTTGAGCTGAAGAGCTGAGGGACAGCACCCAAGGCCCAGAATTCAGGCCTCATGACTGAGAAAATAATTTGTGTGTGGTTTTTAGGGTTAATGCTTCTTCCCTACACTCAGGAATAAGTGGGCAGCTATAGGCTGGGTGCTGGTAGCTCATTCCTGTAGATCTGAGGATCGCAGTTGAATAGGTGGAGGTTAGCAGCAGCATCAAGGGGCCCCCATGGAAAAGCCTTGTGGGTCAGAACCTGACCCAGCTGTAGGTTCTAGTACGTGCTACTCCTACAGTCAGTTGAGGCTTCAATATCCTGAAGTCTGAAGTGGGATAATTTTGCCTATATTTAGGTAATGAACACTGCTTTCATACCTCAAGCATATATTAAAAAAAACTTTATATATGAAGTATTCAACATTCGAACACATGCATTTGTCTTGTCACTATAATGTTCCTTTCCTTTCCATGTTTATGGACAGACATTTAAAAAGTGCTCTATGGGTCAGGTGGGGAGAAAAAAAAAAAAAAAAGAGGCACTGGTGCCTCATACCTGTCATCCTGAAACCACTCAGGAAGCTGAGATCTGAGGGTGGCAGTTCAAAGCCAGTCCAGGTAGGAAAGTATGGGACTCTTAGCTCAAATCAAAAACCAAAAAAAGCTGTGGCTCAAGTGATAGAGTGATACCCTTGAGCAAAAAAACTCAGGGATAATGACTAGGTTCTGAGTTCAAGTTCCAGGATGGGCACACATTTTTTTAAAAAATGTAGGCTGAGGGCTGGGAAGGTAGCTCAGTGGCAGAGTGCTTGCCTTGCATGCCTGAGGCCCTGTGTTCAATTCCTCAGCACCACATATGCAAAAAGGAAAAAAAAGCCGGAAGTGGCACTGTGGCACAAGTGGTAGAGCACTAGCCTTGAGCTGAAGAGCTGAGGGACAGTGCCTAAGCCCATATTCAGGCCCCATGACCGGACCAAAAAAAAAAAAAATGTAGGCTGAGGATGCTCAGTAGTAGAATGCTTGCTTAACATTACAAGGCCTGGGTTCAACCCCCAGCACTTGCATACACATTCAACCCCTTCCCCATTGGAAAAAACCCACAATTTAAAATCTACTAGGGACTTACTACCAAGAAACTGCTAAAAAACATGTCAACCTCGTGACAACGCCAAGAAACAGGTACTATTGTCCCTACTCTACTAAAGAAAAAACTAGGCTTAAAGCCAAGGCATACAACTAGTGAGGAATTTCAATTTATGTACCCCACCTACAGAATAAACAGTGACGTGCAATGTATCCTCTGTAATCCCTCCCCACCATTTTTTTTTTTTTGCCGGTCATGGACCTAACTCTGGGCCTAGGCGCTGTCTCTCAGCTCTTCAGCTCAAGGCAAGCGCTCTACTGCTTGAGCCACAGCGCCACTTCTGGCTTTTTCTGTTTATGTGGTGCTGAGGAATCGAACCCAGGGCCTCATGCATGCAATGCAAGCACTCTACCACTGAGCCACCTTCCCAACCCTCCCCACCATTTTTGTAACGCCTGCCAGGGCCTTGAACTCAGGACCAGGGCCCTTTGACACTCTACTACTTAAGCTACAGCTCCACTTGGGGCTTGACAGTTAATTGGAGATAAATGTCTCATGAGCTTTCCTGCCTGGTCTGCCTTCAAAGAACAATCCTCAAATCTGAACCTCCTGAGTAGCTAGGATTACAGGTGTAAGCAACCAGCACCTGGCTCACTTCCAAATTTATTGCTATTATTATTATTATTATAAAGGTGATATACAGAGGACTTACAGTTACATAAGTCAGATAAAGAGTACATTTCTTTTTGGAAATGTCAACCCTTCCCTCACATTTTCTCGGTTTTTTCTCCCATCCCACTTCCAACTTTTTACTGGTTAATTGGGGTCAATACTCAAGAGTTTCTTGCCTGATTGGCTTCAAACTGTGATCCTCAGATCTCAGCCTCCTGAGTAGCTATGATTATAGGCATGAGCCTCCAGCTCCTGCAACCTGTTCACTTCTTTTTTTTTTTTTGGGGGGGTCCGGTCGTGGGGCCTGAACTCTAGACCTGGGCGCTGTCCCTCAGCTCTTCAGCTCAAGGCTAGCACTCTACCACTTGAGCCACAGCACCACTTCCGGCTTTTTTCTTTTTGCTTATGTGGTGCTGAGGAATCGAACCCAGGGCCTCAGGCATGCAAGGCAAGCGCTCTACCACTGAGCCACCTTCCCAGCCCCAACCCGTTCACTTCTGAAGCAGCAAACAGATGAAGAAACAAGTCTCTTTGTTGGAAACTTAAGAAGAGGAAGAGGCTCTAGTCAAAACACCCTTTTAATTTCCCCTTGCCTGTCCTGGAATTTAAAACTCATAGCCTGAAAGCTGGGGTTGCTCAAGCTGGTGCACTACCAATAAGCCACACCTCCAACTCAGTTTTTTGCTGGTTAATTGAAAATGGAGTCTCACAGGGTTTTAGTTTTAGACTGGCTTTGAATGGTCTCCAGATCTTAGCCTCTTTAGTAGCTAGGATTCAAGGCATGAGCCAATACTGCCCTGTCCAAATGCTTTATTTTAGTGTCTTCCTCTATTCACTATTGTCCCTCCCATTATTCAGGAAGAAGCCAGGCATATACAGAACTCCAAGGATCTATTTATTAGGAAGGAGATGTCAGTGCTGTATCAAAGATGAAGAGGTCAGAGAGGGATGGTGAGATAAAAGCCCCTCAACTGGGACATTTCTTGGCCACAATGAGGACAGCAGAAGGCACGAGTCCTGAAGATGGAAGAGAAGCAGGTATAAACAATAATATCTGCTTTTACTCCCCAAGTTCCTGGCCACATACTTTCTCGCAAAATACCTTTTCTTTGCATCCCTCCTTTTCCCAAGCATGCCCAAATCCACCAATCCTGCTTCCCAGTCCCTTATGTCATACCCAGCTCCTGCAGAGGTCGCTCCATGTCAGCCTCTGAGAAGGCCCGTCTGGGGAAGCCACTGAGCAACTGCACAGGGTCCTGGCCACCTCCAGGTTCCTCCCCGCGGTGGAGCTCCACATAGAGCCTTACAGCTGCCAGCTGTTCCCGGGCTCTGAATGTCTGGGTCAGTGAGGTCCCATCTGGCAGCCTCACCTAGAAGGCAAAGGAGATCTCCAATATTCTGAGCACCCAAAACTAAGTAAGATGCCCAAGAAAGGTGAAGAAGAGCTAAAGTAGGCCCCTCCTTTCTCTTAGAGGGACTGAACGAGTTGTACAACTCAAGTACAACTACTACTTAAAGCACTTAATGAGGACACACTTATCCTGTCGGCTTTACTAAGGGTTAAAGCAAGGACCCCAGCTTCCTCACAGTCTAGGACAGACAGAGCAAGATTATACAAAAAATGTCAGAATAAATGCCACATCACAAAATAGCGGAGTGATGAAAGGAAAACAACATGAACAAGCAAAAGGGTAATTAGGAGGTACAGACTTCAAAAATGATTAGAGCAGGTGAAATTGGATATCTTTCCTAAGAGTACAAGAGGTAGGATTTCAAAAGTCATTTACAAAGAAGGAAGAGATTTGGCAAACAGAACATAGCTGAAAAAAAGGGGGGGGGAGTTGGGGGCTGGGAATGTGGCTTAGTGGTAGATTGCTTGCCTCGCATGCATGAAGCCCTGGGTTCAATTCCTCAGTACCACATACTCAGAAAAAGCCAAAAGTGGCACAGTGGCTCAAGTGGTAGATGCTAGCTTTGAGCACAGAGAGGTTCAGGGACAGTGCCCAGGCCCTGAGTTCAAGCCCCAGGATTGGCTAAAAAAAATTTAAATTTTTAATAAAGTTGGGTGCCTTGTACACCAACAAAGAGGTTCCAGGAGCAAAAGAGTAGCAAAAAGGAAAAAAGCCGGAAGTGGTGCTGTGGCTCAAATGGTAGAGTGCTAGCATTGAGCTGAAGAGCTGAGGGACAGCGCTCAGGCCTGGAGTTCAAGCCCCATGACAAAAGCAAACAAACAAAAAGACTTAGTCGTTTCTATGGTCTTGTCAATCTGAGGATTGCTGTTCTAAGCTAGCCTGGGCACAAAAGTCCATGAGACTCTTATCTCTAATAAACTGTCCAGAAAAAGCCCAAAGTGGTATTGTGGCTCAAGTGGTAGAGTGCTAACCTTGAGCACAAAGAGCAAAAAAAAAAAAAAGGTATCAGAATTAGTACCTGTATGCGACACTGGTCATACTCCCGCTTGGTGGGTGGCTCCTGGCTGGGAGAGGAGGGGACAGGACCTGGCTCTGTCACTGGTGGGGTTGGCCCAGAACCCACACTACCGCCATACTGTAGGACAAAGTAAAACAGTCAGTCAGATACTCATGTACTTTCAGGAAACAGACCAGGAGAAAGCAATCCTGTAACCAGCTTTTTACCTGACGCTAGAAAAGAAAGTTAATGCCGGTGCCGGTGGCTCACACCTGTAATCCTAGCTACTCAGGAGGCTGAGATCTAAGGATCGAGGTTCAAAACCAGCTGGGGTAGGAAAGTCCATGAGACTCTAATCTCCAATAAACCAACAGAAAACTGAAAGTAGCACTGTGGCTCAAGTGATAGAGCACTAGCCTTGAGCTGAAGAGCTCAGGGACAGTGCTCAGGCCTGGAATTCAAGCCCCATGACAAAAGCAAACAAACAAAAAGACTTAGTCGTTTCTATGGTCTTGTCAATCACCCACCTTCTTGGCTCTTTCTGCTTTATCCCTTTCAATCTTTTCTCGAACCCTTTGCCTAGAATGCAGACAGAAAGAAAGCAGGTTGGACATGGTCAAGCAAAAATCTTGATTTCATTCTCAACCATTGCCCATCACCCAGACCTGGCTGCTAACTCTTCAGCCTTTTCCCTCCTCCGCTCCTCAGCAGCTCTGCGCATTTCATCTTCTTGTAGTTTCTGTCGGGCAGCCGACAGCTCTTGGCCTTGTCTCCGGCGCTGCTTTTCTCGTTCTAATGCCTCCCGCTCCTCCCTTTCTTCACGTTCCCGCTGCTTCTGGGCCACCAACTCCAACATTCTGTGTTGGAGAAAGGAAAGAGTTCAAGAAAAATAGCTGAGTATATAAAAAGGAACTCTGAGAAATAGCAGGAAACATGTCCCAAAATAGATGAAAAAAAAATTAAAAGACAATTAAAAATAAGAAAGGTGCCGGGTGTGGGTGGCTTGAGGCTGGGCTCTGAGCATCACCAGCTGGGGGCAGAGAAGTCCCTGAAACTTTTTTTTTTTGCCAGGCCTGGGTCTTGAACTCAGGGCCTAGGCACTGTATGCGCCTTCTTTTCCTCAAGGCTAGCATTCTACCACTTGAGCCACAGCTCCACTTCCAGCTTTTTCTTTTTATGTGATACTGAGGAATCGAACTCTAAGCTTCGTGCATTCTCGGCAAGCATTCAACCAAGCCACATTCCCAGCCTTGAGACTCTTACCTCCAATTTATCACCAAAAAAACCTTAAGTGGAGGTGTGGTAAAGGGAAAAAGGCAGGGCACTGACCCCAGATTTCAAGGGCGCACACGCACGCACACACACACGCACACACACGCACGCACGCACACACACACGCGCACACAAACACACACACGGAGAAGAGAGCTAGCTCATTAGTAGAGCACATGCTCAACATACAGGAGATCCAGGACTTTAAAAAGAAAAGGAAAAAAAAGATGCCGGACACCGAGGGCTCATGCCTGTAATCCTAGCTACACACAGGAGGCTGAGATCTGAGGATTGCGGTTCAAAGCCGGCCTGGGCAGGTAAATCAAACCAAGAGACTTTTATCTCCAATTAATCACCAGAAAACCGGAAGTGGCACCGTGGCTCAAAGTGGTAGAGCACTCGCCTGGAGCCGAAGAGCTCAAGGGACAGCGTCCAGAGTTCAAACACCATGACGGACCAAAAACAAACACACAAAAAAATACAAGGGAAATGTGTTAAGGTGAAGGTATCCGACAAAGGGTGTTTACGTTTGAGAGGAGTGAAACACGATCCCCGGGGAAAGTAAGATTGGTATTTACTGGACCTCTTAGTCTGTTCTTGTCTTTCTTCTTCGGTCAAAGTTGGTTTGCTTTCGCCAGCAGCAGACCCAGGTCCTACAAACAAGCAACAAGCATGACTACCCCGCGGGATTCTCTTCTGCCCTCGCCAGGAAATCGGCTGTCTCCCCGTCAGGACCTTCAGGGCCAACTTGCTCTGAGGAGGTGGGTTCCCGTCCCAGGATATGTCCGAGAGGCATCTCTAGAGGCTCGTCCACGTCGGGGTCGTCTTCGTGTTCCATCAGCCTGGCAGGGCAAGTCGGCAGGGGAAACTGGGCGTGAGGCCGCCCCTGCGCCGCCCCTCCGCCGCGCCTCCCCGCCCCCCGCCGGCCCGGCCGCTCACCAGTCCATCGCGGCCTCGATGCCCTGGTTCCCCGTGAGGGCCAGAGCCTTCTCCCTGGGGGCAGAAACACCGTCAACACGCGCCCGCCGGCCATCGTGACGGGCCGACTGGGGCAAAGGCCAGGACGGATCCGCGGCCCTCCACCCCGGGGCCGGGGGACCGGGGAGCTGGGGGGCTCGGGGCGCTCTTACGCGCGTCCGCTGGGAAAACCCATCTCGATGAGACTCTCCAGAGCCGTCAGCTCCGCCATGACGACGCCAGCCACCGCTTCCGCGGGGACCTGGCAGGGTGAGAAGGAAGGCGGCGAGGCTCAGCGTGGGGCAAAGCCGCCCTCGACGCCACCCCCGCGGACCGGCGCTCGCTCAACTCACCCGGCTCGGGACCCGCCGGGGACACCGACGAGAAGAAAGCCGAAGGGAAGCGGAAGTACCCGAGTCTGTTTGGGTCACGTGGGAGCGGGCGTGGACGGGGGCCGCGGAGAGCCAAAAGTCTTCCCCACCTATCGGTCGCCAGGACCTTGCGCACGCCGGCGGGGGCGGGGCGGAGGGAAAGTGGGCGGGAATGCGGGGCGGGCTCAGCCAACCGCGGGCCGCGGATACCGTGCTGGGGGAAGGTCCAAGGAAACCCTCCTGAGAGGTCAATCTGGAAAGCGGGCGCCGGTGGCTCACACCTGTGATCCTAAGAACTCAGGAGGCCGAGCTCTGAGGATCGCGGTTCAGAGCCAGCCTGGGCAGGGAAATCTGGAGGAGCATGGCCGCAGCTTGCTGGAGAATTGTGTAGCAGTGGTTATCAGGAGTCACAGCAGCTCTCAGGCCCTTTCATCCTCGCCTGGGAACTGAGCTGTTCTTTACCCCATTGCCAAAGGGATTTTTGCAACACTGTGTCTGACAGTCTTATCACCTTCCGGGCTTTGAAACCTTGGCATCTCAGCTATCTCGGATGTAACTAAAAATGCTGCTTTCCTCCGGCACCCCAGGCCCTCTGTTTTATTTTGTTTCATTGAAAGACAGAGTCTTGCTTTGTAGCCCAGGTTGACCTAGATTCTCTGCCTCTGCCTCCCAGAAGACAGGTTTCCGGAGAATGCCACCAGCTACCACGCCGTTCGTTTACAAAGAAGAGCGCTAGCCTTGAGCTGAAGATGCAGGGACAGCGCCCAGGCCCAGAGTTCCAGCCCCACGACCGACCAAAAAAAAAAAAAAAGACAAGAAAAGAAGAAAGAAAGGAAAAGGATTTGAAAGTATATGTACTATAACTGGGTTTGGTATGTGTGGCAGTGCATGCTTATAATCCCAGCACTCCAGAAACTGAAAGAGCAGAATCTAAAATTTAGGCTGGGAATGTAGCTTAGTGGTAGAGGGCCTGCCTGACATTCATGAAGCCCTGGGTTTGATTCCTTAGTACTACATATACAGAAAAAGCCAGACGTGTCTCTGTGGCTCAAGTGGTAGAGTGCTAGCCTTGAGCAAAAGAAGGTCAGGGCCCTGAGTTCCAGCCCCAGGATTGGCAATAAATAAATAAATGAAATTCCAATCCTGCTCGTGCTACATAAAGATCTTCATTCAAAGAAAAAAGTGTGTGTGTGTGTATAAGCTAGAAGCAGAACCATGGCCCAAGTGGTAGATCGCTAGCCTTGAGCCCAAAAAGGCTCAGAGACAGCAGCCCAGGCCCTGAGTTCAAGCACCAGGACTAGAAAATCAAGAAAACAGATGTGTAAACAAGCAATCCAAAGGGATCTGAGAAGGCCTCCTTTTAAATTTCCTTTAATGTTATCACAGTGGATATATAGTCAACACAAATGGGGACGGGGATTCCTAGGTATTGCTGTTAGTTTTGTTTTAACTAAAAGGAACACTAACAAGACAAGTGCTAGTGCCTCGCTTGTGTCATCCTACTCAGGAGCTCAGGAGGTGGAGATCTGAGGATCATGGTTCAAAGCCAGCCAGGGCAGGAAAGTCTATTAGGCTCTGATGGCCAACTAACCAGCAAAAAATAGAAGTGGAGCTGCGGCTTAAGTGGTACAGCACTAGCCTTTGGCAAAAACACTCAGAGACACCTCTCAGTTGGAGAGGTGAGAACCCTGAGTTCCATCTCTAGGACGCATGTGTGCACACATACACAAATCCACTAACTTGTGTCAGCATGGTCCTTTCCTGTCTTCTCCATCCCTTATCAATCTTGTCTCCTCCCTCCTCAGACATAAGTGGACTGTGCCCTGGATGTGTTTATCCACCATTACTAAACAAAAGGTCACAGAAAGATGGGCTCCAACCCCAAACTCCCACTGATATCAAGCTTATTTTTAAAATTCACTCTCCTGTAATCTTCACTACTTTGGAAGTCATGTAATCCTAAATTACTCAAGAGGCTGAGATTTGAGGATAATAGTTCAAAGTCAGCCTGGGCAAGGGAAATCTGTGAGACTCTATCGCCACTAAATTACCAAAAAAATCTGGAAGTGGGATTGTGGCTCAAGTAGTAGAGCACAAGCCTTGAGCAAAAGCAGCTCAAGGATAGTGCTCAGGCCCTGAATTTAAACCCAGGATTAGCATGCAAATATAAGCACAAGTACATTGCATGAGCACGTATACATACACACACACACACACAGACTCTGAACTCCCAATGAAGCCACCCACAGTAATAAAACTCTTTTAAGAGTACTTGATTTGGAAGCATGGGCTAACACCATTTTTTTTTTTTTTGCTTTTTTTTTTCTTCTTCTTGTGCTTGTAATGGGGCTTGAACTCTGGGTCTTAATGCTGTCCTTGAGCTTTTTCAGTCAAGACTAGCACTCTACCACTTGAGCTATAGCTCCACTTCCAACTTTTTAGTGGTTAATTAGAGAAAGTCTCAGACTTTCCTGGGGTTGCTTCAAACTGCAATCCTTAGATCTCAGCCTCCTGATTTGCTAGAATGACTGATGTGAGCTACCTCCTCCCTGCTCAGTTTTTACATTTTCATCAATATATTTTTTTTTGGGTCCAGTCGTGGGGCCTGAACTCTGGGCCTGGGCACTGTCCCTCAGCTCTTCAGCTCAAGGCTAGCACTCTACCACTTTGAGCCATAGCGCCACTTCTGGCTTTTTGCTTTTTGCGTATGTGGTGCTGAGGAATCGAACCCAGGGCCTCATGCATGCAAGGCAAGCGCTCTACCACTGAGCCACCTTCCCAGCCCCTCATCAATATATTTTAAATGGCTATATACACCACTACATAATGTTCTTGATATTATCTTTCCAAACTCACAAAGCCTAAATCATTCATGATCTCAGCATTTGGAGGAAAATTGCTATTTCTTCCTAGTCCTCAGCCCTGGACCTTAAAAAATTCTCAACCCTGAGATCTCAGTGGTGGCCCCATTATCTGGACCTGGCTCTGCTTGGTTGTCAGATTAGTGCCATGCGTCCCCAAGTCCCTGCACTCCTGCCAAATGGGGGTGACCCAGGGTCCAATCAGACAGTCCTTGCAGCTGGGCGGTGACGGGGGCAGCCCCATCGCTCACGTAGACGGAAGTGCCAGAACAGCGCAGCACAGCTCAAGAGGGCCAGAGCTGTGCCTACCCCCACAGCGGCATGGACCAGGGTAGCGGGTCTGGGTGGCACAATGATCTGGCCACAGGGCCCAAAGGAAGGGAAGGTCACACTCTCCTGGCCATCTTCACCTGCCCCAGGGACCTCGCTCTCCCCAGCTTCGTTAACAGCCACCACACAAATGACATAAGTGCCCCCAGGCATCAGTCCCTTCAGTTCTGCTCTTCGGACTGTAGCATTGAGAGGGGCCCCCTTCTGTGGCTCCCCAGAGCCTCCCCAAAGCAGCAGCCAGTAGTAGTGGACTGGGGAGTACGGTGCGCACCAGTGGACCTCAGCGCGGCCCTCCTCGGCCACAATGCGAACTTCTCCCAAGCGTGGTGGGTCAGGTCGCTGGGCGGGGCTAGAGAGGCCGGGGCACAAGCAGGCCACCGGCCCAGCCCTCTGCAGCTCATGGCAGGGCACCTGCAGGTGGCGGCATCGGTCATAGTCACAGCGGAGAGCCAGCAGAGGCGTGCTCACTGTCTCATCTTCGTCATCCTCCTCCAAGTCTTGAGGGGTCAAAGGCTGAGCTCTGGGAACCAAGGAGAAGGCCATGGCCAGGAGCCACAGAAGGCAAGGAGAGTGGAGCATGGAGTCTGGAAGGGAAGCGGTGAAGAGGTAAAAGATGTCAGTCCTGCTTTCTAGGGCCCCTTGCCTTCCTAGGCAGACCCTCTACGGACAGGGAAACAAGTGAGGATCAAGACTGAAAAAGGACGGGGCTGGGAAGGTGGCTCAGTGGTAGAGCACTTGCCTTGCATGCATGAGGCCCTGGGTTCGATTCCTCAGCACCACATAAGCAGAAAGCAAAAAGCCAGAAGTGGCGCTGTGGCTCAAGTGGTAGAGCGCTAGTCTTAAGCTGAAGAGTTGAGGGACGGTACCCAGGCCCAGAGCAGCTGAAGAGCTGAGGGACAGTGCCCAGGCCCAGAGTTCAGGCCCCAGAACCGGACCCCCAAAAAAAAAGATTGAAAGAGGAAAGAGGTGAGAATGAAACACTTATTTACATAAACAAAACTGGGGGATCACGCCTGTAATCCTAGCACTCAGGAGGCTGAAATCTGAGGATTGAGTTGTTTTTTGTTTTTGTTGATCAGGGCCAGGGTATTGTCCCTGAACTTTTTCACTCAAGGCTAGTCCTCTACCACTTTGAGCCACAGCACCACTTCCAGTTTTCTGGTGAGTAATAGGAGATTAAGAATCTTAAGGAGGGGCTGGGGAGGTGGCTCAGTGGTAGAGTGCTTGCCTTGCATGCCTGAGGCCCTGGGTTTGATTCCTCAGCACCACATAAGCAAAAAGAAAAAAAGCCGGAAGTGACACTGTGGCTCAAGTGGTAGAGCGCTAGCCTTGAGCTGAAGAGCTGAGGGACAGCGCCCAGGCCCAGAGTTCAGGCCCCATGACCGGACCCAAAAAAAAAAAAAAAAAAAAAGAATCTTAAGGACTGGGCACTGGAGGCTCACACCTGTAATCCTAGCTATTCAGAAGGCTAAGATCTGAGGATCATGGTTCAAAGCCAGCCTGGGCAGAAAAGTCTATGTGTGACTTTTATCCCCAATTAACCACTCAAAAACCAGACATGGTACTATGGCTCAAGTGGTAGAATTCTATCCTTGAACAAAAGAGGCTCAAGGACAGCACCCAGGCCTGAGTTCATGTCCCACAACCAGCATCACGAACAACAAAAAGTCTTTCGGACTTTCCTACCTGGGCTGGCTTCAAATTGAAATCCTCAGATTTCAGCCTCCTGAGTAGCTAGGATTACAAGCATGAGCCACTGGAGCCCAGCCTGAGGACTGAGTTGTTGTTGGTTTGGGGGGATTTTTTTTTCTATCTCATGCATGCTAGGCAAATACTCTACTAAGTCACATTCTTAGTTCAAGCCCTAGTATTGGCACACACACACATACAAATGAAATCCAGCCCAACACATGAGATGCATGGCCAGAAATGTGCAAACGTGCTACAAAAAGCTAGTTTTTCTTTTGTTTTTGATTTTGCTAGTCCTGAGACTTGAACCCAGGGCCTGGGCATTGTCTCTGAGCTTCTTGTTGTGGTTTCTTTTTTTGGTTGGTTGTAGGGCCTGAACTCTGAGCCTGGGCACTGTCCCTTAGCTCTTTAGCTGTAAATTAGCGCTCTACCACTTGAGCGTCATCCTCACTTCCGGCTTTTTTTCTGCTTATGTGGTGCTGAGGAATCGAACCAAAGGCCTCATGCATGCAAGGCAAGCACTCTAACACTGAGCCACCTTCCCAATCCCTGAGCTTCTTTTGCTCAAGGATAGCACTCTACCACTTGAGCCACAGCACCACTCTGGCTTTTTGTTTACATGGTACTGAGGAATCAAACCTAGGACTTCATGCATACTAGGTAGGCACTCTTCCACTAAGCCACATTGCCAACACAGGGCTGGTAAAAGATGAGGAAGAAATGATTTACTCAGCTCAGGGTGGGGTGATCAGGGGAGAAAAAGGTAAGACTAATTTCCGGTTGCCACTCTGAGAAATCTTAGCAAACGAATCTTAGCAACACACGCAAAAACTCAGAAAGAGAACTTAAGAACAGAAAGGAGAAAGAAAAAAACCCAGAATCCTTATTCTCCACCTGTATCTCATGCAAATATTATCAAAGCAGTCCCCCTCCCTGCCCGTCCCCGCTTCCCCTCAGACCCACAGACCCCCTCACCACTGGGAGTCTGCAACCAAGTATCGATGGTGTCCGCCAAATCGTTCCCAGCAGCGCAGGCCACACTGTCAGGTTGTATCTTCAATTTCAGTTCAGTTTTGGCTGAAAGCTTTTATACCCTTCAACCCTGATGTCACCACCTAGCCCCTTCCCTGGTGAGTGCCAAGAGGGCTGGTCCCCTCACAGGGCCTGAGTCATGAGGCCTAGAATGGGGGAAGCCACATGCAGTGTTTCAGCTGGAAGCCAGGATGCCTGGGTTCTGACAGAGGAGTGAGGTGTGGAAAGCAGCCAGGAGCTGAGAACCCAAAGGCTGAAATCATGTGAAGACTTGGGGAATGGAGTTTCATGGAGAGGAGGGAGGGCCACCTGGCTGGCAGGAGACAGGAAAACAGCTGCGGACAGCACGGGGCCTGACTTATAAAATAGTTTGGGTTAAAAAAAAAATCACACCACATTTATGGCAGTCATTTCCTGTCTTCTGCCTCCCAATGGACAGAGAAAGGGAGGGGTGTAAAGGCTAGGATGGTGGATCCAGGCTCGCCAGACCCGCCCTGTCCTATCCCCCACCCCTGGGGGGAAACAAGTCACATGGATGGAGCGGGAAGCTTTCTAGGGGCCCAGATCCTTGGACTTCCTAGGTTTCTGGTTGGAAACAGATGTGTTTAAAACAGCGCAGGCCGTGCATGGTGGCAAACCACCTAATCCCAGCACTCAATGAGGCAGAGGCAGAGGCAGGCAGAACGGAGCACTGTGTGTTCAAGGCCGTCCTGGGCTACATAGCGAGGTTGAGGCCAGCCTGAGCTACATAGTAAGACCCTGTGTTGACCCAAAACAAACATAAAAACAATATCCTCCACTGCCAGCCCAGGTCTGGAGGCTTCCCCCTGCCCAGACAACTTCCCCTAAGGGAGAATCAGAGAGGAATCGGGTTTTTCAAATCATCCCAAATCCAGTCCTGAGTCGGTGAAGCAGCTGGCATAAAATAGTTTATTAAGGGGAAAACAGGAGAAAAAGGGTTTGCTGGCAAAGTGCTGGAATGTGAGGAATCTGCCCACTTTTCAAGAACTGGAGCAGGTGGAACGCTGCCGGAGGCCATCCACAGAGGCCTCGGAGGTGCCCAGTGTCTCCGGGGCAAGGGCCGGGGTGGAGGCAGAGGCAGAGGCGGAGGCAGGAGCAGTCAGGTTGGCGTCGGTCAGCAGTGCTGCATCTTCCCAGGAGCCTGAACCTGGGCCAGAATCCAGAGTCCCAAATAAACTACTAGATTAACCGGAGGCCCTGCCCCCACCCCAGCTGCCCCGCCCCTCGGGCCCTCACCATCACTGGCCTCGGGCTCCAGCTCCTCCTCTCCACTCAGGGGCTGCTGATCTGGCTTCTCCTCCTCAGACAGCGGACCCTCTGTGACCAAGAGGGCAACACATAGGTGAGAACCCACTGTGGGGGGGGAGGAAGGAAGGGGCGACGGGACGGGACACAGAGGCTGATGGAGAGAGCTGAGGAGTCAAGAGGAGGGATTGAGCAGTACCTGTCCCTGAGGGGTCATCAGGGCTCTCACCATCCTCTGTCACATCTGACTGCTGGGTGGATTCTTCCTGAGTGCCTTCAGTCCCCGAGCCTCCAAAGCAAGAGAAAGAGACTGGGGTTGGTGGCTGTGCCGGGCGGGCAGATCCAACATTACCTTCTTGAGCCTTTTCCCTAATTGTGGACTCAGTGTGATGGCCGTACGCCTCTTACTAGAGAGAGGTAGGTGGCCTCTCTTGCCAGCCCAACTCCCCACCACCACCCAGGCAACCCTTTTACCTGGCTGATTGGTAGAGATCCGGCGGAGGGCTTCCTTGCGTGAACTCTCCCTTTTTCTCATGCTAGTCTGTTGGGGGCGGGTGGGGGACAGACAACTGAGCAGCAAGGATGGGAATCCTTTCTCCAGTGACCAGGGCCGCTGTTCCCTAAGCCCCAACATGTTCCTGGATGACCCACAAAGAAAGATCCTGAGGGGAAGGAAAATGGGGTTCCTGCCCTTTCTAACCTGCGAAGGGAAGTGGTGCCGGGGCCAGATGCCCCCCCACACCCATTGCATGTAGCTGAAGAGCACGATGACGCTGAGGAAGGTGAAGTTGCTGGCAACACCGATGAAGGCGCAGGTCATGGGGAAGTTGTACAGCAGGTACCTGAAAAGCAAGAGATGGGAGAGGAAGGGAACAGTAGTTACCAGCAGAACCAGCCGTCATGTTTCCCAGATGTAATACCTACTGAGTTTGACTTAAGAGTTGGATTTGGTGGCGCTGGGAAGGTGGCTCAGTGGTAGAGCGCTAGCCTTGAATGCATGAGGCCCTGGGTTCGATTCTCTAGCACCACATAAGAGAAAAAGCCGGAAGAGGCGCTGTGGCTCAAGTGGTAGAGTGCTATCCTTGAGCTGAAGAGCTGAGGGACAGTGCCCAGGCCCAGAGTTCAGGCCTCACGACCGGACCCAAAAAACAACAACAACAACAACAACAACAAAAAGAGTTGGATTTGGCCTCTATGTCCCCCATTCATATACCAGACCTGGTTACCCCAGGTTCTAATGAAGGTCAAGGACTTGGGGCAGCAGCAGCATTCCTGAATGTCTCTGGAGCCACCCGAACTCTTCCTGAGGCCATGGATCAAGACAATAGACTCTATGAGTATTCTGCTATATTTTTGTGCGGAGACTCTAATGTTGTTTCTTTCTTTCTTTCTAGTCTGAGACCAGGACTTAAACTCGGTTCTTGATGCTTTCACTCACTGACCAGTGCTCTACCCATTGAGCCATGCCTCCAACTCTGCAATCTAATGTTATGTTGCCCTGGCTGGCCTCAAACTTCTGGGAGCAACTGGATCTCCTGATCACTTGGCCTCCCAAGTAACTAAGACTACAGGCTCCTAGCACCACACCTGGTTCAAGTGGTTTCTTTCCCACCTTCCTTCCCTCCATCCCTTCTTTCCTTCTTCCTACCCAGGGCCCCATGCTCACTGGGTAGGCACTCGCCGCTGAGCCACCCCTCAAGCACATTCACCTTTTTTTCTTTGAGACAAGGTATTTTTTCTATGGCCTCAAGCTCACTCTCTGCCCAGGCTGGCCTGAAATCTGATTCTGCTGCCTTGGTCTCCGGCATGCTAAGATTATAGGTATGCACCACCTTACATGGTGTTTTTAAAAAGTTCCTCAGCTGCCAGGCACTGGTGGCTCAGGCTGTAAACCCTAGCTACTCAGGAGGCTGAGATCTGAGGATCAAGGTTTAGGGGCCAGCCTAAGCAGATAAATCCTTGAAACTTATCTCTATCAAAAAGCTGCAAGTTGGGGCTGGGAAGGTGGTTCAGTGGTAGAGTGCTTGCTTTGCATGCATGAGGTCCTGGGTTCGATTTCTCAGCATCATAGAAAGTAGAAAAAGCTGGAAGTGGCACCGTGGCTCAAGTGGTAGAGCACTAACCTTGAGGTAAAGAGCTGAACTCTGTGGGGCCTAGAGTTCAGGCCCCACAACCAACAAAACAAAAAATCCCAAAAATATCTGCAAGTGGAGGCACATTCAAGTGGAAGAGTGCCAGACTTGAGACCCTGATTTCAAGCCCTAGTAATGGCACCCACCACTGCTCTCACCCCCTCAAAAAAAAAAAGGTTCCTTAGGAAGTCAATATGCTGATTACAGCCATGTAGAGAGCTGGCCATGCTTGTTACCTCTGCCCAAGATCCTCTTCATTTAAGGACAGCTCCCAGGAGAGCTGCTGAGTTCCATGTCAGGGAACCTCATGGCTCCCTTCAGGGCTTACCTGAGCCCAGTGAAGTGGGCATGGATGCGGAGGTAGGCTCCATACATCTGGATGCGCTTGCTGTGGATCTCGATAATTGCTCCAGTGGTAGGCACATACTGCAGGATTGAGGAAGTAAAGGCAGTGCTGGGCCAATCTATCAGCCTCATCAGAGGCCCACTACCAGTCTCCATGGCCTTCCCCCCACCAACAGAGCCAACAGGGATGTTGTCTCCTTCTCCTCACCCCTTCACCTCGCTTACCGAGTTCTCTCTATAGTCTGCATACAACTCCACTTCTAGTAGCTGCTTTTGCTCTGCAAAGCCAAACAGCAGGAGGCTGGAGAAGACCAGCGTGTCAAGCATCTTGAGCAGGTCAGAGCGATAATGCAGCATCACCTACCAGGGCCAGGAGGAAGAGGTTGGGGACAGATAGCCCAGGTTCCAATGCCCCACCCCTGAACACCACCCAAGGGCCCCTTCCTCAGGCACTTGCTCCCTCAACTTCATTCCCTGCCCCTCAGTCTCTATGCTACTACATTTGTTTATTATGTGTTTGATTGGTCAAGGGGCTTGAATTGAGGGCCTAGGTGTGGTCCCTGAGCCTTTTTGCTCAAGGCTAGTGCTCTACCACTTTAAGCCACAGCTCCACTTCCAGTATTTTGGGATGGTTAATTGGAGACTCTCATGGATTTTCCTGCCCAGGCTAGCTTTGAGCCATGATTCTCACATCTCAGGCTCCTAAGTAGCTAGGACGACAGGCACGAGCCACCAACGTCCAGTTTGTCCACTCTTTTATATGTGTGTAGGGGTTGTGTGTGTGTGCAGGTGCCAGTATTAGTATTGAACTCAGGATCTGGGTGCTGTTCCTCAGTTTTTTCACTCAAGGCTGACATACTACCACTTGAGCCATACCTCTACTTCCCACTTTCTGGGGGTTAATAGGAGATAAGTCTCATGGAGGTTGGGAATGTAGCTTAGTGGTAGAGTGCTTGCCTAGCCTGCATGAAACCATGTGTTCGATTCCTCAATACCACATAAACAGAAAAAGCTGGAAGTGGGTTGGTGGTTCAGGTGGTAGAGTGCTAGCCTTGAGCAAAAGAAGCTCAGGGACAGTGCCCAGGCCCTGAGTTCAAGTCCCAGGATTGGAAAATAAATAAATAAAAGACTCTCATTGATTTTCCTACCAGGGCTGGCTTCACACTTTGAGTAGCAATAATTACAGGCGTGAAAACACCTGTTTATACTCACAGTAAAGGCTCCTTCTCTGACACTTTTCTGTGTTTAGCGTAACACTGTCTCTGATCTACCATTCCCCTGTACTTCTGTCATCCTGGATGGAATAAGTGCCAGTGCACAGTGCACCATCTGAAGCTCCCGCCCCATGCACATTCTCATGATGTGGTTCTGGTAATAGCTTATTAACGATGAGGTCCAATACTGATTGAACATACACTATATCTAATAAGAACTTTACATTTTCTCAGTCTTACTATGAGGCAGTGACTATTAAAACCTGTTTGTGGGGCTGGGAAGGTGGCTCAGTGGTAGAGTGTTTGCCTTGTATGCCTGAGGCCCTGGGTTCGATTCCTCAGCACCCCATAAACAAAAAGAAAAAAGCCGGAAGTGGCACTGTGGCTCAAGTGGTAGAGTGCTACCCTTGAGCTGAAGAGCTGAGGGACAGCGCCCAGGCCCAGAGTTCAGGCCCCACAACCGGACCCAAAAAATAAAAATAAAAATAATAAAACCTGTTTGTGTCTGAGAGGTCTTGTGAATATCAATCAATCAATCAAAATCAATATCAATCATGAGGCCAGCCTCAAACTCATGATCCTTGTCCCAAGTGTTGGGATTTTAGGCCTTCACCATCATGCCCAGCTGAACCTGTTACTTCGGCCTCTATTCTCAGATGGACATGCTCATCAGATAGTGGGGAAAATGTTTGTGGTTTGGTAAATGGATTCCTCTTCCCTTATCTGGACTGGCCCCTGACATCAGAACCAGGGATTTCTTCTGGGATCTCTGACTTCTGCAGTCATTCTCCACAGTTTCCCACAGTGTCCACACATACTTACCGAGCGCGAAGACGTGGAGATGATGCGGCCACCTCGGGTGTAGCATGAAACAGTGACCAAGAACATGCCCAAATCTTGATTCACAGGGGACTCTGGCAGCTCAAGCTCTAAGGTGACGCGATAAGGCTGTCCATACATCAGCACCTGCCAAAGGTAGCCATCATCTTGTTTCAAAGCTCTTCAAAATTGTGCTGTGCCTGCTAATACTCCACAACCCCCCTGGGATAGCACTATAGGCCCTCTCATTGCTCATGCTGGAAGCAGGTGCTGCCCCCTCCTGGTAGCTCCCATCCAAGTAGCCATCCCAAGCCTTCAACATCATGCTGGCTGTACTGAATGACTAGCTACTCTGTTCTGAGAAATACTCTATTTTAGTTTTTTTTTTTTCTTCCCAAAAGTGAACTATGTTGCCAACTGGGCCATGTGTGACTGGGGCCTGTGTGCCAGTGTGGCTGTCCCCATGGACCCAGCCTGCCCTCACTTACATGATTAATTATAATCAACTGCCCGCAGTGCTCTGCCTCCCTAGCCAGCTCTGGTACAATCACAGAGCTCCTAGATCATCTTGTTACTTTTTCTTTGGGCTTTCTTGAGTCCTGTTAGCTATCTTCCTGTCTTAGCTTCCAGAATAGCTGGGACTTAGGGACTTACAAGCGGCAGCACATCAGGCTCCAGTTCCTACTCTTGGTTCTGTTGGTAGGACTGAGATTCACAGTGCAAATACTTCCTCACAGAGTTCCATCTCAAGAGGCTAAAATGTCTGGGATTTTTTTTTTTTTTTTTTTGGTCGGTCGTGAGGCTTGAACTCTGGGCCTGGGCGCTGTCCCTCAGCTCTTCAGCTCAAGGCGAGCGCTCTACCACTTGAGCTACAGTGCCACTTCCGGTTTTCTGGTGGTTTATTGGAGATAGGAGTCTCACGGTCTCTCCTGCCTGGGCTGGCTTTGAACCGAGATCCTCAGATCTCAGCCTCCTGAGTAGCTAGGATTACAGGCGTGAGCCACCAGCGCCCGGCTGGGTTTTTTTTTTTGTGCCAGTACAGGAGCTTGAACTCAGGACCTAGGTGCTAACCCTGGGCTTTTTTTGCTCTAGGTTAGTGCTCTACCCCTTTCAGTTATAGCCTCATATATGGGTTTTTGGTGGTTACTGGAGATAAGAGTCTCACAGACTTTCCTGCCTAGCCCAGCTTTGGACTATGAATTTTCTATCTCAGCCTCCACAGTAGCTAGGATTACAGTGTGAGCTGCCAATGTCTGACTCAAGAGGTTAAAGTTTTACATCTACACATACCCTACTTTCTCCTCTTTCTTTCTTTCTTTCTTTCTCTTTTTGTTTTTTGCAAGTCGTGGGGCCTGAACTCCAGGCCTGGGTATTGTCTCTCAACTCTTCAGCTCAAGGCTAGCACTCTACCACTTGAGCCACAGTGTCACTTCTGGCTTTTTCTGCTTATGTGGTGCTGAGGACTCGAACCCAGGGCCTCATGTATGCAAGGCAAGCAATCTACCACTGAGCTGCCTTGCCAGCCCTCTTTTTTTCTTTCATTTTTTTGGTTGGTCATGGGGCTTGAACTCTGGGCCTGGGCCTGGGCCTGGGTGTTGTCCCTGAGCTCTTCAGCTTTAGGCTAGTACTCTATCACTTGAGCCACAGTGACTCTCTCCCTTTTGTTGTTTCGTTTTAGTTGGTAGTGGGGCTTGTACTCTGGGCCTGGGAGCTGTCCCTCAGCTCTTCAGTTTAAGGCGAGCGCTCTACCACTTGAGCCACAGCGCCACTTTTTTTTTGCGTGGTTTATTAGAGATAAGAGTCTCACTGACTTTCCTGCCCCGGCTGGCTTCAAACCATGATCCTCAGATCAGCCTCCTGAGTAGCTAGGATTACAGGCGTGAGCCACCAGCACCTGGCTGACTATTTCTTTTTCTTGGTGGTGGTGGCTGTAGGACTTGAACTCAAGGCCTGGGCGGTGTCCCTGAGCTCTTTTTGCTCAAGGCTAGCACTCTTACCACTTTGAGCCACAATGCCACTTCTGGTTTTCTGGTGATTAATTGGAGCTGTCTCACCAACTTGCCTGACTAGGCTGGCTTTGAACTGCGATCCTAAGATTTTTAGATTCCTGAGTAGCTACAATTACAGATGTGAGCCATCCTGCTCTCCTGAACATTTGAACATTTCTATGTTCTTCTATGCCTTGTATTTAATTAGTGCTGAGAATTTAAGCTAGGGCTGTGCACATGCGAAGTGCACACTCTACCACTGAGCTTCATCCTTAGTCCCTCTCCAAGCTTGTTTTGAATCAAAAGGAAATCAGTGTGTTTTTATTATTTATTATTATTTTTTTTTTGGTCGGTTGTGGGGCTTGAACTCTGGGCCTGGGTGCTGTCCCTCAGCTCTTCAGTTCAAAGCAAGCGCTCTACCACTTGAGCTACAGTGCCACTTCTGGTTTTATGGTGATTTATTGGAGATAGGAGTCTCACGTCTCTCCTGCCCGGGCTGGCTTTGAACCGAGATCCTCAGATCTCAGCCTCCTGAGTAGCTAGGATTACAGGCGTGAGCAACCAGCGCCCGGCTTATTTATTATTTTTTGTGCCTGTATTAGCGCTTGAATTTAGGGCGTGGGTGCTGCCCTTTCGTTTTTTCACTCAGGGCTGCCACTCTACTACTGAGGCACAGCTCTACTTTTGGCTCTCATGGTTCACTGGAGATAAAAGAGTCTCACAGACTTTCTAGCCAGGCTGGTTTTGAACCACAAGGCTCAGATCTCAGTTCCTGAGTAGACAGAATTACAGGTGCCTGGCTTTTGTTAGTGCCAGTCCTGAGGCTCAAATTCAGGGCCTAGAGGTTACCCCTGAGCTTTTGTGCTCAAAGCTGGTGCTCTACCTCTTGTGCCACAGTTCCACTTCCAGCCTTTAGTTGTTAACTAGAGAGAAGATTTTCATGGATTTTCCTTCCCTGGGCTGCCTTTGAACCACAGTCCTCAGATCTCAGCCTCCTGAGTAGGTAGGATTATAGGTGTGAGTTTCTGGTACCAGCTCAACTACTATTGGTTAAAAAAAAAAAAAAAAAAAAAGGATTTCATGAGATTCCTAACCCTTTCTCCAATGGAGGCCAGGTGATTGTAACCCAGCTGCCTCACTAATTTTTGGAAAACCAAGATGGGTAGTTTTCTACCTATAAGAGAAAAAGCCAGAAGTGGTGCTGTGGCTCAAGTGGTAGAATACTAGCCTCGAGAAAAGCTCAGGGACAGTGTCCAGGTTTGAGTTCAAGCCCTAGGACTAGCCCCCCCAAAAAAAGTTTAAGCCAGGTGTTGGTGGCTCATGTCTATAATCCTAGCTGATACTCAAGAGGTTGAGGTATGAGGATTGAGGTTCAAAGCCAGCCCGGGCAGGAATGTCTGTGAGACTCTTATTTCCAATTAACCACCAAAAAACCAGAAGTAGCACTGTGGCTCAAAGTGGTAGAGCGCTAGCCTTTTTTTTTTTTTTTTTGGTCAGTTGTGGGGCCTGAACTCTGGGTCTGGGTGCTATCCCTCAGCTCTTCAGCTCAAGGCTAGAGCTCTACCACTTGAGCCACAGCACCCACTTCTGGCTTTTTCTGCTTATGTGGTGCTGAGGAATCGAACCCAGGGCCTCATGCATGCAAGGCGAGCACTCTACCACTGAGCCACCTTCCCAGCCCATAGAGCGCTAGCCTTGAGCAAAAGGAGCTCAGGGACAGCACCCAGGCCCTCAGTTCAGGCCCCATGAATGACAAAAAAAAAGGGAAAAAAAATCTCATCTTCTCAAAGGACATCCACATAATCTAATACTAGAAGAATCTGGTACCTGGTGAACAAGTCCATCTTTTAGTCAGGTTCGTCTGCCTCGTAGAAGATTCTACTCATCCTACATAATATTCACCCTCTCCTACAACAATATCATGGAGGCTTACCACCTCCATAGTCTCATACTGTCCCAGACTATGCTGTTCTAATTCTTCCAAATTTTTTTTTTGTCGGTTGTGGGGCTTGAACTCTGGGCTTGGGAGCTGTCCTTGTGCTCTTCAGCTCAAGGTGAGCGCTCTACCACTTGAGCCACAGCTCTACTTTTGGTTTTCTAGTGGTTTATTGGAGATAAGAGTCTCACAAACTTTCCTGCCCAGGCTGGCTTCAAACTGTGATCCTCAGATCTCAGCCTCCTGAGTAGCTAGGATTACAGGCGTGAGCCACCACCAGCACCCGGCTTAATTCTTCCAAATTCTTTTGGAATGCCTACAGATACATTCAGTGTATATTTTCTATCAATCATGTGAGCTGAAGAGTGTTACCCAGTTCACACATATTATTTTATTAATTCACTAGAAAATATTCAATAGCAAAAAATGTTCAGTTTTCTCTACTAATCAGGGACTTGGGCTCCATCTCCTCTCATCCTTCATCTCTTTTTGGGGGGGGGTTGTGTGGGTGGAGGTGCGGGGGTGGGAAGCATAGTTCTGGGACTTGAAGACAGGGCCTTCATGCTTTTTTTTTTTTTCTAGGGCTGAGAACCAAACCCAGGGCCTTGCGCGCGCCAGGCGGGCGCCCTTCCGCTGGGCTAAACCCCCAGCCCCCATGTTTTTTGACTCAGGGCTGGTCCTTTACCACTTGAACCACGGCTCTACTTTCAGCTTTTGCTGGTTAATTGGACATATAAGTCTCAAAGATTTGTCTGCCTAGGCTGGCTTTCAATCATAATTCTCAGATCCCAGCTGCCTAACTTGACTGTGCCAACTGGGGCAAGCACGTGTGAGAGATTTCTTTTTATTTTTGTCAGTCAGGGGGCTTGAACTCTGGGCCTGGGGGCTTTCCCTCAGCTCTTCAGCTCAAGGCTAGTGCTCTACCACTTGAGCCACAGTGCCACTTCTGGTTTTTTTGAGTGGTTTATTGTAGATAAGAGTCTCAGGGACTTTCCTGCCCTGAGATCCTCAGATCTCAGCCTCCTGAGTATCCAGGATTACAGGGGCTCAGTGAAAGATTCTTTATCTCCAACTGTGGCTCAAGTAGTACAGCCTTGAGCAGAAAAGCTAAGGGACAGCACCTAGGCTCTGAGTTCAAGCCCCAGGACCAGAACACACACACACACACACACATACACACACACACACACACACATGCATGTGTACATGCAATACTTTTTGTTATTAGACTTCTGGCTTGAACTCAGGGCCTGGGCTGAGCTTCTTTTTTGCTTAAGGCTAGCACTCTACCACTTGAGCCACAGTGCCATTTCTGGCTTTTTCTGTTTATGTGATACTGAGGAATGGAACCCAGGGCTTCATGCATGCTAGACAAGCACTCTACTAGTAAGCCACATTCCCAGCCCTCACATGATACTTACTTAGTTCAGGGATCCCATGCTTTAACAGAGCCTCAATCAGCTTACCTAATATGGAAGGTTAACTCTCCATGTACCTTCACTAGGGTTTCCATGTGTGTTCAAGTCACACTGGCATCTGGCCAGTCCTCTGGCACAGTACCCTTTGTAAAAATAGGTCACATACACTTTCTAATCATTTCATAATTTTCTAGACAAGCTTTTTAAACTCTAGGGTGCAAGCCATACTATTGCAATCAAATAGCTGGTTTGTTCATCAAAGTCTACAGCACACTACACTTTCTATCAGAGGTGACCATTCTGAAACAGTCAGATTTCCCCTAATGTCTCTTAAGAGCAGAAAGATTCAAATGCTCACGTCATTGAGATCTTATTTCTCTTTAGCTTCCTTTTCACTCAGGGCCCTGGTCTTTGTCTCTTTTACTCAATGTTTGCTCTTCACACCCTTCTCAAGCCTACAATCTCATAAAACTTTTCTCTAGTTTGCATACTCACCCGATCACGTCCACTCTTAGCCAATGAGACATTGGCAACAGGGAAGGAGCAGAGCGAGGTGGTGGTGGAATCACAGTCGGTCCTAAATGAGAAGAGGGCAATGATCCTCTGCTAAGTTAAGAGTTTACCTTGCCTGTCTCTCCACCCATTTTCTTGGCCTTCTACTTCACTTCTGTCTGTTAAAGAGAACAGGGGTGGCCAGGAGGTTTGAGATGCTAGAACAATACTTTCTCTTCCTGGCACTTCAGTATAGCGGACATTCTTAGATAGAAACCTATGGACCTAATGTTTCTAAACACTCATGGAGGATCCCACCTCCAGATTAGGATCCAAGAGTTCTGACTTGGGGCCTAGTTTGAAAATGCATGAGGTGGGTGGGTATGCAGCATGTCTGGGCATGCAGGTACTTTCATGAGAGGATAGGTTACAGGTTTCATAAGATCCATATCTCTTATAAGTTCAAGATCTACCTGAGAAACTACAATTCATGAGTATGGATTTAGGAGAGGAAAAAAAAATTTGTTTTTTTTGTGCTAGTCCTAGGGCTTGAATTCATGGCCTGAGTGCTGTCCCTGGTTTTTTTTTTTTTTTTTTTTTCAGTCTTGGTGCCTGAACTCTGGGCCTGGGCACTGTCCCTCAGCTTTTTTGCTCAAGGCCAGTGCTTTATTACTTGATTCATAGCTCTACTTTTGGCTTTTTGGTAATTTATTGGAGATGAGAGTCTTATGGACTTTTCTGCTCAGGCTGGCTTTGAATTGTGACCCTCAAATCTCAGCCTCCTACAATTACAAGCGTGAGCCATTAGTGCTCAGCCTCTTCATATATTTTATATTATTATTATTTGGTGGTACAATTCCATAGATCAGATTATTATGAGTGCAATGCTTCTTGGCCAATGTCACCCCTTGCTTTCTAATTTTTTAGTCAGAATTCAGTGACAGCGGTGGAACTAGGACCTGAGCTCCACACAGTCTAGATCTGCTGCATCCTCCAGTGGTGAAGGTTAGTCCTATTAGCAGAATGGACTCATCTTTCCTCCGCTGTAAATAAGAGGACCGAAGAAACTCCAAAAGGCTCCCAGCAACTCTCATCGAGCCCCTCTCACCTGTAGTAGAAATGCACGGGGCTGAGGTGGCTGACTGTTGGCATGTAGGAATAATAGAAGGAGCCATAGAGGAACACAGACACCCACAGCAGGAGGAGGATGGTGCAGAAGAGCACCCCAAACTGTAGCAGCAGCCTGCGGGCACGGCCTGCCAACACATGGCCCACTTCTTGTGCCCACAGCACGGCAGGCACTGGTGGGTCATTGACCATGGCGGGGAGAGGAGGTGGTCTGGGCCCAGGTTCAGGTCTTGAGTTCTTAGCTGCTGCTCTGCCACATGGACGCCACCCCTGGCCATGGGATGAGGCAGTTGGAGGTTCCTGGAAAAAAAGAGAAGGGGAAAGCTGGGGATAGAAAAGACATACGTGGCTTCGAGGGACAAGAAATAGGAGGACAACGCAAAATCACTGTTCCCTGGGACCCTTCTCCAAGTGATGGCGCTTCTCTGCCAGCTACCCCTTCCCTTTCACAGCAGTGCCAGAGTTCCTCATCTAACTCGTCCCCCAGCCATCTGGGTCAGGGACACGCTCTCAACAGCGAGAATGGGCTCCTTACAACTCTCTCAGCGCGCTGCACAGAGACGCTGCACGACTTGCCTGAGGTAGCACAGCTGGACTCGGAAGCCCGTAGTCTAAGGGCAGTCACAAAAGCCTCCCAAGTCTCTCCCCTTCACCTCAGGATGATAAATGCCCGCCGAGGCGCGCCTCACATGGGCAGGGCGTCCCACAGTCAACGGCCACTCCCCGCCGGTGCCCTCCGGCTGGCCAGCGCGCTCAGCGCCGGAGACCCCACCCCCCACCCTCAGACCCCCGCGCCGCGCCGCGCCGGGCCGCGCCACCATGGAAACCAGCGGGTCAGACGCCGCAGCCCGGCCCTCACCAGCCTCTCGCGTGCGCTGCCGAGGCAACCGCGAGAAGCGATTTCCGGCTGCAGGAGAAGCCCCGCCTCTTTCAGCCCGCAGCCTCCAGGGTCTAGGGGCGTGGCCTATCCCGGGGGCGGGAACCTGGCGCCGGGGGCGGGGCCCACTTGGTGAAGGGCTTCCCACAGCTCCTACCAGGGTCCAACACCTTTAGGTTAACGTGACCACTGGGAAAAGGCGCCTCCCACCAGGCTCTAACTATACCGAGGGCATACATGCTCTCGCCCTCCAGCCTATCTCATCTTCCTCCTTGTAACCCCAGGAGCCCAAACAGGGCAGGGGGCGGGGAGTGGGGGGATGGTAATGGTGAAGGGGGCTCTAATGTGCAGCTAGCACAGCTCCTAGGACCCGTGGGCGTCGGAGGAGAGGGTTCTTCCAGAGAATGACGCATTCTTCCTGAACCTGTGCAACTTGGTGTTGTGCAGGTGGCCTGCTGTCCGCTGTTTACAAAGCATGCATTTCAGCCCAGCGTTTGGTCCCCAGCTTGACGCTGCGTGACGGATCCTCCTTGGACCCTAAGTGGATTGATTCCGTTTTCCTCAGAACCCCTATAGAACTAGACATTTAAGTCTAGCCCTCCATCGGTGGCATCTTCTACTTCACATACGTCTAATTTAATCACCCCCAGATAAGGCACTGCAGAAGGCCAGGCCAGCGTTGTGTACATCTTTTTGCATGATGCTTCAATTTCACGTCAATATCCCCACGCAGCTTGTCACCCCCACACTCCATCCCGGGAAGCCCATTTATTTTCAAAATATTTCCACTGATCCCTTTACAAGCCTTACCTCCTCCTTGTCCGATCCTTTGATCTGGTCTCCGCATCCCTCTTTTCCTCCAGCTTCTCTTGTGTCTGTCATTTCTTTAGACATCTTCCCGACGATTCCCTCCGCTGCCCTTGGATCTCCCACTCGAGTCACTTTTGGCTAGAACGTGGGGATCTAGCAGCGGACCACCTGTACGCATCACATTTTCCTGGATGTGGGGAATGGAGGGTCACTGCAAGAAATGAAGACTCAGACGCTAAATGCTGTGTCAGGGTAGAGGGAGAAAGGGAGGAGGGGGGCGAATGGCCAGCTGATGTCAGATTTTCAAATGAGCAGGGTCCCCCGCAACCAAGTGTACTCTACTGCAGAGACTGTCACAGGCCTAGACCACCTTCATTTAAGGGGGGAGTCTGTTTCCGCCTGAGTTCCTTTGGGGAGGGCTCTAGCCGAGACTGGGGACTTCTGCAATGGGGGAGGGGCAGGGAGAGAGACAGTAAGGGTGGGGGTGTGCGCAGGGGATGCAGGCAGCAGCCAGGCTCCCCCACTGGCCAAGCAGTTGGTATGTTCCAGGATCTGAGCAGTTCCTTCCAGCATCCTTCATCCTTCAGGTACCAGCCATCTGGGCAGTGAGTGCTTGAATTGCAGAAACGGTGACTACCCCCCCACCCCCTCCCACGGACCTCTGGTCTGACCAGAGGCCTCTGGAATAGCTGTTTGTGCTACAGACATCTTCGGTTGCAACTGCCTGCAGGGGTGGGGCACCCATCTGAGGCAGGGTTTGGTGCCCCGCACTCACCGGACATCCCAAGGAGGCTGCTACTGCTGCCGCCTGTGGCTTCAGGTGAGTAAGGGAGTCATTGTTTCTCTCCCACTGGCAATTTAGGGGACAAGTGGGGCTGAGGTGATGGCCTCATCAGGGTAGGGCCTTTTCTGGCTGAAGCGTTCACAGCAGGTGACTTGAAGAGCTGAAAAGCTTTAAAATCATTTGTATAGTCTGATCACCTCGGTTCCAGACCGTGTGGGAATTTGGGGAAGATTTTCTTGGGACAGGCCTCTAAGAGGGGTGGGATAGGAGGAGAAGAAAATGTTGGGGCACCACCCAACCTTGTAAAGGTTGGTGAAGAGTGAGCGTGAAGCTGAGACAGCGCTGAGCTGTGTCTCTCTTCTCTTCTAGGATGAAAGGGGAGACTCCAGTGAACAGCACTATGAGTATTGGGCAAGCTCGCAAGATGGTGGAGCAGCTTAAAATCGAGGCCAGCCTGTGCCGGATAAAGGTGGGTGGGGCCCGGGCTCCCGTTAATTCATAGGCTCGGATGGGCAGTTTCCCCAGCAGATAAGAGTTGCTCCTTTCCTTGACTCCCGGGGGTCTGCGGCTCTGATGGGAGAGCCCGCCCTAGGCCTTTGTAGGGGTGAAAGCGAAGGCTGTTGCCAGGAGCCCTTTTGGGGAAGAGAGGCTGCATCTTCCAGGGTTCTTGCTAACTCTCCCCTCCCTGGCTGTGCCCCAGGTGTCCAAGGCAGCGGCAGACCTGATGACTTACTGTGATGCCCACGCCTGTGAGGACCCCCTCATCACTCCGGTGCCCACTTCGGAGAACCCCTTCCGGGAGAAGAAGTTCTTCTGTGCCCTCCTCTGAGCTGCCCCTTCCCTCCTCTCCGTCCCTCCCTCTCCCTCTCCAGAGCCCTTCCTTCCTTAGATCGGTCACTGCGGGGACCCGGGAGGCTCCCCGCAGCCCTTTCCTCGCCCTGTGACATCACCTGAAGCACAGAACCTTCCGCACCCACGTCTATCCCGTCTCCTCACCCCTGAGGCTGACCCCCCAGCACCCCGTGATTCGGGCACCCTCCGCCCCACCCACAGAGGGGTCCCCCGCGGGGCTGCCAGCCTGCAGCTGGCCCCCTCCCTCGGTGACCCGCCGGAGACAATGGGGAGAGGGATGTGCGGGGGGCTGGCTCCCGGGCTCGGCGGGGGCCATGGCGAGGGGAAACCCGTTTGAGGAATAAAGTCACCCGAGCCGGCGGGCAGCTCCGGGGTCAGCGTTCTTGGGGGCAGGGTCGTCGGTCACTAGGCTTGCCATGCCCGGGGAACCACTGGACGACCGGCGCTCCCCGGGGCCGGGCACGCGGGCGCCCCCAGCGGGGGCCGCGGAGACAGCGGCCTGGGCGGAGCGGGGCGGCCTCGCACTCACCGCGCCAACGGCCGGCCGGGCGGCGGGAAAGCTGAACAGACGCGACCAGGTAGGGGCGGGGGTGGGGGGGGCAGGGGCCGCGGGGGCCGAGCCCGGGAAGGGCAGTTACCGGCACGGACGGGCGGGGGAGGGCCGACTCCGGATCCGGGAACCCGCAGGGGCGGGGCGCGGCTGGAAAGGGGCGGCAGGTGCCTAAGATGGCCGCGCCCGCTGCCGCCCGTCCAAGATGGCGGCCCCCGTGCCTCGGAGCCCCGCCGTACAGGGCGACTCTTAAAATGGCGGCTCCCAGGTGCCCAACATTCCCAATATGGTCCTCTCCGTACTCATCAGGTCTCGAAATGGCTGCTCCCTCCCACGCCCCAGTGGGGGTCCGCGTCCTCCCGTGTGGCGCCCCGGGCGCACGGGCCGCTCCGGCGAAGGGCCCCTGGGCCAGGGGTCCCTGCACGCACGGCGGGGTGGGCCCCGGGATCCCGAGGGAATCAAGACTTGTCTACCTCCAGGAGACGCTCCCTTTGAGCACAGGTGTGGCGATGGGTGTGCGTGTTGGTGGCTGCTTCCTGGCCTCCCCACTGGCTTAATAAGCCCTTAAAAAAAAATGGTTCGGATTTCCTGGGGATGGATCCTTGCCTTCATTGTCCTCTCAGGACCATCTACCCAAGAAGTGTCTATTGCTAGTATGTCCGGGGGCCCAGCAGCCTTCCTACACAGAGACCAGATCCAACATGTAACACCTCACAAGCACCTGCTGGATTTAGGAGCCCAATTGCCTCCTGGAAGCCTTTTCCTACCCAGGGTGAACTAAGTGTCACTGGGCCAAGGCACAGAAGGTAACCCCAGGTGGCTGCTCCAAAGGGATCAAGATGTGACCTCAGGAACATCCCTCCCTAGAAAAGCCTAGACTCATGACTGGAGGTGCTTGGGAGTACCTGGCTGACTGAGTATATTTAAGATACATCCCTGTCACCTCAAGATCTCCCACACCTTCCTAAAGAGGGACAGCAGAGGGGGAAGACGAGATAAGAAATCAAAGGAATAAAGGTATATTGCTGGGCTGGAAACGTAGCTTAGTGATAGAGTGCTTGCCTAGCACGCATGAAGCCCTGGGTTCCATTCCTCAGTACCACATACACAGAAAAAGCCAGAAGTGGCGCTGTGGCTCAAGTGGCAGAGTGCTAGCCTTGAGCAGAAAACTCAGGTCAGTGCCCAGGCCCTGAGTTCAAGCCCCAGGAGTGGCACACACACACACACACACACACACACACACACACACACACACACACACAAAAAGTATATTGCTAACAACTGAGCTTAATTAGCCTAAGCATGTTTTTGTGAGCTACAGGGGAACCAAACTAACTTGGAATACATTCAGGAATACTCTCTTAAGCCCTAACAAGTCCTAGAGGTCATCTTACTAATTTCTTCATTCTAAACATGAACAAATAGGATAAGCAAGTACTTGGAGGGGACCAATGCCCCTTCTGTTCAGGAATATGCTTATTTCCAGATTTGTGGAAACTCCAGGGGGAATCAGCTGTTAAGATCCAAGCATACTGACAATGCTTCGCACACAGCAAGCACTCAAACACCTAATGAGTAGATTGTATGCAGAGAATAAGAACGGTTTCCGGGGGCTGGGAAGGTGGCTCAGTGGTAGAGCGCTTGCCTTGCATGCATGAGGCCCTGGGTTTGATTCCTCAGCACCACATAAGCAAAAAGAAAAAAAGCCGGAAGTGGCACTGTGGCTCAAGTGGTAGAGTGCTAGCCTTGAGCTGAAGAGCTGAGGGACAGCGCCCAGGTCCAGAGTTCAGGCACCATGATCGGACCAAAAAAAAAAAAAAAAGAACACTTTCCTCGAAGTGGCGCAGTGGCTCAAGTGGTAAGTGCTAGCCTTGAGCTGAAGAGCTAAGAGACAGCATTCAGGCCCAGAGTTTAATCCCCATGACAGCAAAAAAAAAAAGAACTCTTTCCTATCATTGTGATTTGCATCTGTGCTGGCACATATTACAGAACAGTGAGTGAAAATTTCCACATCAGCTCACACTTGGTAAAAAGGCAGAAAATTCTTGATAAATGTAGCTGACATTACTTCTATTTTTTATTTTTTTTGTCAGTCCTGAGGCTTGAATTCAGGGCCTGGGCACTGTCCCTGAGCTTCTTTTGCTCAAGGCTAACACTCTACCACTTGAGCCACAGTGCCACTTCTGGCTTTTTTATTTGGTACTGAGGAATGGAACCCAGGGCTTCATGCATGCTAGGCAAGTACTCTATCACTAAACCACATTCCCAACCCTGACATTACACTTTAAAAGTTCAGATTTTCTGCTCATAAAATTAGGGGTGGATATTGGTCTACTATTCGGAGTAGGACTGGGGGTGTTACCCAGTAGTAGAGCTCTTGCCTAGCATTTATTCGTAAAGCCCTTGGGTCCAAACCCCAGCATGGCTAAGAGGCAGCCTAGGTTTTTCTTTCTTTTCCCCTGTGGTTGTTGGTGGTTATGGGTTTGAACTTGGGCCTGGCACAAACCATGACTACAGCCCTCATTTTATCACTGAGTTTGAATGTCCTAGTGAATGGCAAACTCCTATGATCCCAGTATTCAGGAGGCAGGAAGATCATGAGTTTTATGCTAGCCTGGGTCAGGAAGAGAGGGAGGAGAGGGGAGGAAAAGAGAATGGAAGGAAGGGAGAGAGGGAAAGAGAAAAAGGTGGGAAGGGAGAGGGAGAAAGAAGGAGAGATCTTGTCTCAAAAATCAAAAGTCCTTGGGCCTGGGAAGGTGGCTCAGTGGTAGAGTGCTTGCCTTGCATGCATGAAGCCCTGAGTTCGATTCTCAGCACCACATAAGCAGAAAGAAAAAGCCAGAAGTGGCGCTGTGGCTCAAGTGGTATAGTACTAGCCTTGAGCTGGAGCTGAGGGACAGTGCCCAGGCCCAGAGTTCAGGCCCCACAACCAGACCCCCCCCCCAAAAAAAATCAAAAGTCCTGCCAATCACCAGTGTCTCAGGCCTGTAATCCTAGCTACTCAGAGGGAGATCAGAGGAAATCAGAAGCCAGATCAGGCAGGAAAAAGCCTGATAATTCGGACTAGGACTGGTAGCTTAGTTTAGAATGCTTGCCTAGCATGCATGAAGCCTTGGGTTCAATTCCTTATTAACAGAAAAACAGAAAAGGCTGGAAGTGGTGCTGTGGTTCAAGTGGTAGAGTGCTAACCTTGAGTGAAAGAAGCTGAGACAGTGCCCAGACCTTGAGTTCAAGCCTCAGAACTGGGGATAGGGTGTGGGGTGGGGGGAGTCTGAGAGTCTTACCTTTAATTAACCACCCCAAAAAAGCTGAAAGTATGCACTGGGAAGGTGGCTCAGCAGTAGAGTGCTTGCCTTGCATGTCCTGGGTTCCATTCCTCAGTACTATATAAGCAGAAAAATCTGGAAGTGGTGCTGTGGCTCAAGGGGTGGAGGGCTAGCCTTGAGCTGAAGAGCTGAGGGACAGCGCCCAGCCCAGAGTTCAGGCCCCATGACCAACCAAAAAAATAAACAAACAAAAACAAAAAGCTGAAAGTGGAGCTGTAGCTAAGCACTACAGCACTAGCCTTGAGCACAAAAGCTGAGACAGTGGTCCCCAGGCCCAGCACACACATGTCCAGGTAGGCTCTGGTGGTTCATGCCTGTAATCCTACCTAAATCTCAGGATTGTGGTTTGAAGCCAGCCTAAGCAGGTAAATCCAAGACTCCTATCTCCAATTAGCCGGGGAGGGGGGGTGGGAAGGCTAGACTGAAAGCATGGGAAGAATATGGAGTGGCACCCATGAGCCTGAAAGGCAGGCTAAGGTAGAGAGCA
The DNA here is from genome assembly GCF_000151885.1 of Dipodomys ordii. NCBI lineage: Eukaryota > Metazoa > Chordata > Mammalia > Rodentia > Heteromyidae > Dipodomys > Dipodomys ordii. The sequence continues at coordinate 423,907 of NW_012267333.1, read as the reverse complement.
TGATGTCCTAGCAGGTGTGTGTGTGTACACATATACACATACACACAAAAGAATAGGCAACCACCAAGGAGGGCCTTAAAGTATGTGTGAAGGCTCTAGAATTTGAATGTGTAACAGTTAAGGTATGACTTACATATCAGTATCTCTCAACACTATGTATGTAAGGCTATGAGCTTTAATTCCAAATGTCCTGATCAATTATTTATTGGTGCTCCTCCTGGGGCTTGAACTCAGCCTGGGCTCTGTCTCTGAACTTTTATTCTCAATCACTTGAACATTTCCAGTATTTTGTGATTAATTGGAAATTCAAGTCTCATAGACTTTCCTGCCTGGGCTGGCTTCAACCTGCCATCTTTAGATCTCAGCCTCCTGAGTTGCTAGGATAACAGGCCGAGTCACTGAGCCTGTAAACATTAAAATACCCAGCTGCTTTATTTTTTGGTGCCAATCTTAGGAGCTGTCCCTGAGGCTTTTTTTTCCTCAAGGCTAGTGCTCTACCTATTGAGCCACAACTCCACTTCCAGCTTTTTTTGGTAGTTAACTGGAGATAAGTCTCATGGACATTCTTTTTTTTTTTTTGGGTCCGGTTGTAGGGCCTGAACTCTGGGCCTGGGCGCTGTCCCTCAGCTCTTCAGCTCAAGGCTAGCGCTCTACCACTTGAACCACAGCGCCACTTCCGGCTTTTTTCTTATGTGGTACTGAGGAATTGAACCCAGGGCCTCATACATGCAAGACAAGCGCTCTATCACTGAGCCACCTTCCCAGTCCCCAGCTGGACATTCTTATTTTGGCCAGTCCTGGGGCTTGAACTCAGGGCTTGGGCACTGTCCCTGAGCTTTTTTTTTTTTTGCCATTTACCACTTGAGCCACAGCGCCACTTCTGGCTTTTTTCTATTTATGTGGTACTGAGGAATCAAACCCAGGACTTCATGCATGCTAGGCAAGCACTCTACCACTAAGCTCCATCCCCAGCCCTCAGAGACATTCTTGCAGGGGCTGGGAACCATGATCCCTCTCATTTTAGCCTCCTGAGCGGAGGTTGTGAGTTTTAAAATTCATTTTCTAGTCTGCAATAGCTCAAGCTCTTAGCATAAGCACAAATTATGCAGTCCGCCTCACTCCAAAGTGAATGAATGTATGCTTCCAAGTGAAGACATGATAGAAATAAAAATAGTAGCAATGAGATGAAGGTTATCCTTGGTTGTACCAGGTATAACCTGAGAAATGAGCATTAAAAAACAAATGGAGCTGGGCGCCAGTGTCTCATGTCTGTAATCCTAGCTACTCAGGAGGCTGAGATCTGAGGATTAATATTCAAAGCCAGCCTGGGCAGTAAAGTCCGTGAGACTCTCATCTCCAATTAACTACCAGAAAACCAGAAGTGGCTCTGGGGCTCAAGTGGTAGAATGCTCACCTTGAGCTGAAGAGCACAGGGACAGTGCCTAAGCCCAGAATTCAAGACCCACAACCAACCAACCAAAAAAAAAAAAAAAAAAAAAAGGCACCATGTGCCACTGGCTCACACCTATAATCTTAGCTACTTAAGGAGGCTGAAATCAGAAGATCACTGTTCAAAGCCAGCAGGGAAGAAAAGTCTCTGGGAATCTTCATCTCTAATTAACCAGCAAAGAATTGGAGCTGTGACTCAATTGATAGAATGCAAACCTTGAGTAAAAAAATCTAGTAGGAGCCAGGCGCTGGTGGCTCACGCCTGTAATCCTAGCTACTCAGGAGGCTGAGATCTGAGGATCGCAGTTCAAAGCCAGCCCGGGTAGGAGAGACCGTGAGACTCCTATCTCCAATAAACCACCAGAAAACCGGAAGTGGCGCTGTAGCTCAAGTGGTAGAGCGCTCACCTTGAGCTGAAGAGCTGAGGGACAGCACCCAGGCCCAGAGTTCAAGCCCCACGACCCGCAAAAAAAAAAAAAAAAAAAAAAAATCTAGTAGGGCCCAGATGTTGATTTCAAGTCCCAGTACCAGAAAAAGAAATTATTATTAATAATAAAAGCCAAACATGTAGGTGTGGGGGCTGGGAAGGTGGCTCAGTAGAGTGCTTGCTTTGCATGCATGAGGCCCTGGGTTCGATTCCTCAGCAAAAAGCCGAAAGTGGCACTGTGGCTCAAGAGATAGAGCACTAGCCTTGAGCTGAGGGACAGTGCCCAGGCCCAGAGTTCAAGCCCCATGACTGACAAAAAAAAAAAAAAAAGGGTAGGTGCGACTTAAGTAGTAGAGCACCAGCTTTGAACAAAAGTGCCTAGACTGAGTTTAGCCCTAGTACCAATACCAAAAAAACAAAAACAAAAAATTAGTGCAAACATCCCAAGAATACACTCACTCCACCCCAGTCAGTGCAGCCACAGAAGGTAGAGGGAATTCAATCCAAATGGTTATTTATTCTAAAACTGGAAGCTACTGTGCCTACATTTATTTTTTTTTTTTGCCAGAATGTTGTAAAGAAAACAGGGGAGGAAAAAGTTACAGATGTAAACAATGACACAGTTACATTTTTTTAAATGGTAAACCCTTTTTTACTGGCCACTTCCAAGAATGCTTTACAGGTTGTGCAAAAAATATTGACAGGTTCCATGTGGTGTTTTTCTCACAAGCTTTTCCATCTACAACTACAACAGACATCTGATAAAACACTAAACAAGTCTAAGGAAAACAAGGCCAGAGTTCCCTCCCATTACCATAATCCACATACATTCCCTCCCCCCTGAACATTGCTTTTCCATAATAAAAACACAAGACAGAAACAAAATCCAGACATCCACTGTTGCTGCAAGTGATCTCTTGGGCTGAACCCCCAAGGATACGGCAGTTTCATTCTCTATACCTAGAAAAACAGCTTTTAGAAAAAGATGACTTTTCTGATGTCAAAACAAATAGCAAGTACTCTCCTAAACACCCCCCTCCCAAGTGGTATAAGCTTTGTCCCCCTGCCTGAGGGCAAACACCCCCATCCAAGTCATAGACAAGATGCACTTCATTGGATGAGTGAGCACATGTAGGGGGGTAGAGCAGCCTCTGAAAATTAACTTTGCTACTATAAACATAATCTTGCCCTAAGGGAATTTCTTTGGGCTCTAGTTTTCATGCTCTTGCCCTGACTCTAGGAGCAAAGCTTTCTCAAACTCCCATAATAATAATAATACTACTAAAGCTAGTGGGCTCCAGAAGGTTCAGGCCATCACTCCACTGCCACGCACAAATCCATTTTGGCACCCACACCAAGTAGGTACCAAGAGAAAACAAAACATCATTGCGAGGGATTTATCTACCAGCCCCATTCCAGCCTTGGGGTCAAAGGTACATGAGCAGAAGGGCGTGTCCCAACTGGGATGGTCAGAGGGCTGAGGGTCTGTACACCTAGAAAAGCACTGCACAGCAGGGAGAGTGGGAGAGGCAGAGAATGATTCAATCCCAGCACAAAATTTCAAACATGAACTGCCCATGTGCAGAGGTTAAAGTGAGGCATTTTCTACTAGCACAGTCCAGGGTGTTCTCTCATTTGCAAGTGCTGAGTTCATGGTGCTTTGCCCAGTACACTCTTGGTTGACATAATGCTGAGCAGAAAGATGAACTAAAACTGAAGTTGAATATTCAAAGAGCATTCCCATATCCTACCCATGTTTTTGAACTTATAGCAAGTTATAGCTGTTCTGTCAAGAGCTAGCAGGGTACTGGTAAAGCTACAAATTAAGGGATTCTAACTGAAATCTCTTGAGGAGATGCGTTTCTGGGGACACCCAGGGAAGCACCTCAAAAGGAATCTTGTTCCAAGAAGTCTGGTAGGGGTGCTCCTTGCACACGCACATGCATACAAGTTCACACATTCCTCCAAAGTTTCAGCAGCCCCACTGAGCTGCCTCCCCTCCCCCCCACCCTCCCATACTATTCACTTTCTACCTGTGTATCAAAAAAAACAGCAGGGCAGAGGCCCTCCCATACTGTATAAAATAGTTGCTATTCTCAGCACCTGGGCCTGGGAGCCCATACCACAGGATTCCCCTATATACATGTCCTGCTGCGGCGAGCAGAGTCCTGCTGCATTTCTGTGAGCTGAAACCCTGAGAATTGTTTCTTCTCTCGCACTGTAAGAGGCAGACACTCTTAACAGATGATTATTTAGAGGCCTCCCGCTTCTCTTAACTCGGAAGACAAGAGACTATAGACTGGCAAATCACAATCTTCAGACTGAGGGCTGCAATTCCACTCTCCCCTCTATAGGAATTCACTAGTAGGTACACGGAGGGGGCTAAGCTATCCTGTCCTGCAGTCCAGAACAGTCCACAGGCCCCCTTGGCCTGGGAATCCTATATAATAGAACCGCCCAACCAGAGTCTCTGTGCCTCAGCTACACAGCATCAAGGCACAGCAAAGTGGACACTGGGACACTCTGGCCTCCCAGCCCACCAGACCAGATATCCCAAGAGGGAGAGGTCGGTAAAGAAAATACAAACGGTTAGTTGGTGCATGTGATTGATAAGAGCCAATCGTTTATTTTCACTGTCCCATCACAGCGCTCCCCTATCCCACTCCTGCCTGCTCCTATCTGCTGTGGAGAGTACCCTCACGCTGCTCCCGCCCCCCACATCACTCTCCCTTACTTGGCTGCCAGTCCAGCTGCCTTAGAATATCAGAAGAGGTGACATTTTCAGTTCTTTTCCTGTCTTAACTACAGGGTACAGAACAGGCAGCCCTAAGTGCTGCTTTCTGCGCAAATGTTTTTTGATTACAAATATCTAACTAGGTTTGAAATGTTTTATAGAATAAGACAATATTCTTTTCAACAAACTTTAAAAAAAATGTACAGTTTTGTTGTTTGTTTCCACCTCCCCCCACCCCCCTGCTTGCGCACCCTCCCCCACCCCCTCCCTGGCAGCTCAGCCCCACCCCGACAGCCCCTGTTTTCCTTGGTTGTGTTTTGAGGGGTGCTTGGCACCCTCTGATATTCAGCTTCATGGCTGACAGGTGACAACAGGAGGGGCTTCACCGATACCCTTGGTAACCGTAGTAGTTCCTGTAGTATCGGTCTCTGTCCTGGGGGTGGTGGTAGTAGTAATTCTGCCACTAGAAGAAAGGGGAAACCTCATCACTTGGAGCCAGAGCTGGTTGGGGATGAAGAGATGACACTCATCCTGCTCCTACCCCCCCCCACCTCTCTCTATCCCAAGAGATACTCACCTCCCGATTGTATTGTCTGTAATAGTCTCTGTATCTGTTGTACTCGTAATCTCGTGCATAGAATCGATCGTAGTCTCCCCTGTAGCGATCATAGAAATTACGGTAGCCCTGAGAAAGGAGAGAAAGTAGTAGTAAGCATTTACAGGTTTTCAGCAGCATGACCCACAGTTGGTTGCCCCCTTCTTCAAGACACATCTTAGCTTCATATTATAAATCAGGGTAAATCTTTTTCCCAGGATATATTCTTCCAGATGAAACATTAAGTGGGCAAAACCCTAAGCCCTGAAAAAACAGCCCAGACCCCTCTGCTCCCCCAAGCCAATAGGAATGGCTATCACGGCCCAGAGGGAGGAGCAGAAGGAGAGCTGCACTCACCCCTCTGTTTCCAGACTGCCCCCAGTACTGCTGCCCGTAGGCCCGGTTGTCGTAGCCTCGGCGCTGCCCGCCCACTGGAAGAGAAATGGAGAGCACGCTCAGACAGCTGGCGTGGGGTCCTGGCTCCACAACGGAGTGGAAATCAAAAAGTTGGAGCCAAAGGCAAATCTAAGGGAATAGGAGGCCTGCTTCAACCAGGCATATACAATGTTAATTAAAGCATTGCCAGGATTTTAAAGAGTCTGAGGGGGGAGGGCAGAGGAAAAGAGACACATGAAAACCGAGCCACCTTGCTTTTGAAGTTCCCCAATCCTGTAAAACATTTAAGATGGCAAAAGGAATACATGGCAGAATTAGAAACATGAGTAAAAACTGCCATTCGTCGGATCACAGACTTTCAACCTTGGAAATAGTCTTTCTAATTCTCCATGAGGACAGAACCTTGGGATTCTAAGTACCCAGCACCTAGCTGGCAGCACTCAAAGCCCTGACTTATGGTTACATACACACATACACAAACACATTCTTAAAGGCAGTGGATACACATGGAGGGGGCAGGGGTAGCAGACAAACTAGACATTCAGGGGGAAATAATTCCACCACTAGTCTAACTTGCTTTCTAACCTCCACCCCAGCCCACAAATTACTAAATGATGCATCTCCTTTCTAGTCTCTACAGCTGAGTTTATCCAAAAGACAAAGCACCAAGAAAAGAATCAGATTTCACTGCACAAATCCTTTCAATAAAGTGGTACAGTGAAGAGGGGAGCCCCTAAGTTCACATGAAAGCTACACAGAGAAGGTGCAGCACTGCTTGCCAAGGAAACACATATTTTTGCTGAAAAATAACTCTCTTTTTTGTTGGAGGATTATGGAAGAAGCAGAATTTGTAAAGGACACAGGAAGAAAGAAGCTCCATAAAGAAGGTGCTTCCTAACTGTGAGTGATTTGACTTGGTTTTCCTGGGTCTCCCTGGGCAATACAGCACAAAGAACAAACTGAGACTGGGGGCTGGCAGATCCCCAGGACTCACCATAGCCTTGGCCTCGGCTTCGGTTCTGCCGGTTACGCTTGTTTCGGTTGTTTCTGCGGTTTGTGCGCTTCTCTGAGGGGGGCAGCAGCTTCCGGGCCTCCTCCTTGTACTTAGTGACAATGGGCTGAGCTTCTTCCTTTTCCAGCTCACCGTATGTCACCTCATCCATATAGTCGCATTTTTCAGGCAGAGAGAAATTGGCTGCAAGGGTAAGAAAGCAGTTTGTAGGTCTGGAAAATACACAGATGGGTAAGAACTCATAAATTCTGGTACTGAAAGACATTGTGTGTGTGTGGCAGGGAATGAAACCCATGGCCAGGCAAATCCACTTAGCTTTATCTCCAGCCTGTTTTTTAAATAAGACCACCTATGTCCTAGTCTCAGACTGCTGATCCTTATGCCTTAAACTTCACTGTGCTGGGATTATAGGTGTGTACCACCTTGCCGGGTGGTACTTTGCTAACACTCTACCAAAACATCACTTCCAGCTTTTTTGATAGGATTACAGGCACAAGCCACTGATACCTGGCTGCCTAAGACTTTCTAAGCCTCACCTAGTAATACACACTCACTCATACTTCAATGATCAGGTTCATCTTTTTCTTAATCCTCATTTTTCCCTAAATTGTAATCTCTGCAAACTGTAAATTTACAAGGTCTCAAGTGATCTATAATAAATTAGCAGTGATGTGAGTTAAGGTTTCTTATCAGGAAAGAAGCACTGAAAGAGGCTAAAGTAACTGAGGAATTTTTGGTGTTGTTAGTTAAGTAATAAAGCTAAGAGACTTGAGCCTACAGGCCTTTTATTCATTGATACAAGAAAAGGAAACAAGAGTGCAAGCTTCTCTTTGCCATCTAGACACAATTGCCTAGCATATTGGCCAGTCTCTGGATGTCAAGTTCATAGGCTAAATCCCAGGAGAATTTACTCCAATGGACTCTTGTGGTTCTTGGATGAATCCGAGTAGCCCTATTTTGTGAAACTATACTAAATTCCTCCTGGAGCTGGAGTATCAATTATGAATTGGCAAAATTCACTCTGTACAAATTTAGAGGATTTAGCTCATGGCTGTGTAAATGTTTCCAAGGATAGTGATTATCAGTTTTGCTTTTTTTCTTGGTCAGTTGTGAGGCTTGAACTCTGGGCCTGGGCGCTGTCCCTCAGCTCTTTAGCTCAAGGCCAGCACTCTACGACTTGAGCCACAGCACCACTTCTGGCTTTCTGGCGGTTAACTGGAGATAGAGTCTCAGAAACTTTCCTGCCCAGGCTGGCTTTGAACCATCATCCTCAAATCTCAGCCTCATAAGCATAGCTGCTTATGAGGATTATAGGCGTGAGGCCAACAGTACCTGGCTGATTCTCAGAATTTGAAGAGCCAGGGGCTCACAGAGCAGGTGGCAGCTGTAAGCTGGAGACAGCAAGGGGAAATCAGGAAGTGAAACCAAGCAAACACTTAATACTACCTTGTGCAAAAAAAAAAAAAAAATACTACCTTGTGCAGACCTTGCTACATTAGCAATTCATCAAATACCAAAAATCAAAGAAAAGACCAAGACACATTGTACTTATTGTTGAATCCTTTGCACAATACAATGACAATAATAACAAAGAAAATCTTAAGGTAAATCGAAACAGAAGAAGCCTATATGACACCAGGAATCATACTACAATATTGAGATCATTCACTGTATAATCACATTTTAATTTGAATCCTAACAATTTCCTATTCCCTGTTTTCATGGAGTATAAATAATCTACAAAGGGGGAACCTCATTTCATATGTTATTTCCCCATGTCTAGGGCAGTACTGGCCAAACATACAACATAAACACTTCTTTACTAAATAACCCAAGGAAGCTTCTTTCTCAAGTTTTAGTTATCTTGTGAGCTATCATTATTTTTGTTTTTGGAGACAATACCACTATGTAGCCGAGACTGACTTTTTATTTTGGGTCCAGTTGTGGGGCTTGAACTCTGGACCTGGGTGCTGTCCCTCAGCTCTTCAGCTCAAGGCTAGCGCTCTATCACTTGAACCACAGCGCCACTTCCGGCCTTTTTCTTTTTTTCTGCTTATGTGGTGCTGAGAATCCAACCCAGAGCCTCATGCATGCAAGGAAAAAGCGCTCTACCACTGAGCCACCTTCCCAGCCCCCGAGACTGACTTTTAACTCAAGATTCTTCTGCCTCAGTCTCCAGAATCCTGGGATTACAGGAACATACCATCACTCTACACTACTTTCCTTTTCTATATCATAATCAGAATAAGTCAAGGGATTACTGCTTTTTCATTCATTCTGCTCATTTATTTACAAGAGCTTGCATGTATTCTTCAAATTCATACTTTTAGACACAGAGAATCACTCCTGGTGCTAAGAGGACCCAGTAGGGTAACAGGAACTCTTATATAATTTATCCCACCTTTCATCTCCAGCATTATAGACTCAGGAACGTCATCTCCCTCCACTTCTTTCCTCAACTCCAGCCTTTTTTTCCAATCTTCCTCATTAGGGACAACCACCACCACTTTCCGGGAGAAAGTCTTGAACAGCAACAACTTCCGCCTTTGGCCAGAATTGTACACATTACACTAAGAACAGGAGGAATAATAGATGGTTAATAAAAATTACAGTTCATTTCCAACCAAATTGAAGGCATCACATTGGGAGTCATATATACACAATCTTCTTTATTATTTTTTCCTTGCAATGCTGGGGATCAAACCCAGGACCTTGCACATGCTAGCCAAGTGCTCTACCTCTGAGCCATACCTTTACCTGTATATGACTGATACTATCTCATTTTGCATATCCCTAGAGATTAAAGAACAAGGATTTCTCCAAGATTCCAAACTAATTAAGTGGCAGACTGGGGAATCCAAACAAACTTTTTTTTTTTGGGTCCGGTGGTGGGGCCTGAACTCTGGGCCTGGGCACTGTCCCTCAGCTCTTCAGCTCAAGGCTAATGCTCTACCACTTGAGTCACAGCGCCACTCCCGGATTTTTTCTTTTTGCTTATATGGTGCTGAGGAATGGAACCCAGGGCCTCATGCATGCAAGGCAAGTGCTCTACCACTGAGCCACCTTCCCAGACTCCCAAACTCTATCACCTCTATTACCTGTACTTATATACTCAGGTAAAAAACTAGCAAAGAGTACTTTGTGATGTTAGTAGAAACAAACTAACAAATTACAACCATCGGATGGTCATAATTAGGTAACCTGATTAGATCTTTTTATTCAGTCCTCTCTACATATGCATCCAGCTTTTGATTATGAGCCACTCTGACAGATAGAATGTCAGAAGACATTTCATTTCCATCACCTCTGGATTCTCAGTAAAACCAAGTTCCTCTGAACGTTTGAACAATACCTGATCAAGAATGAAGTTCCTCTTTGTCCGGGAAGCAATCTGGACCAGCTTACTAAGGCACTGGGAGGCTTGCTGCACTAAAAGATCTCGGCTTTTGGGGTCCATCTCTGGTTCCTCAAGTCCCTTCATCTGACAAATGTAAGGAAGAGTGTATAAATACAAGGAGTCATGCAGCAAGTTAAAAGTTCACAGGTCATTGTTGCTACTGCTGCTGCTTCTTTGAATGCCGTTTCCACCATCCATCACATCACGTCATCCTTTTCCTCAGTGCTGTGAACTTTATCTAGTTCATAGTAGTCATTTAGTAGCCATAGTAGTCATTTTCACTCTCAACCTCAATATTGTCTAGATTTTAGACTTTCAGAAATTTGACATAGTAAAGGAAAGGAAAAAAAAATCCAGGGGCTGGGAAGGTGGATTGGTGGTAGAGTGCTTGCCTTGCATGCATGAGGCCCTGGGTTTGATTCCAGAAAAAGCTGGAAGTGGCACCGTGGCTCAAATGGTAGAGCGCTTGCCTTGAGCTGAAGAGCTGAGAGACAGCACCCAGGCCCAGAGTTCAAGCCCCATGACCAACAAAAAATAAAATTAAATAAAAAAAAAATCCATTTTAAACACTCCTCTATTTATGGGACCTTTGTTCTCAGCCATTTAAAAAACTAACTCTCCACTAAAGGACAAGTCAAAGGAGCTTCCTGGAGGCCTAAGAGCAAACACTATAGCTTGTTAACTTGTTAATCCTCCCAACAACTGACCCTCATTTGGTTGAGCACAGTCTCAGCTCCCAGGACATTGTATCTTTTCTCAGGATTTTCTTTTGCATAATTCAATGCCCACTGGGTCTTTCCAGATCCAGGTAGTCCTACCATCAGAATCACCTGCAAGCAAGCAGAACCCAGGATGTAATAGAAAATGAGACATTCTTAAAAAGCCAATTTAAGAACCATCCCAGTATGGTAATGTTTTCAGAATAGACCTGGAGAACATAACCACCCACCATTCAAGAGCATGAAACTGCGCTTCTAAATTCTGTTTGGCATACCTCACACTCCTCTGTGGTCTTAGGAGGGACTGCAGTGCGCACACGCTCCTCAACAGGCACAGCATGGATGAATACAAACTCTTCTGGTGGTTGAAAGAATGGTTCCTCCTTCTGACCAAAGTTTAATTCTACAACACAATTTTTGCAGAGGACATGGGGTAGAAGTGCCCGGTCTGCCAGAGATTCCTTGTTGATACGGAATGCCACACCTAGATCTTCCCCATTTTTGGAGAAGGAAAGTTCTACTTCTTCAGTCTCAAAATTCTGTAAGGACAAAGAATAGAAGCATTTCTAGGATGAAAACAGTTTAATGATGATTAAATCCTATCGTGTTTTTAAAACTCAGAATATGGCACAACACAAGCAATGTAAATGCTTAAAGTCAGCAGTTGATGGAAAACAGTTGAATTCCTAGGGCCCATATCCACTTTTTGCTATGAATCCACACCTCTTAGGAACACTTACAGCAAAACAGCCAATGACATCATTCTCCCCAAAAGTCTGACCAAATTCCTCAAACTGTCCATTCTCTGCCTTGAGTCCTCGTCCATCAAAACCATAAGAGAATTCATCTTCACCTAGAATAGTTGGTAAATCAGTTACCTGTCAAATTCTCAACAGTAACAACATGGTAACAGACACACCTACTAAAGAAACAAATTAACTTTACCAAGTTGTGGATGGGAAAAGTCAATGGACCACCCAACTCGAAGAAGAGAAACCTCCGCGCAGCCTTCTTTCATTGGGAGGTTCTGGGCTACCTAGCCAAGTCAGAAAAAGAACTGCTAAGATTCTGATAGATTCAGGAGCAAATTCTTGTTAAAAAGCAAATTATGTTTTTTGTTTTTTTATTTTTACAGAATGAAAATAACAACACAACTCAATATGAAGGTATAACTCACTGAACCGAAACCAAAACCACAGGGGTAGATTTCTTCTACTCTTACAGTTAATGCCTTTTCCTAAACTTACATATATTAATCAACAGGAGTCCAATGTATAATTTAATGGATAAACTGAATATTTTAAATGAGCCTCTTACCTTGGCCTCAAAGCAGACTTTTCCCTTTGTTATTCCATAAGTACTCCTTGCCCCAGACCAAAGGGTGGGGAACTTCTCTGAGAAAAGTGGCTGCCCTCCATAGCGGTCTTTGCTCACTTGAAAATGGAGATCTGAGGTATCTGTTTAGAAAGAAAGATTCAATTGGTCAACCATGTGATTCCCACAATTGAAACCTGCCAACAGAGGACAAGCATACATAGTTGTCCAGAATTGACACAAAGTTTCTTAGAATTTTCAGGCCAAGAAGTTTTAATCTCCAAAATCACTGTGGTGGTGGGTTTTTGTTTTTTTTTTTTGTGGTGGTGGTGGTCCTGGGACTTGAACTCAGCCTGAGTGTTGTCCCTGAGCTGCTTTTTGCTCAAGGCTAGTACTATCACTTGAGCCATATCTCCACTTCTGGCTCTTTTGGTAGTTTATTGGTGATAAGAGTCTCACAGACTTTCTTGCCTGGACTGGCTCTGACCACTATCCTCAGATCTCAGCCTCCTGAGCATCCAGGATTACAGGTGTGAGCCTCCAGTGCCTAACTTCCAAAATCACTTTTAGGCATTACTCCAGAGGCTGAGGAAGGAGGTCAACCTGGGCTACCCGATGAGTTCTAGGCCAGCCTGGGCTACATAGTAAGACCCTGTTTCAACACCAAACAAAAACCCCTCCAAACAATCTATCTGCCTTATACATACACGTGTCCAGGTTCACAAGAGTTTGATCCTCCTCCTCATCTTTTGCCTCTTCTTCTGGAGGTGGTGGTGACTTTGAGCTATATGCAGTGGGAAAGAAAAGCAAATAGAATGTAACAAAGGCCCTTCTCTTTGGGGGCGGTATCTGCATGGCATCATGTCCATTTTAAACTACCAGTGAATTTCAAATCCCAGCAGACAGCTTCTTTCAACAAATAAAGCAATAGGAGCTTCCATGGTATATTCACTCTAAAACTTATGCCTATAAAAACCTATTCCATTTTTCAATCCACCCCTCCTTCCAGACTATCCAGTCAATACCAGGTTTACCAAAATCAGAGCAGACACTCCCTTCAAGGAAAAGGGACTGTTTCCCTCACCGGCTGTGGTAAGCCTCCTCTCGGAATTCATAGTAAGCTCGGCCATGTTCATCCTTCTCATCCCGCTGTCTCTTTACCCCCCGCCGCTCACCATCTGAGCCTGCTGGTTTTGACTTTTCACTATCTTGGTCATCTCCTACAAAAAGGAGGGAAAGAAAATCAGCAGTTTTTATACTGGAGTGTAGAATAAGCTCAGAATCAATAAAAACTAAAGGGGATCTAAGTTATGTGTCTAATCAAAACGGTCAAGTTATTTTCATTTATCCACTAAAAATTTTATTTCCAAAGGTCATTTTCTTATCAATGGCTGGAATTTTATGGGGAGGGGGGTGTTATTAGCTAATTACTCAAGCAGCAGATTAAAAACTGGGCAATTTTATATTCTAAATTTATCTACGTAAATCAGGTCAAACTTGTAGATTATCCCATTAAAATAACAAAAAATATCCCCTAGGTCTTCTGAAAACCTGCACAGGTTAACTCTTTAACTCTTATGAGATTTGGATATAAGATAGGCACTTACATTTTCTAACAATTTGCCACAACTTTGTAACACAGATGTCTCAGATTTTTAAGAGTCTGCCTTTCCTTCATTAAAATGTACAGCCATTCAATGGCTTTTACTTATACATTATGGCAAGTGAACAAAAGCGCAAGATAGCTATATTTTTATCAGGAATTTTTAAACTGAAAGTTACAAGAAAACCATTGTCACGTGAGACCTGTAAATAATCCTGCAACTCTACTGCACATAATTTGGGGCAGAAAAGTGTTGTCATATACTTAGTAACTTCTCTATAAGAAGAAAATGCCCAGGAGTTTTCCCCTAAGCTTTTCTATTTTGTGACACTAATAATTTCTTTAAAGCAGTCCCACAGGGCTTTATCCTTCCGAGTTTCTTATCTATTTAGGATACAGACAAGTCAAAAGTTATGTAATAGGATTTTTGTTCCAGGACATAAGATGCATTATAAGACTATAGTAAAACATGTTCCAACTACACCACGTTGATACTCAATAACAATGGAAAAAGCATTATAAAGATAACACAACTTACTTTCTTTAAAGACTTGGAGGTAACTCCCTTTTCCCAACCTACTCTGATTCTGTAACGGACCAGCTATACAATCAGTTTAAAAGAAAAGAGAAGATCACCAATTCTCTGGGGGCATCGTTACACACCTGCCACAAGGTTACTAACTGAACCCTCCAGAACCTCAACTCAGGAAGTCAGAATATCTGCAAAGGGAAAGGTAGCACCTATCTACTGACTCGGTGGGAAGATGAAAATTTAATCCTAGACAAGAAACTATTCTAAATGCACTAAACTAATATTTTCTCTTCTCTAGTTAACCATTAAACCCAACAAGCTCACACTAGACGCTGTTCCCTGCCGATCAAGCAAGATTAAAGTAGGACGTCCAGATTTTCTGTGTGGCTCAAGATTTGGCAATGTGCTTTTGGCAGAGCGGACTTTGCCGGACCCTGTTTATTGCTTCATACTTATTGCAGTGAGAAAGTCAACAGTCAGGTAGCCCTAAGGCCTAATCCTCCAACTGTCAGTCTAGCGGTCCCTGTAATCACCAATTTCTCAGCACATTTTTGGGTAAGATAACCAGGGCAAGCACCGGAAGAGAATACTCCACAGGTAGCTCGCATGCCAAACCATTCACTTCCACACACCGGCAGCACGGAACCAAGTTAAGCAGAGACCTCTCTCCTGCAAAGAGCCAAGCCACAGAGGCCGCCAGACCCTTTGGAAAGATGGGCAGAGAAAGAAGCGATGTTCCCTCGGGGAGTCGCATCAGCAAGCGACGGGAATCATGCACTTTGGGGCAAGAGGGAACAAGGGCTAGAACCCTGCGGTGCAGGGCGGGGTGCCGGCTCACAGGCGCACGAGGCAGGACGGAACCAGGCTCCGCTGCCAGCTCCTCACCCTGCTCCTCTGCGGCCTTGTCACCCGGTGCCTCGGATCCTGGCGTCTCGTCCCCGCTCCGTTCCTCCGGCTCGTCTTCCTCCCCCTTGCCGGTGCCTTGCTCTTCGCCACCATTTACCCCACCTGACTCGGCCGTGGCCTCGGTCGGCAGGTCGGAAGTATCGGGCTCGGGCTCGGCCTCCATGGCTGCCACCTCCGGGGGCTCCGGCGGCGGCTGCGCGGCCTGGTCCGAGGCCTGAGCAGGGGGTGGCTCCTCGTCCTCGTCCTCAAGCAGCGCCTCCTCGTCCTCCTCCTCCTCTTCGTCCTCCTCTTCGTCCCCGCCCGGGCCGCCGCCCGCCGGGGCCACAGGCCGAGGCTCCGCCTTGCAGGCCCCGCCGGGCCCGGCCCCGCCGCCACCGGCCTCGTCCTCAAGCATCTCGGCATCCAGAGCTTCCTGCAGCCGCTGAGCCAGATCCATCTTGAGGCCGCGCGAATCCAGGCCGCGCCGCTGCAGCTCTGACCGCAGCTCGGTCACTTTCAGCCGCTTCACCTCCATCGCCGCCGCCGCCTCCTCCGCCTCCCGCCGCCTCCTCCCCTGCGAACCGTCGACCGAGTCCGACCGCGCAGGCGCCGCCGCCGCCGCCCGCCTCCGCCTCACGCGCCAGTACTGAGCCCGCGCGAGCGAGTGCACGCACGGATGCAGCGGCGAAGGCCGAGATGTGCCCGCAGCGTAGTGTTTGGGTCGCTTTCCTCTTCCCTCCCCCTTTAGGCTCCGGGATCCCAAAACAACGCAACGCAGCACCGCTTTCCTTCCAGGCCCCGGGTTCCCTACCGAGGACGGGCGCGCGCAGAGGACGACGGAGTTCCCTCCCTCGCCCCACCCCTTTCGCCTCCCCGGACCAATCAGCGTCTGCAGTATTACCGCGCAGCCTCGCAGAGGTCTGACGCGGGGAAGGCTGGCGGTGGCTCAAGTGCCTCGTAGCCCGGAAACGAGTGCGCGCCCGACTTTCCGTACTTCAGCCAGGCGTTCTGCGCAGCCGCACGGAGGAGCGCCTCCCACCCTCTCACAACCAGTACTTCCGGCTCACTTTCAATTACCGCGAAATCCTAGGGCTCGCGCCATGCCCTCACTTTTCTCCGTGAATGTAGAATATTCTGGAGAATAAAAACAAAAGAAAAGCCGGATGGCACGTGTTGCAATATGAGAGCCTTCCAGTAAAGCATTTTCGTACCTACTGGAAAAGGGATCTGCAGAACCAAGAAATACAGTAACACCTGGTGGCCCCCTTTTAACATCTAAAGTTCTACCCAGCAACAGACGCCCTGATCCCGCCTTTTCGCCTTTTCATTGGCCAGCTTGAATCGTCGCCTGGCGCTCTGATTGGTCATGCGTGTTCGCCTGGGGTTTGGGTTTTTTTCCAATTGGCGAAGCGGCTGGGACTTATTTATTTATTTCGGTGGGGTGGGGAGGGGAGAGTTGTTCCGCTGGGCAGGTGGGGTCGTTTCTGGGGGATTACTTTTCTAGAGCTGCTTCTGGTTGGACGGCCTGGGCGCAATGCGCGCGACCCTTAAGATGCCAAACTGTGGAACGTGTGACCCTTTCCTGTCCAGGCTCCGGCCCTTAAACTGAAGCCCGAGAGACTTCCGGGCTCGGGCCTGCGCGGAGGGCCCAAAACCAGAGTGCCTCTGCGGCAGACTCCGCCTCGCCTTCAGATTGAGAATACGGATCCCATTCTCCTCGGTTCCCCAGCTCACAGAAGTCGACATCAATAAATGTAATATCGAATAAGGACAAATAAAGAGCTAGGAAGCAGTAAAACCCTCCTTTGGTAGCGGTTGTACCACCGGCTTTCACTTCCGGGTCGGGGTGGGGGTGTCGCTGAGAAAAGGGGAAGCCGATTTTGCAGACCTTAGCACGGCGGCCTCTAATCATCAGTTCGGGCCTTGTTTTTCCCCCCCAAAGTCTCCTTATCCCGTGATTCCCAACTTAGTCCTTGGCTTGACTATTCCTCATCCCCTTTAACTAGTTTCCTGCACTTTTTAAGTCTGAAAATACTGTAAAGAGGAGAAGCAGGGGCTGTAGAAAAGCCCTCAAAGCTCACCTGCCCGCCCCCCCCCTTTTTTTTGAGAACGGTGATTTTCCACCTTCCTTAGCTGCCCGAGAAACAGTTATTTCAATCCCAATCCCGAGCTTCATTTGCTCTTTTCCCTTTCCGATTCTTTAAGAGCCCTGGGCCACCAAGCGTTATGGAGAAGCGCCTGCAGGAGGCTCAGCTGTACAAGGAGGAAGGGAACCAGCGCTACCGGGAAGGGAAGTACCGGGATGCCGTGAGCCGGTACCACCGAGCTCTGCTTCAGCTGCGAGGGCTAGACCCGAGTCTGCCTTCCCCGATTCCTAGTCTAGGCCCACAGGGCCCGGCTCTTACACCCGAACAAGAAAACGAACTGCACACCACCCAGACAGACTGCTACAACAATCTGGCTGGTAAGAACAGGGCTGCAGGGTGGGTAGAGAACATTAAATGTGAGCTTTGGAGAAAACAACAAACAAGATGTTCATGTCTACTACAATCCAGTTTATTCTGACGTGAATTGAAATATGTTTCTAAGCTGGGCACTTGGTTCACACCTGTAATCCTAACTACTCAAGAGATTGAGATCTGAAGATCGCAGTTCAAAGTTAGCCCAGGCAGGACAGACTGTGAGACTGTCATCTCCAGTGAACCACAAAAGAGCTCGAAGTGGGCTGGGTAGGTGGCTGAGTGGTAGAGTGCTTGCCTTGCATGCATGAGCCCCTGGGTTCGATTCCTCAGCACCACATAAGCAGAAAAAGCCGGTAGTGGTGCTGTGGCTCAAGTGGTAGAGTGCTAGCCTTGAGATAAAGATCCGAGGGACAGCCCCCCAGGCCAAAATAAATAAATAAATAAAAATTAAAACCAGTCAATCTTCAGTGCTTGAATTCCTTATTTTTTCCCCCTCCTCTAGCCGGTAATTTGAACTCAGGGCTTCACAGATGTTCTACTTACTTGCTCATCCTCAACCCTGAGCTAAGCCCATAGCCCTGCTTTTTTTTTTTTCCCCCTTGGTCTTGGGGCTTGAACTCTGGGCCTGGGTGCTGTCCCTCAATCCTCAGCTCAAGGCTAGTACTTTACCACTTGAGGCACAGTACCACTTCTGACTTTCTGAGTGGTTTATTGGAGATAAGAGTCTCACAGACTTTCCCTGCCCACGCTGGTTTTGAACCATGATCCTCAGATCTCAGTATCCTGAATAGCTAGGATTATAGGCATGAGCCACCAGCACCCGGCCATAGCCCTGCTTTTTATCTGGTTGTTTTGGAGACAGTCTTGCCGACTTTTCTACCTGAGCTAGCTAAATAGTTAGGATTACAAGCTTGAGCCACCAGCATGTGGCTCAGAGCTTGAATTTTTTACTTTTTTTTTTTTTTTTTGGTCATGGGGCTTGAACTCTGGGCCTGGGCACTGTCCCTCAGCAATTCAGCTCAAGGCTACCACTTGAGTCATAGTGCCATTTCCTGTTTTCTGGTGGTTTATTGGAGATAAGAGTCTCATGGACTTTCCAGCCTGGGCTGGCTTTGAACTGAAATTCTTAGATCTCAGTTTCCTGAGTATCTAGGATTACAGGCCTGAGTCACCGGCATCATGCAATACTGTACATTATTAAAAAATAGAATATGTAC
Organism: Dipodomys ordii; assembly: GCF_000151885.1. Classification (NCBI taxonomy): domain Eukaryota; kingdom Metazoa; phylum Chordata; class Mammalia; order Rodentia; family Heteromyidae; genus Dipodomys; species Dipodomys ordii. Next base: position 405,165 of record NW_012267333.1, on the reverse strand, counting down.
TAAGGAACTGACCAAAAAGCAAGGAAAGAAGATGCTTTACTTGGGAATATGTGTAAATATCTTGACTCTCCAGGTGGACTTGAAGGCAAGGACTATTGTGACATAGCCCTCTCCAGAATCTCTAGGAGTATTTGATAGATGTTCCATAAAGACTCACTAAATTAGCAATTTTCATTTACTGAGTGCTTATAACACAGTGAGCAGTTTATTTACAGTGTTTATTGTCATGAATGTTTTACAAAATGTGTAATGATTATTCTGATTTTTACAGATGACAAATCAGAAAATATCACAGCCTAAAACATGTTGATGGCATCTCATTATATTTAGGGAAAAAAAATCTAAACTTTAACCCTCTTCTGCAGTACCTAATTAGACCTGGCTTCTCTATACACTAAATGCTGACAAACCATATTTCCACCTCAGGTTATGTGAGCTAACAATTACTCTTGAGCTAGAATGCTCTGTTCCTTGAATGACCCTTGTTATTGAGAGCTAGATTAAAAGTCACTTGAGAGTATGTATGCATGTGTATGGTTAGACGCACTATGGCTGTCAAACCCAGGTCTCACACATGCTAAGCACTCTACTGTTTGGGGTGTGTGTGTGTGTGTGTGTGTGCACTCTACTGTTTGGGGTGTGTGTGTGTGTGTGTGTGTGTGTGTGTGTGTGTTGGTCAGTTATGGGCCTGAATTCTGGGTCTGGGCGCTGTCCCTCAGCTCAGCTCTTTAGCTCAAGGCTAGTGGTCTACCACTTGAGCCTATTTTTCTGGTGGTTAATTGGAGATAAGAATCTCATGGACTGTCCTGCTTGGGCCTCCAAAAGTAACTTTCTTAGAGAAGCCTTCAGTACCAAACAGCAGTCTGACTTCATTTACTCTCTCTCCCAACCCAGTTTTATTGTCTTCAGGTAAAACTTTCAAAATTTCATGTTTGTTGTATATTCTCCCCTTGGAGACTAGGAAGCACAATCTGTGTTAATTATCAACATGTCTTGCCTTAGCCAGGCACCAGTGGGTCATACCTAGAAACTTAGCTATTCAGAAGGCCAAGATCCAGAGAATTATGGTTTGAACCCAGCCCAGATAGAAAAGTTACCAAGACTCCCATCTCCAAGATAACTAGCAAATAGCTGGGCTGGAAGTATGGCTCAAGTGGTAGAGCACCAAGTGGAACAAGCAAGCTGAGCAAGTGCAAGCTGAGTTCAAGCCCACCTGGAGTGGGGTGGGCATGAAGATCTCTCTTGTTCCTCTCATCTTTTGCTCCTAGTTCAGTGTCTGCACATGCTCAGATTAATGCTTCATTCCTGTCAAATGAATTAATGAAAAGCTAGTAAGAGAGGTGGATTAATTGACTGCTGGGGAAATAGCTCAGTATAAACTCTATGAGCACTTGGTAGGGGTATTGGAGAAAGGAAGCACACATAAGCCCAGGCTTTTGTTCTCATCATCCCTGAACCTTGGTTCAGCTCAGAACCATGATAGAATATTTGTATGTTTAATTTTAATAGTTGTGAAATAAGGAGCATATTTCCCTGCTCTAAGATAGGAAATAATGAATTTGGATATTGCCTCTGAGCCAGGGTTTTATTTTGAGCCTTTATTAAATCATCCAAGAGGATAGTGATATATTGTCATTGAAAATGATAAGAAAGCCAGGTGCTGGTGGCTCACACCTGTAATCTTAGCTACTCAGAAGGCTGAGATCTGAGGATCACCGTTCAAAGCCAGCCCAGGCAGGAAAGTCCATGAGACTATTATCTCCAATAAACCACTAGAAAATTGGGTGTGGGGCTGTAGCTCAAGCGGTAGAATGCTGGCCTTTTGCTGAAGAGCTGAGAGATAGCATTCAGGCCCAGAGTTCAAGCCCCACAACCCACCAAAAAAAAGAAAAGAAAATGACAAGAAGCTGACATCGGTGGCTCACGCCTAAAAATCTTAGCTACTCAGGAGGCAGAGATCTCAGGAATAAGGTTCCAAGCCAGCCAGCCAGAGCTGGAAAGTCCGTGAGATTCTTATTCCAATAAACCACCAGAAAACCAGACGTAGCACTGTGGCTCAAGTGGTAGAGCACTAGTCTTGAGCAGAGAAGCTCCAGGACAGCACCCGGGCCCATGACTGACACAACTGGTAAGATGGGAGAGTTTGAAAATGTAATGAAGATGACATATATTTTCATGCTGAAGTTAGGATAATACATAGCACTATGTACACAAAAGGCAATTGGTAAATACTGAAGTAGATTTCAAGGATGTATGGCTTTTATTTACTGCTGTGTTTCCAGTACCTAATAGAGGGTGTGGCACCTAGGAGACACGTGAGTATTTGTTGAGTAAGTGAACACTGGGGATGCCCTTGAAGTGGTCTGTGGAATCTGTTACAATAAGCCTCTCCACCTTCTTCATTCAACCTTTAATTTTGTCCACTAGCCTGTCTCCTTCAGATGGAGCCAGTGAACTATGAACGAGTGAGGGAATACAGTCAGAAAGTTCTGGAACGACAGCCTGATAATGCCAAGGCCTTGTATCGAGCTGGAGTAGCCTTTTTCCATCTGCAGGACTATGACCAGGCTCGGCATTACCTCCTGGCTGCTGTGAATAGGCAGCCTAAAGGTGAGTGAGAGGGGAATTGAAGTGGTGAGGACAAATATCTGTCCTGCTCTCAACATTATGAAATGATCAAGCTGGGCACTGGTGGCTTACCCTTGTAATCCTAACTACTCAGAAGGCTGAGATCTGAGAATTTCAGTTCCAAACCAGCCCCAGCAGGAAAGTGCATGAGATTTTTTTTTGTCCATCGTGGGGCTTGAACTCTGGGCCTGGCCACTGTCCCTCAGCTCTTCAGCTCAACTGGAGCACGCTACCACTTGAACCATAGCACTCCTTCCAGTTTCCTGGTGGTTTATTGGAGATAAGAGTCTTAACAGACTTTCCTCCCAGGGCTGGCTTTAACTGCAATCCTCAGATCTCAGCCTCCTGAGTAGCTAGGATTACAGGCGTGAGCCACCAGCTCCAGGCTTTCTTGTACCCTTTTTTTTTTTTTTTGTCAGTCATGGGGCTTGAACTCTGGGCCTGGGCGCTGTCCCTCAGCTCTTCAGCTCAAGG
>NW_012267333.1:384463-400013 GCF_000151885.1 Dipodomys ordii | reverse complement strand
AAAAAAAAAAATTCAGAGTGATATTAAGTAATGGAATTTATTGTTGTGATATATTCAGATTCTGGAAAGATAAATGAGAGTGTGTGAATGACCCTCCCCTGCCTAACATATAATTATGGTTTGTCTAATTGCCTTCTCCATCATCTCCCAAGATACCAATGTCCGGCGGTACCTCCAGCTGACACAGACAGAACTCAACAGCTACCATACAAAAGAGAAACAACTGTACCTTGGCATGTTCGGTTAATAAAGAAAAGGGATGCTCCAACACATCAACTGAAGTGGACCATTAAAGACCCATTAAGGAGAAACCTGAGCCTCAGCAAGAGAAATGAATCCTGTACCTCTGTTCCAGCTGAATTTCTATTTTGTTTCCTGTTCTGCACAGCTCTTTGCTACTTAGACCATGTGTGTGTGTGTGTGTGTGTGTGTGTGTGTGTGTGTGTGTGTGTCCATCTATATATTTGCTATTTGCTACCTTCCAATAAAATTTTACTGTTGGGGATGTTTGCTTTGAAATATAGACCAGAAAACATTCATCACGGGTGAAAATATTTCTGGCCATCAAATTTAATGAGATGTTTTAGGTGTATTTCTATACAGTGCAGAAGAGTAGCAGAGGATGAAGTAAAGGGAGGCAAATGCCTCCAGTGATTTTTGTTTTTCCTCAAATGCCCAAACTCAAACTGGAAAACTGATCTTTTTGTCAAGCTAAATAATTGTAAGTAGAGCTCGAGTATATGTAAATGAAAGGCTTACAGTGAATCATTTTTGTTTCCTTATTCTTCTTACTAATTCATACACATTGAAATTTCTTTCTTCCAGGCTGGGAAGGTGGCTCAGTGGTAGAGCGCTTGCCTTGCATGCCTGAGGCCCTGAGTTCGATTCTTCAGCACCACATAAGCAAAAAGGAAAAAGCCGAAGTGGCACTGTGGCTCAAGTGGTAGAGTGCTGGCCTTGAGCTGAAGAGCTGACAGCGCTCATGCCCAGAGTTTAGGCCCCACGACCGGACCCAAAAAAAACAAAAAAGTCACCTTCCCAGCCTCTTGTACTATTTTCTGATTTATTTGTAATTTCTAGTCTTTGCTATTGCTTGTACTCGGATCATTAACACGTATTTTTTCATTAAAATAATAACTTTCTAGAGTTAAGCATTCAAGTATTTATCCAATAACCCTTCAAGCCTCATGCCAAAAAAAAAAAAAAGAAGAAATCCCTGGTTTTCATAAAGTTGTAAATCTGTTGTATAAGTGTTTCTCTAAAAAATATAAGACATGGGCTGGGAACTTGGCTCAGTGGTAGAGTGCTTGCCTTGCATGCATGAGGCCCTGGGTTCGATTCCTCAGCACCACATAAGCAAAAAGTAAAAAGCCAGAAGTGGCACTGTGGCTCAAGTGGTAGAACACTGGCCTTGAACTGAAGAGCTGAGGGACAGTGCCCAGGCCCAGAGTTCAGGCCCCACAACCAGACCCTCCCCCCCCCCAAAAAAAGACATTACCTACCATGTCTTCTAGAAATTATACTATAAAATAGTAGGGCAAAAAACACAAATCTCTCTTGGCCTGTCACCCTATATTTTGTAAGAGTTTTTAAGTCCTGACAAGAGTAGAGAATAAAGAAAGCCCATTATTTTATTGCTTAGTGCCTTCGGAGCAGCTGGTGGCCTGTGGGGAAGCTGTGTTGTGCACGCATGCAGGATGCAAGTCTGGCTTAGTAGAAGGCTCTGTCCACCTTTGTCGTTCTGTTTACTTGTGGGTTACATGTATGCCATGTATACTAAATAGTAGCTGAAAACATGTAGCATGGCCAGTACCTTCATAAATGTTATTAGCATCATATAACTGTAAAGTAAATAGGTTTTCTGAATGAAAAACCACTCTGGTTTATTGATAAGACCTTACGGACTAGACTCCTCTGTGCCTCTAAACACATTAAGTAATATAACCATCAGCTTTCATCAGAAAACTTTTCTGGCAAGGCACTAGTGGTTCATGCCTGTAATCCCAGCTACTCAGGAGGCTGAGTTTGGAGGATCGTGATTTGAAGCCAGCCCAGAGTCCTTAAGACTCATCTCCAATTACTACCAAAGAGCTGTAAGTGGAGCTATGGCTCAAGTGCTAGACCTAGGCCCAGAGTTTAAGCCCCAGGACTGGCAGCACATACAAATTTTTACTCCTAAGCTTCATGGTTTACAAAACTTAGGCTTGAGGCTGGGAAGGTGGCTCAGTTGTAGAGTGCTTGCCTTGCATGCCTGAGGTCCTGGGTTCCATTCCTCAGTACCACATAAGCAGAAAAAGCCAGAAGTGGCCTTATGGCTCAAGTGGTAGAGTGTTAGCCTTGAGGTGAAGAGCTGAGGGACAGCCCCCAGGCCCAGAGTTCAGGCCCCGCAACCGACAAAATAAAAAATAAAGCTGGGCGCCGGTGGCTTACACCTGTAATCCTAGCTATTCAGGAGGCTGAGATCTGAGGTTCGAGGTTCAAATCCAGCCCGGGCAGGAAATTCCGTGAGACTCATCTCCAATAAACCACCAGAAAACCGGAAGTGGCTCTGTAGCTCAAGTGGTAGAGAATGCTTGCTTTGAGCTGGAATGCTGAAGTACAGCGCTCAGCCCCGGAATTCAGGCCCCACGACTGACCAAAAAATAAAAAATAAAACAGGCTGGGCTGGGAAGGTGGCTCACTGGTAGAGCACTTGCCTTGCATGCCTGAGGCCCTGGGTTCGATTCCTCAGCACCACATAAGCAAAAAGGAAAAAGCTGGAAGTGACGCTGTGGCTCAAGTGGTAGAGTGCCAGCCTTGAGTTGAAGAGCTGAGGGACAGCACTCAGGCCCAGAATTCAAGCCCCACGACTGACCAAAAAATAAAAATAAAAAATAAAACAGGCTTACTGACAAAATTTTGCCATGGTGCATCCTGTCAAGTCAAAAAACTATTTCCTTAGTAATTTTCCATCCATTTCCCTCCCCCCGCCCCACACCCTTGATAAGAGTCTCCCCTTGGCCTTGTTGGAGTCAGTTAGGTCCAACTCTGTCCCCACTGTGAAACCCAGTTGCTATGACTCTCCATTGAGTAGCCTGCCTTACCATGGCAGTAATCCTAGCTACTTGGGAGGCTGAGATCTGAGGATCGAAGTTTGAAGCTGGCCTGGGCAGAAAAGGTCCTGTGAGATTCTTATCTCCAATTAGTCACTCAAAACCTGGGAGTGGCTCTGTGGCTCAGGTGGTAGACCACTCACCTTGAGCTGAAGAGCTGAGGGACATGCCCATGCCCAAAGTTCAAGTCCCATTACCGACCCCCTTCACCCCCAAAAAATGCAGCTTAGAAATTTTACTCAACCTTTTTTTTTTTTTAGCATTACTAAGAAATCACACAGTGGTCAGGCTTACATTTGAGAATCCCAGCTTCTGATGGAGATGTCAATCAATAGTCTCATGCTGGTGTCAACGGTCTAACAACCCTCTGTCCTGAAGGGGCCAGCCAGAAGCTCTCCATCCTTGCATTTGGAAGTTACCATCTGTAATCATTTCCACACAGGGTTTGGTGATTTTGAATAAAGCCAGGGACTGGTGGCTCACACCTGCAATCCTAGCTACAAAAGAAGCTGAGATCTGAGGATCAGAGTTTGAAGCCAGCCCAGGCAGGAAACTCTGGGAGAGTCTTACCTCCAATTACCCATTAAAATAACCTAAATTGGAGTTGTAGCTTAAGTGGTAGAACGTTAGCCTTGAACAAAAAGGCTAAGGGAGCCAGGTGCCAGTAGCTCACACGTGTAATCCTAGCTAATCAGGAAGTTGAGATTTGAGGATCATGATTCAAAGCCAGCCTGGACACCGAAGTGTGAAACTCTTTTTTTTTTTTGGGGGGGTCCAGTCTTGGGGCCTGAACTCTGGGCCTGGGCCAGAGTTCAGCTCTTCAGCTCAAGGCTAGCGCTCTACCACCCGAGCCACAGCGCCACTTCTGGCGTTTTTTACTTTTTGCTTATGTGGTGCTGAGGAATCAAACCCAGGGCCTCATGCATGCAAGGCAAGCGCTCTACCACTGAGCCACCTTCCCAGCCCTGTGGTAGTGGGTTTGAACTTGGCCTCATGCTTCCTAGGAAGATATTCCACCACTTGAGCCATGGCCCCAAGCCTGCATCATCAGCTTTTCCCATAATACCTTAATGAAGGAACTTTTCTTTTGTCAAATCTTTACCTCTAAGCTCTGTCTCCTTCCTGTATCAAAAACTAGCTTTGTAAGAAGAGTTTACAGTGCCAAATGTGATATCCATACCCGAAAAGGGAGGAAAGGAATTTGGGAAGTTTATTTGTACTTTCACTTTTCTTTGTTTCTACTTTATTTGTATTCAGGTCCTGAGTGCAAATAAAGATGTGGTTTGGAGCAAGCCTGCTATTCCATTCTACAGCTAGGGCAGGTTCTTTCATATTCCTTTTTTTTTTTTTTTTTTGCCAGTCCTGGGGCTTGAACTCACTGTCCCTGAGTTTTGCAGCTAACACTCTACCACTTGCACCACAGCACCACTTCTGGCTTTTTCTGTGTATGTGGTACTGAGGAATCAAATCCAGGGCTTCATGCATGCTAGGCAAGCACTCTACCACTAAGCCACATTCCCAGTGCCTTCTTTCACATTCTTTTTTTTTGGGGGGGGGGGTCCGGTTGCAGGGCCTGAACTCTGGGCCTGGGCGCTGTCCCTCAGCTCTTCAGCTCAAGGCTAGTGCTCTACCACTTGAGCCACAGCGCCACTTCTGGCTTTTTTCTTTATGCTTATGTGGTGCTGAGGAATCGAACCCAGGGCCTCATGCATGTAAGGCAAGCGCTCTACCACTGAGCCACCTTCCCAGCCCTTCTTTCACATTCTTTTTTTTTTCTTTCACATTCTTAGGGCTAGTTTTCCCCATCCCACATCAACACCCCAAATTCTCATTTCTTTGCCATTCCATTGCAAACAGCCATGTGTATGACCTTACATAATTTAACTTCTCTAGGTTACTATCATCACACTGTTTTATTTCTCTGGTACTGGGTATCAAACCCAGGGCATAATTCATGCTAGGCACTTGGCCGCTGAATTACGTTACCAGTCCCGCACTTCTGATGCAAAGTGTGGGACAAGATCCTCTCATGGGCTTTCCTGCTGTAGCTTTCCCAAGCAACCATTATTCCAATGCCTCCACAGACTCTCTCAACCTTCCCCACACAAGACTAGTACCACAAGACTGTTTCCTGTCTGTCCCTATCTTGTCTTCAGAGACCACAATCCATATTTTCAACTCACAGGCAAAATTTTCAAATCATCAGTACACTATGTGTCACTGAAACAATCAAGGAAACGTCCTAGGTAGAAGGGAACAAAACCACACTCAAATGACAAGAAGAGAACTTTCAATTCTTAACTGCCATGAATGTTTTAAACCAGTCTATAGCACACATGGCATCTATAGTCATAAGCTCGGTTCAAATACTGGCTAGTCCCTTAGCCAGTTTTGAACAAGTTAACGTTTTAAGTTTCAAGTTTCCTTGCCCATGCAAAACCAGGTATGGTGGGATAATATCCCAAAAGGTTGTTGAGGATTAAATGAGTAGTGAGCCAGGCTATGGCGGCTCACACATGATTCTAGCTACTCAGAAGGCTGAGATCTGAGAATGGTGGTTCAAAACCAGCCAAGGCAGGAAATTCCTTGAGACTCTTATCTCTATCAGAATACTAACTGGAAGTGATACTGTGGTCAAAGTGGTAAAGTGTTAGTCTTGAGCCAAAGAGCTCAGGGACAGTGCCCAGGCCCCGAGTTCAAGCCCCAGGAAGACCAAAGCAAAAACAAACAAAAAGCAGAGGTTATACAAAGTACCCAAAACATTAGAACCCAGAATGCGAAAGTTCAACTGTAAAAATCAGCCAAGATTGTTTTAAGATTCCTTAATTTGCATACCTTTCCTAAGTAAAGTTTACACTGCCATCTTCCCTTTTTTCCTTATCAGACTCATGTGCCTAACCCAAATACAGGAATCAGATAAAAGAACCTGAGGAAAGGGATGAAGACTTTCTTTCAGTTCTGTGGAACAAACCAGACAACACCAGTTCAAAGAGATAATTTCCCATTGCTAACTTTATGTTCTAGAATTTGAAGTGAGAAGTAATTACACCTCAGGAAAAAAAAAAATCCCAGTACCCTTAGAGAGGGCCAGCTGATCTACTCTGCCCCATAAAGTCCTATGTATCTGGTTGGGCCAAGAAAAGTGTAGGAACCTTTAGCTTGAGCCGACCCTCAGTTCTGTCACCCAGCTGAAGTGATGAGATGCCTCTGGCCTTCTGTGTTACCATCTAAGGGAGGTAAGATTCAGGCCTGGCATTAGTTCGTGTCCCCCAGTTATTAATTTTTGGGGCCAAGTACAAAATCTTTGGGTGGTCCACCACCACCAGTACCCTGTCTGTCTGCTGTGGGTGAGCCAGAGAGGGGCTGCATCCCTAGCACAGAGCCAGCCTCTGGATCAGGTTTGCTGCGTTTGGCTAGATCCTCATTGTGAGCCTTGCGGATGTGGCGGTAGAGGTCCCCTGATTGTGTGTAGCTGCGCAGGCAGTAGCGGCACTCGTAGGGTCGTTCACGTGTGTGAACAGTAGCATGTCGCCGTAGCGTATAAGAGCATGAGAAGGTCTTTCCACATGTCTTGCAGGTGGGAACATCATCAGTAAAAACCCCAAAGGTTCCTGGGGCTGCTTCATACTCAGAAGGTGGGTAAAGTGGCTCATGCAAGGCTGGAGGTGCAGGAAGGGGTGAGGTCACCAGTCCTCGATGATACTGCCCTGGACCTGGCAGCAGGTGGTAGGACAGATGAGGGTCTGGAGGCAGGAAGTGGTCAGCTGGCCCCACCTCATCTAGTCCTGCTGCCCCTGCCTCCTCAAAAGTCTCTGGTTGGGAGGGCTGTCCCCCATACATTCCGCCTCCCGGTGGGAACAGTCCCTCAGGACCCTGAGACTGCTCCTCTGACACATCAGTCTCCTCATCGGAGATCACAATAGCTTCTACCTTCACCTGGACAAGTTCAGCTTCAGCTGGGGCTGGAGCCTGGGATGGAACTGGGGCTGAGACTGAGGCTGGAGCTGAAACTGGGGCCGATGCTGGGGGATAGAAGCCTTGTAATGGTCCTCCAGTTTCCCTTGCTTCCACCACCCTCAAACTCTCAGAACCAACATCCAATGGAGTCAGAGGCTCCACTGAAACTGCAGGGAGGCCAGAAGAAAAGTAGTTTGCAGAAATGGTCTCTGTAGAGCTGCTAGGGCTGGCCAGAGAAACAGAGACATCAGTCACGGGTGGAGGAGGTGCTCGAAGATGTGGTGAGTCAACCTCCATGCTAGGCTGTGTAGTGTCAGCCCCACCAGGCATTGGTGGCTCATCTGTAGGACGGACAACAGGCAAGGGAGCAGGACTTTTCCATTCCTCTTTGCCCCAATGGCCTGAGGGCTCAGCAGATGCCAGTGAATGCTGGGAGCCACGGGAAGTGCTAGACAAAAACTCCAAACTTAGGGGCTGTGAGTTGGTTTCCTCCTCCTTCTTAGTACTATCTGCCTCTGCCAAGGCCCGAGCTTGCAGGCGCTGCTTACACACTTTGACGATGTCATTCATGTGTAAGTAGCTGGCAGCTGCCAGCACATCCTCCAGAGGGGTGTCCCCCCTCAGGGCCAGCTGGCCAGCATACATAAAGTCGAGAAGTAGCCCAAAGGCTGGAGCTGTAACAATCTCGTTGTGAATACACACTAGATCCCTCTTGTCTAGTTCCCGCTCCTTGTAGAAAAGCTGGAAGAATGGGCTACAGGAGGCCAGCACAGCCCGATGGGCCAAGAACTGGGTGCTACCCACCATCACGGTGCAGTCACAAAGAAAACCCTGAGACCGCTGCTCCCGGAGGCTCTGCAACAGCTGCTGACTGTGTTCTGGGAACTCCATAGCACCCCAAGAAGGGAAGGGCGCCCAAGAGATGTCCCCACCAGTGGCTCCCTGGGAAGAGAGGACAGGAAGTTAAGGGCAGGTAACTCCTCCAGCAACCCTAACATTGGCCTTGAACTATGGCTAGCCACCCCATGCCCCACCCCGCCCCCCAAGACGCCTGCTTTAGTTACTACCCCTTTTTTGCTTAGGTCACACCCAAAAGGTATCCTATTAGCCCCGCCCCTCGACTTAACCTTACCAGAAGGCCCCGCCCCGTCCCATCAACGCCCCGCCCCCGGAAGTCCCGCCCCCTGACTAGTCTCTGCTTCCTTGATGCCCACCCTGTATCTTCTAGAGGTTTACCAACTAGGACTCTCGCTCCCAAGCTTTCCCGGACGATGCCACCACGCCCCACTCCGAGAACTCCCTGAGCCTCCCCCTCTCGCATTCCAGGGACTAAAGACTCCCAGTACGGGAAGTAGCAGAGAAAGCTGATCCCTCACCCACCACCGAGCGGCCACCAGGCGAGCTCCGCCCCTTCCCACCTTCTCAGTCTTAATTGGCTCAAATTTTCCTTCTCTAGTCATAGATTGGTTTGCTGTCCAGTGTCCCGCCCCACTATTACTGGCATTTCCAAATGGTTATGAGCAGCCGTCGCTCAGTCAGCGCGGCATTGGATTGGCTGTCACTCCCGTCCAAAACATTTCCCCTTCGTCCCGCCTTCTTTGCGTCAGAGCCCTCAGGATTGGCTGAATTTCGCTTCTACCTGAGGCTGTAGGCAAGAGAGGCTGTAGGCAAAAGAGGCTGGAAATTTGCGACTGCGCAGTGCTGTACAGGAGTGACCCGAGGGTCTCCTGTCCCCAGTCCCCCCCAACCACCCGGCTGCAGGTGACTGGAAGGAGAAGCAATAGTGTGGGCCCCTCGAAGCCAGAGGCCTACACCAGGCTCTGCCAAAACTATGGGCAGTGCTGGGCGCCAGGAGCAATCCTAGCTACTCAGGAGCCTGAGATCTGAGGATGGCCATTTGAAGCCAGCCCGGGCAGAAAAGTGCCCCGTGAGACTTCCTATTAACTGTTCAAGAACTGAAATGCCGCTGTGGCTCAATGATAGAGCACTAACCTTAAAAGGGGCTCAAGGACAGTGTTCAGACTCTGACTTCAAGCCCCACGACCAACCAAAAAAAAAATAAAAACCCAAACAACAACAAACCACGACCACATTTTTAGAGAGGATAAACGAGTCTATTACTAGCCGCCTGAAAGAAGTTCAGATCCCTGGGGAGGGGAGATTGGGGAAGAGGGAGGGGGTTCTACCAGCTAGTTACACCCCAAATAGGCATTATTTAGATATCTACTTTTGACCAGGTGGTCAATTCCTTTCTAGTTGTGCACAAATCATGACATCCTGTTACTACTCCTGCATTGTTATTATAAGAAATGCCAAATGGACTTCCAGCTATCAATCCAGATGGCCCCACAAAGTCTGTCCCCAACCCACATTACAGCAACAGTCCCACCAGGCCACATTTTCACAACTGGGTGGGGGCCACATTCTCACAACTAGATGCTGGAAAGTGTCTTCACCTGGAGAATAACTTTTCTACTTCATTCTCCCCTCTATACATAACTCAATTCACTGAGATATAAACACTACTGTTGCTGTTGACAAGTGGCTCACATATAAAAGAATGGGCTACACATGAGGAGGAGGAATAGAATAATTTCACTGAATGGGTTCCAATTAAAAAGACTTTCATACCAATTTGATGCCTGACTAATTGTTATAAAACCAACTTGCTTCCCCAAGTGCTGTGCACAGTCCTCCTTGTACCTAGCACAAGGCCATGCCAGATTTGAAGGGAAACTCCAGCCAGGGGAGTTGAGCAGAGTGTAGAGGTCTGTGCTGGTCAGCTCCAATCCCCACAGGCTCAGGTCAATGGTGCCGTCACAATGGCAGCAGTCCCCATAATAAAAGGGCAACAGTTCCAAGCTAGGATGATCCCTATGCCCACAAGGCCAGTATAATCAAGTTCTTTTGGGGCACCATGAGGTGGAGACCTTCTTCCCCTCCATATACTAGGACCGGTGGCAGTATTACTACTAAATCTCAGAGAGGCCTTTTAGGAAAGACACATCAATACATAATTTTAGGCCATTCATACTTGCAAAACAGATTTTCTCAAGGGCAATATTTCCTGGGTGTTCTCCAGGGTAAGAACTGGCCCTGTGGAATTTCCAGATTTCCCATACCCTAAGGAGAACGGCAATCAGGAGCCTAGCCCCATGTAATAAGGAGGTCTGGACTGAAGACAAAGTCAGTAGTTTTGTGCTACATCTGGCATAGATTGAATGACCACTCCAAAAGTGACCTGTAGTAAACCAAACAGGTCCACCTTAGCAAAGGCTGGTTTTATATTAGGGCCCTGGGAGCTCAGGGAGTGGTTGGAAAGGGTGGTGAGCAAAACCGATCTTGAAAGTCAGCCAAGAGCTCCAAAGAAGATAGAAACAGAGTATGTTGATTAAAATGACTTGTAGGGGCTGGGAAGGTGGCTCAGTGGTAGAGCTGCCTTGCATGCCTGAGGCCCTGGGTTCAATTCCTCAGCACCACATAAGCAAAAAGAAAAAAGCCGGAAGTGGCGCTGTGGCTCAAGTGGTAGAGTGCTAGCCTTGAGCTGAAGAGCTGAGGGACAGCACCCAGGCCCAGAGTTCAGGCCCCACGACTGGACCCCCCCCAAAAAAAAAATGACTTGTAGCCAGGAACTGGTGGCTCACCTCTGTAATCCTAGCTACTCAGGAGTCTGAGATCCGAGGATTCAAGTTCGAAGCCAGCCAAGGCCAAAAAGTCCCTATGAGACTTTTATTGTCAATTGAGCATTAAAATAAATAAATTAGTATTGGGGCTGAGAATGTGACTCTGAAGTGGAGTGTTTGCCTAGCATGCATGAAGCCCTGGGTTCAGTTCCTCAGTACTGAATAGACAGAAAAAGCCCAGTGGTAGAGTGCTAGCCTTGAGCAAAAGAAGCTCAAAGAGCTGGGCGCCGGTGACTTATACCTGTAATCCTAGCTATTCAGGAAGCTGAGATCTGAAGATCACGGTTCAAAGCCATCCTGGGAAGGAACAACCCCTAATACTCCTTTCCGGGATGGCTCAGTGGTAGAGTGTTTGCCTTGCACGCATGAGGCCCTGGGTTTGATTCCTCAGCACCACAGAAGCAGAAAATGCTGGAAGTGGTGCTGGGGCTCAAGTGGTAGAGTGCTCCCCTTAAAGTGAAGAGCTCAGGGTTCAAGCCCCACAAAAGAAGGAGGAGGAGGAGGAGGAGGAGGAGGAGGAGGAAGATGAGGAAGCAATAGCTCACAAACCCCAGGACTGATGAAAACAAAACAAAACACCAAAAAAAAACCCAAAAATCAGTAGGTGGCTCAAAACAGTAGAGAGCTCGCCTTGAACAAAAGAGCTCAAGGACAGGGCCCAGGCTCTGCGTTTAAGCAAAAAAGTAACAGGTATCTTTTTTTTTTTTTTTTGTGAGCAGTATTTATGAAAAGCACCCTTCCAAGTGTGACCTTCTGTAGTAACTTGAGACTAGGGAGTGCTCAGAAAGGGACAGACTGCCATTATAGTAACTTTACAGTTAATCTATAAAAGATAGACTTCAGTGGACAACTAATCTTTAAATGATAGGAGCAGGAAGGAACAAGGAGAACTTTCTGAGAACTGGATCTTGATGAGTAAGGGGGTGGGGTGAGGGGGACTTATGTGCGGGAAAGAAGAGACAACCTACAAATGGGCTCTAATGAGCCAGGCACTGGTGCCTGTAATCCTGGCTACTCAGGAGGCTGAGATCTGAGGATCATGGTTCAAGCCAGCCCAAGCAAGAAGATCCTTGAGACCCTTATCTCCAACTAACCACCAGAAAATTGGAAGCGGCCCTGTGGCTCAAGTGGTAGAGCACTAGCCTTGAGCTGAAGAGCTGAGGGACAGCGCCTAGGCCCAGAGTTCAAGACCAACACAAAACAAAACAAAACAAAAAACTCTAATGAGAAATCTAAATCCATGGGCTGGGAAGGTGGCTCAGTGGTAAGAGTGCTTGTCTTGCATGCATGAGGCCCTGGGCTCGATTCCTCAGAACCACATAAACAGGAAAAGCCAGAAGTAGTGCTCAAGTAGCAGAGCGCTAGCCTTGAGCTGAAGAGCTAAGGGACAGTGCTGAGGCCCAGAGTTCAGGCCCATGACCTACAAAAAGTATAAAGTCTGCACAGGGACACCTCCCGCCCTTTTGGCTCCCAGTATCTCTTACCAAGGTAACTGGCAGACCTGGAAGCAGTCACCTTCCCCTCCTACTAGGTCACATCCTGGGCCACCTGTGGTCACATGCCTCCCAGGGTCCCAGACCCTGAGGTCACATCCAGATCCAGTGTGGTCACACCTTTCCCCCACCTGACCACACCTCTTCCTGTCCCTGGCCTACATAAGTCCTGGCCCAGAGGTGGGTCACCCCTCTCCCCCCCCCCCTTTCCTTTTCAGCCATGCTTCTCCACCATGCATGAGGGGGAAGGGGAGCAGCAGTTCGGTAAATTAATTTATTTTCCTGCCTGAATAGTGCATGGTGTTCTCTTCATCGGCTACCTAATGAAACCTATTTAATATACCTTACAAAAAGAAAAAAAACAACTAAATCCATGCTACTAAACAGAGCTTCTGTAGCAGACCTCTGTACAGAACCTGTCTGGGCTATGGTTTTTGTGCTTGTTTCCAAAAGTTATGTTCTGTGGACCTAAATGGCTCAATGTCATCTCCAGGCATATCATCTTCCCTGACCATGAATGCATTCACCAACCCAGAAGCTTCTGAACTTATCATTTATTGGTGTTTATGGAGGTCCCATTGCACAGAGAGGTTTGATGACTGGCCAGTGATGAAATTAATATACATATATAGCCAGTCTTGGGGCTTGAACTCGGCCTGAGGGCTGTCACTGAGCTTCTTTTTGCTCAAGGCCAGCTTTCAACCACTTGAGCCACAATGTCACTTCAAGCTTTTTCTGTTTATGTGGTGCTGAGGAATTGAACCCAGGGCTTCATGCATGGTAGGCAAGCATTCTACCACTACGCCAAGTTGCCAATCCCTGAGGATCATAGTTTGAAGCCAGCCTGAACAGAAAAGTCCATGGGGGAGGGGGGGCTGGGAATGTAGCTTAGTGGTAGAGTTCTTGCCTAGCATACATGATGCCCTGGGTTCTATTCCTCAGTACCACCTAAACAGGAAATAAAGCCAGAAGTGGCGCTGTGTGTCAAGTGGTAGAGCCTTGAGTAAAAACAGCCTAGGGACAGTGCCCAGGCACTGAGTTCAGCCCCAGGAGTGGAAAAGAAAGAAAGAAAAGTCCATGGGATTCCATCTCCAAAATAACCAGCAAAAAGTTAGTCTGTTTGGTTCATGTCTGAAATACTAGCTACTCAGGAGGCTGAGATCTGGGGATTGCAGTTCAAAGCCAGTCTGGGCAGAAAGGTCACGTTGAGACTCTTTATCTCCAATAAAGAGTCCAATAAGGGTGCTAGCCTTGAGCATGAACGGCTCAGAGTCAGCGCCCAGGCCGAATTCAGGCCGAGTTCAAGCCCCACAATCGACAAAAAAAAAAGCCCATCAGGACCTGACTTATGGAACTGTAACCCCTCGGTACATCATCTTCATCATAACAACTTAAAAAAATTAAAAAGCGCCAGTCTTTAAGCGCGGCTCCAGTGGCTGACCGCATGAGGACATGAGTTACAGGCCCCGCACTAGTAAAGAGGAAAGTGAGTCATCCATCTATGCAGATGGGTAGCTGGGCTTCCGGTAGGTGGGGTTGGAGGGCGGAACTTCAGAAGTGCCCGCCTCCCCAAGCCGGGTCTAGGATAGCGAAGACCAATCAGATTTGCGGAGGGGCCCCGGAAGTGGGGTTGGCACGGCTGCGTGTGCTTCCGGCCGAGGCCGGGAGGCTGCTGCGTCCACTGCGCGCTCCGTAGTCCAGCCTCCGCCGGGAGGATGTTTTACCACGTGAGCCGGGCGCGGTGTGGGAGGGCGGGGGCTGCGAAGCGGTTCGTCCAAGCGAGTGACACTTTTCTGCCGATCATGGGGCTTGAACTTAGGACCTGGCAACCGTCCCTGAGGGTTTCTTGGCTCAAGGCTGGCACTCTACCACTTGAGCCACAGCTGCACTTCCGGCTCTTTGGTGGTTAATTGGAGATAGGAGTCTCAGGGACTTGCCTACCCAGCCTGGCTTTGAACCTCAGTCCTCATATTTCAGCCTCCTGAGTAGCTATGATCACAGGAGTGGGTTACGGGCGCCTAGGCGAGGGCCACTTCTTTACCGGATCCTTGGCCGGGCCTCACCTGGCCTCCATCCCTGTTCTCTGCAGATCTCCCTGGAGCACGAGATCCTGCTGCATCCGCGGTACTTCGGCCCTAACTTGCTCAACACGGTGAAGCAAAAGCTATTCACCGAAGTGGAGGGGACGTGCACCGGGAAGTGAGTGTTCCTCCCCTCCTGTCACGGAGATGCGCTCGTCGTTCCCTCTCTCCCTCCTCCGGCGTCCCAGCCAGCTAGTTTCTTCCCACTTTGTGATGCTATGCCTTGGTGCCCTCTGCAAAGTTGATAACAAGACGTTCTTCCCTTTGCTGATAATTGCACACTTCATTTATTCCACAATCATTGTGGTGTTGTTGTGAGACAGGGTCTTGCTATGTAGCCCAGGCTGTTTATCAAACTTTCAGATCCTGTCTGGTGCTGGTGGCTTATGCCTGTAATCAATCACTATTGGAAGCCAACCCTGGCAAGAAAGTCTAAAAGTCTTCTAAAAGTCTGAACTAGCAAAGAGCCAGAAGTGGAGCTGTGGCTCAAGTGGTAAAGTGATAGCCTTGTGTGAAAAAGCTCAGGGACAGGGCCTGGGAAGGTGGCTCAGTGGTAGAGTGCTTGCCTCGTATTATTGAGGTCCTGGGTCCGATTCCTCAGCACCACATAAGAAGAAAAAGCCAGAAGTGGTGCTGTGGCTCAAGCGGTAGAGTGCTTGCTTTGAGCTGAAGAGCTGAGGGACAGCGCCCAGGCCCAGAGTTCGGGCCCCATGGCCGACAAAAAGAAAGCTCAGGGACAGCACCAGGCCTTGAATTTAAGCCTTATTACTAAAAAGCTCAGGGACAGCACCAGGCCTTGAATTTAAGCCTTATTACTAAAAAGCTCAGGGACAGCACCAGGCCTTGAATTTAAGCCTTATTACTGACACACACACACACACACACACACACACATGTACGTCAGCCCTCTAGCACTTGGAGACTCCTTAGTTGCTCAATGTTGCTTGCTTTAGTTTTGCTGGGCCTGAACCCCAGGATCTTGTACATGCTGGGAAGAACTCTCTGAGCTACGATCCCCATCCCTTTGTCTAATCATTGTTCCTATGTCTGTGCTCTGTGATTTTGTTTTGCTTATCTTCTATAGTCAAGGGTCTTTACAGAACACATATGAGCTTTGAATGACCTAAGTATTTCAGCCTCTAGCCTCAGAGTAACACCAGACCGGGTGTTTCTTTTTTCTCTTTTTTGCCAGTCCTGGGGCTTGAACTCAGCCTGGGCTCTGTCCCTGAGCTTTTTTTTTTTTT
>NW_012267333.1:378679-383548 GCF_000151885.1 Dipodomys ordii | reverse complement strand
TAATCCTAGTTACTCAGGAGGCTGAGATCTGAGGAACACAGTTCAAAGCCAGCCCGGGCAAGAAAGTCTGTGAGACTCTTATCTCCAATAAACTACTAGAAAACCGGAAGTGGTGCTGTGGTTCAAGCGGTAGAGCTCTAGCCTTGAGTTGAGGAGCTGAGGGATAGTGCCCAGGCCCAGAGTTCAAGACCCTTGACCGACAAAAAACAAACAGCAACAAAAAACTAGGGGCCTTAATGCTGTCCCTAAGCTTTTCTGCTGAAGGCTAGCACTCTAGCCCTTTGAGCCACAGCTCCATTTCCAGTTTTCTGGTAGTTAACTAGAGATGAGTCTCAAGGACATTCCCAATGGGACTGGCTTCAAACCATGATGCTCAGATCTTAGCCTCCTGAGTAGCCATAATTAGGTTATAAGCCTAAGCTTTTTACAACTACACTATGTTTGTTTAATTTAAAATGAAAGATTTAAAAAAAGAGAGAAAGGCTCACGTTTATAATCCTAGATACTTGGCAGGAGCAGTTTATGATTGAAGCCAGGCCAGGTAGGAAATTCCTTGAGACACTTATCTTTAGCTACCCACCAAAAAGCTGGAAGTGGAGCTGTGGCTCAAGTGATGGAGCAAGAGCTTGAGGCCCTCAGTTGAAGCCCTGATACACACACACACACACACACACACGCACGCACGCACGCACGCACACACACGCACGCACGCGCATGTCAAAATGCAGGAGGCTATGGGGAGAAAAGCAAAAGGATGAATACTCATTTTTCCTCCTAGGTTGGACTTTTCACTGAAATTGGGCCCATGTCTTGCTTTATCTCCCGTCATGTAAGTTTGGGTGCACTGAGTGGGGCCGAAGACTGGAGACGTTCACTTCTGACCATTTCATGTAGCAAAATGTAGTAAAATGCTGATTCCACCTCATGTTTCCTTTCAGTCCATCCCATCAGAGATGGAGTTTGATCCCAACTCCAACCCACCTTGTTACAAGACAACGGATGAGGTGAGTAGGCAGAAAGCATTCTGGAAGAGGAAGGAAGAAAAGCACTGGCCTGCAGATGTCTGAGAACACTGTTCTCCTCTCCTTAGGACATTGTGATTCAGCAGGATGATGAGATTCGCTTGAAAATTGTAGGAACCCGTGTGGACAAGAATGACATTGTGAGTCTCTTGCCTGCCTCCCTGCCTGAACCAGGCAGAGCTGAGAACTGTTGATTTCTCACCACTCACAGTTCCTGGGGGTTCTTTTAAGAGGGAAAAGGGCTGGGAGGGCCCGGGGCTGGTGGAGTGGTGGTGCTTCTGTGCTTTCTTTGGCCTTACTTCATTTTTATTTTCCCTCCTCCAGTTTGCTATTGGCTCCCTGATGGATGATTATTTGGGTAAGTGTCTGCCTCATCATGGGTGCCAAGGCTGGGCCTGGAAAGAGCGAGGATGGAGGACTTAATGTCCCAGTCAGTTCTCACTCTTTAGAAGTTCAGGGCATGTGGCTTTGGGGAGGAAAGTATCCATGGGCCACACCTGAGGGCTGGGTTTAGCTGATGTGCTTTCCCTGTTTTTCCAGGGCTTGTGAGCTGAGCATGCACTGCTATGACTTTTTTGGTCCTGACTGGGGAAGTGTGACCTGCATACTTGCTCCTTGGTCCAGAGGCTGATTCTGGCTGTTGGCAGGAAAACAAAGAAAGTTCCTTGACTCCAGGAGACATCTGGCACTTGCCGCTCACTATGTGTTCTAATTATTAAAGGTCCTTGTTTCTGAAGGAAATGTTACATTTTCTCTCTCTTTTTGGGGGGCATCTAGAAATAACAACTCTAAAAAATGCCCATAGGAGCTGGTACAAGCCAGTAGCTACTCAGGCTAAGATCCAGAGGATCATAGTTTAAAAAAATCAGTGAGATTCTCGCTTCAGAATGAAGAATGAACATCAGCACAGCGGCTTATACCTGTAATCTAGCTACACAGGAGGTAGAGATTGAGGATCAAGATTCAAAGCCAGCTAGGGTAGGAAATCCTGTAAGACTCTTATTTCTACTTAACTACCAAAAAGCCAGATGTGGAGCTGTGGCTCTTGTGTTGGAGCACTAGCCTTGAACAACCTCCCCCCCAAAACAAACCAACCCTTCAGGGACAGTACCTAGGCCCTGAGTTCAAGCACCAAGACCAGGACTACCTCCCCCCCACAAAAAAAAAGCCAGAAGTGGAGGAATAGCTGAGTTAGTGGAGTACCAACCATGAATGTAAAAAAAAAGGAAGAGCATGAGGGCCTGAGTTCAAGCCCCAGGACCAGGGTAATGTATTTACGCTGGCTTACATATATGTATTTATGCTGGTCCTGGGGCTTAAACTCAGAGCCTGGGTGTTGTCTTTGAGCTCTTTTGCTCAAGGCTGGTTAGTGCTCTACCACTTTGAGCCACAACACCACTTCCAGTTTTCTGGTGATTAATCAGAGATAAGAGTCTCTTAAGAGGGGCTGGGAAGGTGGCTCAGTGGTAGAGCACTTGCCTTGCATGCATGAGGCCCTGGGTTTGATTCCCCAGCACCACATAAGCAAAAAGGAAAAGAGCCAGAAGTGGTGCTGTGGCTCAAGTGGTAGAGCGCTAGCCTTGAGCTGAAGAGCTGAGGGACAGTGCCCAGGCCCAGAGTTCAGGCCCATGACCAGACCCCCCCCCCCAAAAAAAAAAAAGAGTCTCTTGAGGACTTTTCTGCCGGGGCTGGCTTTGAACTTGGATCCTCAGATCTCAGCCTCCTGAGTAGCTAGGATTGTAGTGTGAGCTACCAGTACTTCCACTGCTGCAATGGAATTTTACTGGAAATGTTTAGGTTGTAGATACTATCTCATTGTAGAATGAGTTGTTTACACAGGCTGTAGGGTTCTCCTAGGCTCCCTAAATACCATGTCTCATTGGGAGTAAATTCTTCCCCAAATGAACCAATTACTCATATATAAACAATAGTGGGAGGGGGGACACCTGGAAGGAACACCAAGTCTGGAGAGAAGACTGGGCAGAGTGATAGTTGAGGGAACTGAGCATCTGAGTGCTGCTGAGGATGCAGATGTTGGGATCTAGGGTGTGGCACTAAGGCTAGCACCATGCTGTGTAGTAGAATTTTAGGCTGACATCCTCACAAGACACCACACACACACTTCTCCCTTTTTCCTCCTCCTCTTCCTTCACTTCCTTCTAAAAAGAAAAATCTGGCTCTAAAGTCATTCTAAAGGCATGCCATCTTGTGTCATGTGAGTCTCAGTTTTTTTTTTTTTTCCTGTGGGGCTTGAACAACGGGCCTGGGCGCCGTCCCTCAGCAATTCAGCTCAAGGCGAGTGTTCTATCACTTGAGCCACAGTGACACTTCCAGCTTTTTCTGCTTATGTAGTGCTGAGGAATCGAACCCAGGGCCTCATGCATGCAAGGCAAACACTCTACCACTGAGCCACCTTCCCAGCCCAAGTCTCATTTCTGCCTCCACAAAAATTGTAGGCAAAAGCTGGGCACCAGTGGCTCACATCTGTAATCATAGCTACTTAGAAAGCTGAGATCTGAGTATCATGGTTCAAAGCTAGCCCAGGCAGGAAAGTCTGTGAGACTGTTAACTCCAATAAACTACTCAGAAAAAGTCAGAAGTAGTGCTGTGGCTCAAGTGGTAGAGCACTAGCCTTGAGCACAAAGAGGCTCAGTGACAGTGCCCCAGTAGGCCCTGAGTTTAAGTCCCAGGGCAAGCCCCCCCAAAAAACATTTGTAGGCAAATAAGTGCCATACTTATTTAAAGACTGGATACAGCTTCCATGTATCCCAATGGCCCTTGGGTCTTCATTCATCCTCTCCTGCGTCAAAGCTTGCAAATGGCTCTCCAAACCAGTAAACATCAGCAAGGTGATTGGTCCACACCCCAGGTATTGCTGAATTGTGAACACAGTCAGAGAAGGGCATCCTCTCTCCTTCCTTTCAAGCACAGGTGGATGGACACTGTAGTGTCCCAAAGCATCAAACCACTTCAAATGTCAATATGGTGGAAAAAAACTCAGCAGGGTCTTTGCCTCAGGTGAGTTGTCATGGCAACCCTAGATACCTCCATCTGCTGTCATAGTTCAGTCCCAGATGATTCTCTTTAAACAAGCTGAAGCATCTGGCCCTGAGAGGAAGTGGGGAAGATATATACAGGCATTCTTCCCTACAGAAAACTCCCTTCTTGAATTGAAATGAAAAGGGTGAGGTGTGTAGCTCCATGGTAGAATGTTTGCCTAGCATGTCCAAGGCCCTGGGTTGTTTGGTCCCCAGCACTGTGATTAAGTAAATAATAATAAATAATAACTCTGGCCAGGCACTGATGGTTCATGCCTGCAGTCCTTTCTCAGGAGTCTGAGATCTAAGGATCATGGTTTGAAACCAGTCTAGATAGGAAAGGGTCCCCCCCCTCAACCCCCCAATCCTGGGCCTTGAACTCAGGGTCTGGGTGCTGTCCCTGAGCTCCTTTCTGCTCAATGCTAGTGCTCTACCATTTGAGCCACAGCGCCACTTCCAGCTTTTTCTGAGTAGTTTATTGGAGATAAGTGTCTCAGGGGACTGGGAATGTGGCTTAATGGTACAATGCTTGTCTGGCATGCATAAAGCCCTAGATTCGATTCTTCAGTACCACATAAACAGAAAAGACTAGAAGTGTCGCTTTGGCTCAAGTGGTAGAGTGCTAACCTTGAGCAAAAGAAGCTCAAGAACAGTGTCCGGGCTCTAAAAAAAAAAAAAAAAAAAAATCTCAAGGACTTTCCTTGCCCAGGTTGGCATTGAACTACGATCCTCAGAGCTCATACTCCTGAGGAGCTAGGATTATAGACATGGGCGACCAGTGCCCAGCTAGGAAAGTTTTTTTTTTTTTT
>NW_012267333.1:364993-371104 GCF_000151885.1 Dipodomys ordii | reverse complement strand
TGGTGCTGAGGAATCGAACCCAGGCCCTCATGCATGCAAGGCAAGCGCTTTACCACTGAGCCACCTTCCCAGCCCTCTTGCTTAGTTTTCTTGCTCATATTATGCACTTCCATTGAGCCAAGTCTCCTGTCCGGTATTTTGCTTGTTAATTCCTAGACTTTTCTGCTCCAGCTGGCTTCGAACTGAGATCCTGCAAGTCTCATTCTCTTTAGTAGCTAGGTAGGATTACAAGCATGAGCCACTGGTCCTGAGCTACATTTACTTTACTAACCAGCATGCTGTGTGTATATGGGTTTATATAGGTTAAACTGATAGAACTGTGGAGACATTGTGAACACTCAAGATATTTCATGCTTGTAGTGCTAAACTGTCCTCCAGAACAGTGTCAGTTTCCTCTTGGGGAGGTGGTTCCAAGGCCTTCTGACCTTTCTTTTCAGGTGGCT
Organism: Dipodomys ordii; assembly: GCF_000151885.1. Lineage (NCBI taxonomy): Eukaryota > Metazoa > Chordata > Mammalia > Rodentia > Heteromyidae > Dipodomys > Dipodomys ordii. The sequence goes on along the minus strand of NW_012267333.1, from coordinate 370,661 downwards.
CTGCAGGACCTTCAGACAAACTCCAAGATCGCCGCGCTCCTGCCTTACTTTGTTTATGTGGTCAGTGGGGTGAGTGATCATTCTGAGATGGGGAGTTTCGTGGGGAGATGACCCAGCAATAGTGGGTCACGCTCATGGCAGGTGCTAGCAGAATGGCAGCTCCCTCCTGTTCCCCATGTTTCCCTAAGCCATCTCGTTCTACCCACAGGTGAAGTCTGTAAGCCATGACCTAGAGCAGCTGCACAGGCTGCTGCAGGTGGCACGTAGCCTGGTTCGGAACCCACACCTCTGCCTGGGGCCCTACGTCCGCTCCCTAGTGGGCAGTGTCCTCTACTGTGTCCTCGAGCCATTAGCTGCCTCCATCAATCCCCTGAATGACCACTGGACTCTGAGGGATGGAGCTGCCCTCCTACTCAGCCATATCTTCTGGTAGCTACTTAAGAGTCTTGGGTGGATTGGGGTGGGATGTGGGTATTGAGAACAGGGAAACGCTTTCCTTTTTTTTTTTGTGGGGGGGGTCAGTTGTGGGGTTTGAACTCAGGGCCTGGGCACTGTCTCTGAGCTCTTTTGCTCAAGGCTAGCATTCTACCACTTTGAGCCACACCACCACTTCTGGTTTTTGAGTGGTTAATTGGAGATAAGTCTCACAGGGACTTTTCTGCCTGGGCTGGCTTTGAACCACAATCCTTAGCTCTCAGCCTCCTGAGTAGCTAGGAGTACAGGTATGAGCCACTGGCGCCTGGCTTGGATTTCAAACATACCAAGATTGCTGTGCATGTTGGAACACACCAGTAATTCCAATACTTGGGCTTGTGAGGCAGGAGTGTCACAAGTTCACATTCAATCTGGGCAATAAACACAGCAAGGTGAGCTCCATAAGGATCTTGTCTCACAACAAAAACAAGTCCAAAGTACTAAGGCCTGGATCCTTCAGTTCTGTCTCCTGGGTCAACCAACCTGGTAGCTTTGTCCACCTAGCCCATAGTGCCATACAAGTGCTAGTCTCTGTGTGTGGGCAGCATTATGCCTCATCTTTTCCCCTGACTCTTACTTCCACAGGACTCATGGGGACTTGGTGAGTGGCCTCTATCAGCAGATCCTGCTTTCCCTGCAGAAGGTCCTGGCAGACCCTGTGCGGCCTCTCTGCTCTCACTATGGTGCTGTGGTCGGGTTGCATGCTCTTGGCTGGAAGGTAAGCACCTTAACTTTATTTCTGTGTTGGTACTGAGGCTTGAACTCGTCATGCTCTTGCTTACCTTTTGTGCTCAAGGCTGGATCCTTAGAGCCACAACTGCACTTCTGGCTTTTTGCTAGTTAATTGGAGATAAAAGTCTCTTGAGGGCTGGGCATTGGTGGCTCACACCTATAATCATAGCTACTTAGGAGGCTGAGATCTGAGGATCATGGTTCAAAGCCAGTTTGGGCAGGAAAAGCCATGAGACTCAGAAAACCAAAAGTGGTGCTGTGGCTCAAATGGTAGAGTGCTAGCCTTGAGCCGAAGAGCTGAGGGATAGTGCCCAGGCCCAGAGTTCAAGGAAGTTTCTTGAATTTATCTGCCATGGCAGACTTCAAACCTTGAGCCTTAGATGTATGTCCTGAGTAGCTAGGATTACAGTGTAAGCCACTGGTGCTGAGCTCCAGTCTGACTTTTCTTGAGAATCATGAGTTGACATGTGTTGGAAATACAATGTCTTTTACTGTACAAGTGGCATACGCCTGTGCTGCAGTGCCATGTATTGAGTTGCTGTTTTAGGCTAGGCTTAGTAATGTCTTCTGTTTGTAAAGTGTTAATTCAAAAGTCCTGCTTGGCAGATGTTGATCTAAACCCATTTTATAAATTCTTGGGCTGGGAAGGTGGCTTAGTGGTAAAGCGCTTGCCTTGCATACATGAGACCCTGGGTTCGATTCCTCAGCAACACATAAGCAAAAAGAAAAAAAAGCCGGAAGTGGCGCTGTGGCTCAAGTGGTAGAGCACTAGCCTTGAGCTGAAGAGCTGAGGAACTGCGCCCAGGCCCAGAGTTCAGGCCCCACGACCGGATCCAAAAATAAATAATAAATAAATAAATTCTTGCTCATTTCATGTTAGGAAATAACTTTATCCCTCCTCTTACATGCATTATTTAATGCTGGTTTTGTGGTTTGAACTCAGGGTCTTGCTCTCAATCTTCGTATTTTTGGCTTGGGATGGCCTCTGATCTCCATCCTCCAGATTTTTTTTTGTCAGTCATGGGTCTTGAACTCTGGGCCGGGGCACTGTCCCTTAGCAATTCAGCTCAAGGGGAGTGCTCTTCCACTGAAGCCACAGTGCCACTTCCGATTTTCTGGTGTTTATTGGAGATAAGTCTCATGGGGCCAGGCACGGGTGGCTTACACCTGTAATCCTAGCTATTCAGGAGGCTGAGATCTGAGGATCACAGTTCAAAGCCAGCCCAGGCAGGAAAGTTCGTGAGACTCTTTATCTCCAATAAACCACTAGAAAACAGGAAGTGGCGCTGTGGCTCAAGTGGTAGAGTGTTCGTCTTGAGCTGAAGAGCTAGGGATAGCGCCCAAGCCCAGAGTTCAAACCCCAGGACCGACAAAAACAAACAAAAAGAGTCTCATGGGGGTTTCCTTGCCCGGGCTGGCTTTGAAACCGAGATTCTCAGATCTCTGCCTCCTGAGTCACTAGTATTACAGGTGCACCAATGCCTGGCATCCTCCAGATCTTTTTGTCCTGAATTATTCCCAGGTACCCATGCACTACTATCCCTGGCTTTCTATTAGATTTTCTAATAATAAACTGCCTTTGTTAATTCCAATAAGCAGTATTTTTGTTTAGTCTTAAGTATACTAAACTTTAAATCATTTGTCTAGATCCATAAATGAAATCATGTTTCCTATTCATGTATTGTTCTTGTCTAAGCTATTAGGATTATACTGGCCTCACTGAATGAGGAATTTTTATTTATTTATTTATTTCTGGTGTGGGGCCTGAAAGCTGGTCCTGGGCACTGTCCCTCAGCTCTTCAGCTCAAGGCTAGCGCTCTATCACTTGAGCCACAGCACCACTTCTGGCTTTTTCTGCTTATGTTGTGCTGAGGAATCGAACCCAGGCCCTCATGCATGCAAGGCAAGCGCTCTACCACTGAGCCACCTTCCCAGCCCTTCCAGGGTATTTTGTTGTTGTTGTTGGTGGTGGTGGACATGGGGCTTGAACACAGGGCCTGGGTATCTCTGAGCTCTTTGACTCAAAGCTAGCACTCTACCATTTTGAGCTACAGCTCCACTCCTGGTTTTCTGGTAGTTAATTGGAGATAAGAGTCTCATGGACTTTTTTTCCTGCCTAGGCTGGCTTTGATCCTCAGAGCTCAGCCTCCTGAGTAAGCTCCCAGCTACTTTTAGAGTATTCTGAACAGAGCTTTCCAGAGTCTGAGGCTTGGGTATAATTTTGTTTTTCTTGGTGCCTATCCTGGGGCTTGAGCTCAGGGTGTGGGCATTGTGCATGAACTTTTTTACTCAAGGCTAGCTCTATCACTTGAACCACAGCTCCACTTCCATCCTTTTGGTGGTTAATTGGAGATACAAGACTCACGGGCTTCCTCCTTCAGCTGGCTTTGAACTGTGAGCCTCCTGAGTAGTTAGGATTTTAGGTGTGAGCCACGGGTGACTGGTGAGGTTTGGAAACATGGGGTTTGAGGACTAAGCAGGAATCTGCTGGCAGACAGAAGAGAGTAATGAGGCATGTACTACTTGCCTGGTCAGGGCATAGCAGCCTCCTGATTGCAACTGGAGCCTCTATGCTCTGGTTTCCCTGTCTAAATAAACTTCTTGTGGGGTTGTGCAGAGTTGGGTATTGGGGAGTGGGCTGGGGAGACCTTTTCCACCTCTGACCACTTCGTGCCCAACCTCCCACAGTACCCAATGCAGTGTCTTCACTGACAGATGACCTGCTCAAGTACTATCAGCAAGTAACACGGGCTGTGCTAGGGGATGACCCACAGCTGATGAAGGTGAGTGAGTGGGCCTGAGCTGAGGCACATTTGACTTTTGTTGGGCAGAGTTTTGCTTTGTATCCTAGGCTAGCTTTGATCACACAATCATCCTGTGTCATATATCGTGTTGGGGTAAAGGCAAACTTTTATTGTTTTTTTTTGTGTGTGTGCGCGCGTGTGCGTGTGTGTGCGTGTGTGTGCGTGCACTGAGGCTTGAATTTGGGGCCTTGTGCTTTCCATTGGCTTTTTCAGTCATAGCTGGTGCTCTACCACTTGACCCCATGCTTCCACTTCTGTTCCTTTGCTCCTTAATTGGAGACAGAGGACTTATCTGCCTGGATTGACTTCTCACACGTCAGCTTCCTGTGTAGCTAGATTATAAGTGGGAACCACTGACACCCAGGCTTTTGTTATTAAAAAATGATCATAAATCAATTGTATAGATGGAGTTTCATTGTGATACTTACAACATGCATGTAATGTACTTTGAACAAATTCACCCCAAAGTCAAACTTTTAAACCACATGAAATTCTGTTTCTGCTGGTTGTAGACCTTGAGCTCTGGGCCTGAGTGCTATCCTTGAACTCTTCAGCTCAAGGCTAGTACTTACCACTTGGGACACAGTGCCACTTTCACCACTTTTCTGGTGGTTAATTGGAGATAAGAGTCTCATGGACTTTCCTGCCTGGGATAGCTTTGAACTGTGATCCTCAGCTCTCAGCTTACTGAGTAGCTAGGATTACAGGCGTGAGCCACCAGTGCCTGGCCACATGTAATTCTTTCAGTGGCTTACTTCCTCTTCCCTCCAAACTGTTTAATAAAGGCGGGACTTATTTTGTTTTTTTTGTTTGTTTGTTTTTGCTGGTTGTGGGGCCTGAACTCTGGGCCTGGTATCCTTTCATTCTGCTGCCTACTCTTCAGGGTGTTGGGTGATTCTGGGGCCAAATGGGACATCCACATTGTAGCTCTTATTTATCTGGATGTAGGCAGGGAAGAGGATATAGAGGGGGTTAAGTTTGAGTCTTAACTCTTACATACTGCAGGCCCACTATGCTTTGGCTTCTGGGCTCCACAGGGTCTGCTGGACACCACCTTAGTCTCTATTCTTTTAACAGGTGATTGCTTGTAGTTTGCTTAGTCATGTGGGCTCTCTATGTGTGTTCGTTTATATTATCTTTTGTCTTTACATGTTTACTGCTGTTTGTCTTGCAAAATTAGGAGTCATGCTACTATTTAGTCTTCAAAAATTTACTTTATTCCTCAGAAACACACACCTGTATTCTCAGGTAGAAGCAGGAGAATCTCGTTTTGTGTCTGCCTTGACAAAGCAAGACCCTGTCTTTTTGATGTTGGTTGTGCAGCTTGAGCTCAGGGCATGAGTGCTGACCCTCCTGTTTTCTCGTAGTTAATTGGAGAGAAAAGTCTCACAGACTTTCCTGCCTTGGCTGGCTTGGAACTGTGATCCTCAGATCTCAGCCTCCTGAGTAACTAGGATTACAGGCGTGAGCTCCTAGCACCTGGCTTAAGAATTATTTTTTAACTTTGACTGGTATTGTAGCTTGGTAGCAGGGTTTTGTGCTCTTTTTTTTTTGTTTTGTTTTTTGGGTCCGGTCGTGGGGCCTGAACTCTGGGCCTGGGCGCTGTCCCTCAGCTCTTCAGCTCAAGGCTAGCGCTCTACCACTTGAGCCACAGAGCC
>NW_012267333.1:357731-364943 GCF_000151885.1 Dipodomys ordii | reverse complement strand
AACACCGGGCCTAGGCGCTGACTCTGAGCTCTTTCAAGGCTGGAGCTCTACCATTTGAGCTGCACTCCACTTCCTGTTTTCTGGTGATTAATTGCATATAAGAGTCTTTGAACCGCGATCGTCAGGCGAGAGACACCCTCAGTCGGCCAGATGTTGTTATTGACAGATGTCGGCTCAGTCAGAAGTTCCTGTCTCAGCCCAGAACAGCTAGGGAACTGGACCTGTCCTCTCTAGAAGTGGCAGGTGATGATGGAAAGGTTAGCAGGGAAGTCAGAGAGCAAAGTCTTAGAGCTTTCCTGCAATCGCGGAAATGGTGAGTGTTCGGAAACTGAGGAGCAGGCAAGATCAAACGAACGAAGCCAATTTCCCTGAAGAATATGCTTCCTAAATGTATGCCAAATCACGCAACACCTGCTCGCAAAACTAGCAAAAGCTGTCGCTTTAAGAAGTGCCAATCATCCCCTCACGTGATCACCTGCGCCTTGGGGTCTTTCACAGCACGTTCACAACGACCAATCACGTGGCGTGAAGCCTCCTGTTGGGCGGGAAGTTTGTAAGGCGACCGCCTATTGGCTGTGCTCCAGGAGGGCGGGGCCTAGACCCTGAGAGAGGGAATTAGTGTGAGCGGGGTGAGTGAATCCGCCGCCACCGCCGCCGCCTCCGCCGCCTTCGCCTGAGTAGCTTCCCTCGCCGCGCCGGAGCCCTCAGGTGAGCAGACCGTACCCGGCTCCAAGGACTCCCAGTCCCGCAGTAGACTGCTCACTTACCGGCCTCGAAGCCTGCTCCGCCGGGGCCCGCCCCCTTCGCCGACCACGTGACCCAAGTTCTGTGACCCCTGACCTCTCGTACCCTACCCCACGCCCTCAGGATCGGGGCTGGGCCACGCCGGGTCAGGGAGGCGGTGCCTGTCCCCGCGGCCCGCGGAGGTGGGTTCCCACGCCTCCTTCCCAGAGCGACTCGAGGCTGAGGGTGCTCGGGGGGAAGGCAGAGGAACGCGGGACCTGACACAGCGCAGACTTTCTGAGGTCCTCGGCGGGGCGCATCCCCGGGACTCCCGCTCCGCGCCCGCGCGCGACGGCCAGACTTAGTGCTCCCACTTTACAGATGGGAAACTGAAGCTCCTGATGAGCCACTAGAGAGCCTAGGGTCACCTGGGGGTGAGTTTGCAACTCCCGATCTTTGGGCTGGGAATCCAGGCCTTGTTCTGCACACCAGCCTCTGATATGTGTGTGTGTGTGTGTGTGTGTATACATATGTATATATGTACATATTATATAGAGAAATGTGTGTATTCACATACATATACATATATACGTACACGTACATTTGTATATATACACCTGTGAGCTTTGATATCCTTGGCTATAAAGTAGAGAAAAATAAATATCTTCTTGGTAATCAGGATACAGTGAGATCATAGAAAGCAGTTCAATGCCTCAGGCTTTTTTGTGTCAGTTGTGGGGCTTGAACTCTGGACTTGGGCGCTGTCCTTGCACTCTTCCGCTCAAGGCGAGTGCTCTATTGCTTGAGCCACAGCGCCACTTTCAGTTTTCTAGTGGTTTATTGGAGTCTTACAGACTTTTCTGCCTGGGCTGGCTTTGAACCATGATCTTCAGATCTCAGCCTCCTGAGTAGCTAACTCTGGGCCTGGGGTCTGTCCCTCATCTCTTCAGCGGCCACTTCTGGCTTTTTCTGTTTATATAGTGCTGAGGAATCAAACCCAGGGCCTCATGCATGGGAGACAAGCACTCTACCACTGAGCCACCTTCCCAGCCTGAGGATCATATTTCAAAGCCAGCTTGAGCAGAAAAGTCTATGAGACTCTTTTTTTTTTTTTTGGTCCCGTCGTGGGGCCTGAACTCTGGGCCTGGGCACTGTCCCTCAGCTCTTCAGCTCAAGGCTAGCACTCTACCACTTGAGCCACAGCACCACTTCTGCCTTTTTTTTTCTTTTCGCTTATGTGGTGCTGAGGAATCGAACCCAGGCCCTCATGCATGCAAGGCAAGCGCTTTACCACTGAGCCACCTTCCCAGCCCTCTTGCTTAGTTTTCTTGCTCATATTATGCACTTCCATTGAGCCAAGTCTCCTGTCCGGTATTTTGCTTGTTAATTCCTAGACTTTTCTGCTCCAGCTGGCTTCGAACTGAGATCCTGCAAGTCTCATTCTCTTTAGTAGCTAGGTAGGATTACAAGCATGAGCCACTGGTCCTGAGCTACATTTACTTTACTAACCAGCATGCTGTGTGTATATGGGTTTATATAGGTTAAACTGATAGAACTGTGGAGACATTGTGAACACTCAAGATATTTCATGCTTGTAGTGCTAAACTGTCCTCCAGAACAGTGTCAGTTTCCTCTTGGGGAGGTGGTTCCAAGGCCTTCTGACCTTTCTTTTCAGGTGGCTCTGCAGGACCTTCAGACAAACTCCAAGATCGCCGCGCTCCTGCCTTACTTTGTTTATGTGGTCAGTGGGGTGAGTGATCATTCTGAGATGGGGAGTTTCGTGGGGAGATGACCCAGCAATAGTGGGTCACGCTCATGGCAGGTGCTAGCAGAATGGCAGCTCCCTCCTGTTCCCCATGTTTCCCTAAGCCATCTCGTTCTACCCACAGGTGAAGTCTGTAAGCCATGACCTAGAGCAGCTGCACAGGCTGCTGCAGGTGGCACGTAGCCTGGTTCGGAACCCACACCTCTGCCTGGGGCCCTACGTCCGCTCCCTAGTGGGCAGTGTCCTCTACTGTGTCCTCGAGCCATTAGCTGCCTCCATCAATCCCCTGAATGACCACTGGACTCTGAGGGATGGAGCTGCCCTCCTACTCAGCCATATCTTCTGGTAGCTACTTAAGAGTCTTGGGTGGATTGGGGTGGGATGTGGGTATTGAGAACAGGGAAACGCTTTCCTTTTTTTTTTTGTGGGGGGGGTCAGTTGTGGGGTTTGAACTCAGGGCCTGGGCACTGTCTCTGAGCTCTTTTGCTCAAGGCTAGCATTCTACCACTTTGAGCCACACCACCACTTCTGGTTTTTGAGTGGTTAATTGGAGATAAGTCTCACAGGGACTTTTCTGCCTGGGCTGGCTTTGAACCACAATCCTTAGCTCTCAGCCTCCTGAGTAGCTAGGAGTACAGGTATGAGCCACTGGCGCCTGGCTTGGATTTCAAACATACCAAGATTGCTGTGCATGTTGGAACACACCAGTAATTCCAATACTTGGGCTTGTGAGGCAGGAGTGTCACAAGTTCACATTCAATCTGGGCAATAAACACAGCAAGGTGAGCTCCATAAGGATCTTGTCTCACAACAAAAACAAGTCCAAAGTACTAAGGCCTGGATCCTTCAGTTCTGTCTCCTGGGTCAACCAACCTGGTAGCTTTGTCCACCTAGCCCATAGTGCCATACAAGTGCTAGTCTCTGTGTGTGGGCAGCATTATGCCTCATCTTTTCCCCTGACTCTTACTTCCACAGGACTCATGGGGACTTGGTGAGTGGCCTCTATCAGCAGATCCTGCTTTCCCTGCAGAAGGTCCTGGCAGACCCTGTGCGGCCTCTCTGCTCTCACTATGGTGCTGTGGTCGGGTTGCATGCTCTTGGCTGGAAGGTAAGCACCTTAACTTTATTTCTGTGTTGGTACTGAGGCTTGAACTCGTCATGCTCTTGCTTACCTTTTGTGCTCAAGGCTGGATCCTTAGAGCCACAACTGCACTTCTGGCTTTTTGCTAGTTAATTGGAGATAAAAGTCTCTTGAGGGCTGGGCATTGGTGGCTCACACCTATAATCATAGCTACTTAGGAGGCTGAGATCTGAGGATCATGGTTCAAAGCCAGTTTGGGCAGGAAAAGCCATGAGACTCAGAAAACCAAAAGTGGTGCTGTGGCTCAAATGGTAGAGTGCTAGCCTTGAGCCGAAGAGCTGAGGGATAGTGCCCAGGCCCAGAGTTCAAGGAAGTTTCTTGAATTTATCTGCCATGGCAGACTTCAAACCTTGAGCCTTAGATGTATGTCCTGAGTAGCTAGGATTACAGTGTAAGCCACTGGTGCTGAGCTCCAGTCTGACTTTTCTTGAGAATCATGAGTTGACATGTGTTGGAAATACAATGTCTTTTACTGTACAAGTGGCATACGCCTGTGCTGCAGTGCCATGTATTGAGTTGCTGTTTTAGGCTAGGCTTAGTAATGTCTTCTGTTTGTAAAGTGTTAATTCAAAAGTCCTGCTTGGCAGATGTTGATCTAAACCCATTTTATAAATTCTTGGGCTGGGAAGGTGGCTTAGTGGTAAAGCGCTTGCCTTGCATACATGAGACCCTGGGTTCGATTCCTCAGCAACACATAAGCAAAAAGAAAAAAAAGCCGGAAGTGGCGCTGTGGCTCAAGTGGTAGAGCACTAGCCTTGAGCTGAAGAGCTGAGGAACTGCGCCCAGGCCCAGAGTTCAGGCCCCACGACCGGATCCAAAAATAAATAATAAATAAATAAATTCTTGCTCATTTCATGTTAGGAAATAACTTTATCCCTCCTCTTACATGCATTATTTAATGCTGGTTTTGTGGTTTGAACTCAGGGTCTTGCTCTCAATCTTCGTATTTTTGGCTTGGGATGGCCTCTGATCTCCATCCTCCAGATTTTTTTTTGTCAGTCATGGGTCTTGAACTCTGGGCCGGGGCACTGTCCCTTAGCAATTCAGCTCAAGGGGAGTGCTCTTCCACTGAAGCCACAGTGCCACTTCCGATTTTCTGGTGTTTATTGGAGATAAGTCTCATGGGGCCAGGCACGGGTGGCTTACACCTGTAATCCTAGCTATTCAGGAGGCTGAGATCTGAGGATCACAGTTCAAAGCCAGCCCAGGCAGGAAAGTTCGTGAGACTCTTTATCTCCAATAAACCACTAGAAAACAGGAAGTGGCGCTGTGGCTCAAGTGGTAGAGTGTTCGTCTTGAGCTGAAGAGCTAGGGATAGCGCCCAAGCCCAGAGTTCAAACCCCAGGACCGACAAAAACAAACAAAAAGAGTCTCATGGGGGTTTCCTTGCCCGGGCTGGCTTTGAAACCGAGATTCTCAGATCTCTGCCTCCTGAGTCACTAGTATTACAGGTGCACCAATGCCTGGCATCCTCCAGATCTTTTTGTCCTGAATTATTCCCAGGTACCCATGCACTACTATCCCTGGCTTTCTATTAGATTTTCTAATAATAAACTGCCTTTGTTAATTCCAATAAGCAGTATTTTTGTTTAGTCTTAAGTATACTAAACTTTAAATCATTTGTCTAGATCCATAAATGAAATCATGTTTCCTATTCATGTATTGTTCTTGTCTAAGCTATTAGGATTATACTGGCCTCACTGAATGAGGAATTTTTATTTATTTATTTATTTCTGGTGTGGGGCCTGAAAGCTGGTCCTGGGCACTGTCCCTCAGCTCTTCAGCTCAAGGCTAGCGCTCTATCACTTGAGCCACAGCACCACTTCTGGCTTTTTCTGCTTATGTTGTGCTGAGGAATCGAACCCAGGGCTTCGTGCATGCCAGGCAAGCATTCTAAGCCACATTCCCAGCCCCGTAATATAACAATTCAAGAATGCTTTTATATTTCCTTTTTTTTTGGTCGGCTGTGGGGCCTGACCATTGTCCCTCAGCTCTTCAGCTCAAGGCTAGCTCTACCACTTAAGATACAGAACCACTTCTGGCTTTTTCTGCTTATGTGTTGCTGAGGAATCAAACCCAGGCCTTGTGCATGCAAGGCAAGCACTCTACCACTGAGCCACCTTCCCAGCCCACTTATATCTCTTTGAGAGCCAATCACATACTTTTCTAGGAGTTGAACAATTTTGTCAACATATTCTATTACTCATTCTAGTCTATTATTTGTCAGAACCTATCCCAGCTAGGCACCGGTGGCTCACGCCTGTAATCCTAGCTGCTCAGGAGGCTGAGATCTGAGGATTGTGGTTCAAAGCCAGTCCAGGCAGGAAGGGTTGGTGAGACTCTTACCTCCAATTAACCACCAGAAAACTGGAAGCTGCACTGTGGCTGAAGTGGTAGAGTGCTTGCCTTGAGCTGAAGAGCGCAGAATTTAAGCCCCATGACCAACTAAAAAAATAAAACAAAACCTATCACAAAATGTCATCTCCTGTGAAATCTTTAAGTTTTTTTTTTTTTAGCATGAATTACAGGATTTTAATTAGTCAAGAGTGCTAGGCTCTGATTGTGTATTTAGTTTGAAATGAGTTCCAGGTCACATCTAAGTAAAAACAGTAGTTCCTTACTAATTGTATTCAGTAGCAGTTTGCATACTGTCTATGTTGTTAGCCATGACTATTACTTATGCCCTATACCCCGTGGGAAATATGGCAGGGATTTAGTAGGTCTGATCTTTGTACTTATCCCCAGTGCTTAGCACAAGCTTAGGCATTTGGTGGTTCCCAAAGATACAGTGGTTGAATATCCTAATGAAGGAATTTACGATTGAGCTCTATGATCAGAAGTGAAAGCCTTTCACGGGAAAGGGTACTTGACCTGGCAATAAGCAATACATTTGCTTACTGAACCTTCTCTCTCTCCTTCCAGGCAGTAGAACGAGTACTGTACCCACATCTGTCCACTTACTGGACAAACTTGCAGGCAGTGCTGGATGATTATTCGGTGTCTAATGCCCAGGTCAAGGCAGATGGCCACAAAGTGTATGGGGCCATTCTGGTGAGTGCTTCCAGCTTCTCTGGCCTGCGTGAATTTAGGCTTATGTAGGGCGCTTGCTGGGCCAGGTTCCTCCCGGTTTTTGTCCAAACGAGTCCCTTGCTCTTCCAGGTGGCCGTAGAGCGACTGCTTAAGATGAAGGCCCAGGCAGCTGAGCCCAGCCGCGGCGGGCCTGGGGTCCGGGGCTGCCGGCGACCGGACGAGCTGCCGTGGGCCAGCCTTCTCCTGCAGGAGTCGCCGTCGGGGGGCGGCGCAGAACCAGGCTTTGGGCCGGGCCTTCCGCTGCCGCCGGGAGGCGCGGGCCCGGAAGACCCGACTCCCTCCGTGACCCTGGCGGACACCTACCGGGAGCTCTACGCCTTCTTCGGCGACAGCTTGGCCACCCGCTTCGGCACCGGCCAACCCGCGCCCGCGGCCCCGCGGCCGCCCGGGGACAAGAAGGAGCCGGCTGCCGCCCCAGACTCGGTGCGCAAAATGCCGCAGCTGACGGCCAGCGCCATGGTCAGCCCGCAGGGTGACGAGAGCCCCCGGGGCG
>NW_012267333.1:342867-356076 GCF_000151885.1 Dipodomys ordii | reverse complement strand
CCACTTCCGGCTTTTTTCTTTTTGCTTATGTGGTGCTGAGGAATCGAACTCAGGGCCTTGAGCATGCAAGGCAAGCGCTCTACCACTGAGCCACCTTCCCAGCCCTGGATTCAACTTCTTTCCACAGGACTTCTTCAGTGGTAGCTGTCCCTTGTATGGGGGGGTGGCTTTTGTGAATGGCACCTCCCTGGCTTTATCCTGCCCCTCAGCTCCATCCCTCTGCTACTTTGTGAGTGGGACTTCCGGCTTCCTGGCTCTCTATTGCCTCCTGCTTCTGATCTGGATCTCCTGCAGCTGCATCAAGAATTTCAACAGGTGATTGCCCCACTCTTTGAGGACCAGGGGCTGAGGTAGGATGAATCACATCTCAAACAAGGCTTGTCTCCTCTTCCTCAGCTGTCCAATAGGGGTCTACATTGGATTGCCCATCTCGGCTATTGCAGCCTTCCTGGTTTTAGTGACTGCCTGTGTCCTTCGATATGGTACCAGCTCTCTCTGTGATTCCATCATCTCCCAGAAGCATACAATTAGGTAAAGGGAGAGGCAGGAGTTGACTGCATTCCTTCTGCAGGGGGAAAATGATGTAACTTCCCATTTACCAATCTAAGCACTTAGGGTTTGCTCCCTTTTGCTCACAACTGTCTTTTTTGACCTCACAGCTGTTCTGAAGCCCAGAAAATCCCGTGGACACCCCCTGGAATGGCTCTGCGGTTTTATTCCAACCTACATAATGCTGAAGTGAGACTCAGATTTGTTTAAGTACCTGTAGCTGCATGAGTACTGCTGAGAGGAGTTGAAGTGTCATTTTGACACAATAGACAAAAGCTGGTGTGTGGGGGAAGACTAGATCTGAGCTCCATGCCTCACACTTCGCTTCTCTCTTACAGACCTCTTCTTGGGTGAATCTGGTATTGTGGTGTGTGATCCTAGTGCTCCAGATCATACAGTGCAATCTCAAATCCAGCCAGTATGAGCCTTTAGAGAATAATGGCCCTCAAGGAACTGCGAGAGAGATTTTCATTGAGTCACACACATCGACCTGGATGACTGAAGACTGGCCTGAATGGACCTTGAATTTCTGATCACCTATGTGCCTTTTGCAGCCAGACTACCGCTAACAATCCTTGTCTATGCTGGGAGCCCGTTTTTCCCTCATCAGAGAAATGTGACAGACACCCCCTACTTCCAATAGCTGTTTTGTACCAAAATATGACATTGCCTTTTTGTTGTTGTTGTCAGTCTGACAACAAACTGGGGCCTGAACTCTGGACCTGGGCACTGTCTCTCAGCTCTTCAGCTCAAGATGAGTGCTCTACCACTTGAGCCACAGCGCCACTTCCGGCTCTTTTGCTTATGTGGTGCTGAGGAATCAAACCCAGGACCTCATGCATACAGGGCAAGCGCTCTACCACTGAGCCACCTTCCCAGCCACACATTGCCTTCTTCATCCTGATATTCATTGGTATTAAAACAAATAAGTTGGAAGAAGGAATAAAAGGCTAAACCAAGCATGGATGCATCAGGCAGTTACCCTTTGGAAGACTCCTTTATTTGTTGTTAATGAATCCTGGGCCCTCTTTTGTGACCCATGTCACAAAATCCTTAAGTTTTCATCCCCCGCAAGGTGGTTTTTTCACAAGTTCCGATAGGCTCCCACAGTGCCGTCAAAGAGCTGAGCATTGGGAAAGTGTCCAGCTTTGTCCAAGAGGAAGTAGAAGCGCCGGCCTTTGACTTTCAGAGGTAACATAGCAGGGACTTCCCCTCGGTGAGCCATGCAAGATACCTGGTTCAGCGGAACAGTGAGGTGAGTCCTCAAACCAAAAAGACCATGAGTGGTCAAAGTCACCTGCTGCCCTCCAGCTCGAAGCATCACTGAACGCACAGATCGGAGAGAGAAGAGAAAGCCCCCACCAAGTATCAAGGTTCCTGTAACAACAACAACAACAAAGAGTTGAGTTTTCACTGTAGGGTTGAGTTACTTCCAGTGTCTTATTGTGATGACAGTAGTTTTGAGCTCTTACAACCCCAGTCTTGTGTAGTCCATCATCAACTATTTACATGTCCGTCCCCATTTTATACAAATAACCTTACAACCACAAAAGGAGCAGCCCTACCGTAGCTATTCCGCATTCCTACCGAGGCAGGTCCCTATCACCCTGCTCCTCAGGGAGGGCACAAGTCCCTCTCTCCCTTTACTTGAATGAAGGTTTTATACCCACCATCCCACGAGCGGTGGGGAAGCCAGTTCAGGCCTTACCAATGGTACCGCAGCCCACAGCCAGTGCGTACCGCCAGAGCGCGGAGCGCAGGTCGAAGCGGCCCTGTCTGGGGGCCCCAGCGTCTGGAGGTGTTGCAGAGAGTGGAGGTGGGGATAAGGCTGCTACGGTCAGGGAGGCCCAAAAGACACCCTGGCCCGCGCAGAACAGCCCAAGGATGGTGAAAAATCGGCCCCGCTCGTGCTCAAAGAGCAGCAGGTCTCGTGATGGGGCCTTGTCGTGCAGAGGTCGGCGCGCGGGCAGCAGCCGCAGAGTGACTCTCAGCCTGGGGAGCCGCCGTATCCAGGACGCAGCCATGGCCTGTGCAGGGCCGCTTCCGGGGCGGAACTTCCTCTCGCGAGAGCCCACCTCCCCGCCCCGCCCGCCGCCCCGCCTCCTGCCCCGCCAAGGCCGTCCCAGGAACTGAGACAGACAGTGTCAGGAGACAAAATACAATATCACTCTTTATCTTAAAAAGGAAGGGGAATCCTGGGGCTAAGTACACAAAGCACCTAAGTCCTTCGGGTAGTTTAGTGTCAGTTCTACAAAGTAAGCTTTGGCTTCCTGGCACCATGAGGCTCAATCTTCCGGAAGTCTCCACGCAGTCTTCCAGAAGGCAGGTGAGGAGAGGTGCTCTGCGGAGCTCCACCCTCGGTCACAGTCACAGGTGGCCTCGGGCCAGACAGGAGACAACAGATGGCAACCATATGATCATATCCACGGGCTATTTACACAGGGGCTTCTTGTGGGCTGATGTGGATCACTTCATGAATGCCACTTCTGGGATCTTACCCTTGGCCTGGAGGAAAAGGAAAGGTCACTGGAGCCAGGTGCGCCCTTTCCTGAAAGCTCATGATAGCGCTCTGCACCAGACCCTCCAGAAGGGCCAGAGACTCCTTCTGGTATTCGCAGCCCTACCTTGAGATGAGTGAAGGCCTGGGCAGATCTAGTATAGTCCCAGTTGTTGTCCTGAAGGCACCTGGAGGGTGGCGCGGGGAGGGGGAGGGGAGTGAACAGGGGAAAGGAGAAGATAGCACAGCATGAGAACCCTTACTCTCCACTAAATGTCCCTTCAGAATCTAGCCTACATTCTACTACACGTGCACACACACACACACACACACACAGTACTGTTATTATTTACAGGAAGAAAACAACAGAAAATAGCTGGGTGCCAGTGGCACACACCTATAATCTTAGTTACTCACAAGGCTGAGATGTGAGGATTGAGGTTCAAAGCCACCCCAGGCAGGAAAGTCCATGAGACTTCAGTAAATTAACAAAAAAGCTGGAGGTGGAGCTGTGGCTCAAGTGGTAGAGGACCAGCTCTGAGCAAAAGCAGCAGCTCAGGGACAGAGCCCAGGCCCTGAGTTCAACCCCAGGACTGTCCCCTCCCCCCGCCCAAAAAAATAGTAAAAATCAAAATGTCTACCTATTGGTAGGCATCAAATATTAAGAAATATTGAGGGGCTGGGAAGGTGTCTCAGTGGTAGAGCGCTTGCCTTGCATGCCTGAGGCCCTGGGTTCGAGTCCTCAGCACCACATAAGCAAAAAGAAAAAAAGCCAGAAGTGGCGCTGTGGCCCAAGTGGTAGAGCGCTAGCCTTGAGCTGAAGAGCTGAGGGACAGCGCCCAGGCCCAGAGTTCAGGCCCCATGCCGGACCCCAAAAAAAAAAAAAAAAAGAAATACTGATTTTTCAAGCGTTTTTATAAAGAGTTAACATGGTTTAGAAACTAGGTCTCAGCAGTACAAAGAAAAAGACTAGAGCCAGGCATAGTGGCATGCACTTGTGGTCCCCACCTCTGGGGGCAAGGCAGGAAGGTCACTTGACCCCAAGAGTTCAAAACTACCCTGAGTACATAGCAGGAATCTATCTGGAAAAACTTTCCAAAAGGGACTTCATTTTGGTTTTAGAAAAATTTGTTATATTGAGGTCCTCTTTGAGCCTTATCAGCAAAAAAAAAAAAAAAAAAAACACAGAACTTATTCCAAACCATTATTTCTCTCTGCCAGTCCTGGGGCTTTTACTGGAAGTGGTACTGAGGAATCGAACCCATGCTAGGCAAACACTCTACCACCAAGTCACATTCCCAGCCCTCAAACCATTATTTCTTTTCAAAACAATGACTTAATTTCCTTCCATTTAATCTCTCCTTAGGAATGTACCTATGTATTTCAAGGGGCTAATAAAAAACACAGTAAAAAAAAAAAGGTCTCCTCCCCCGCTTAGCCCTTATCTGTTTACTATTCCCCCCTTTTTTTCTGCCAGTCCTGGGGCTTGAACTCAGGGCCAAGGCACTGTTGTGGGGTTTGAACTCTGGGCTTGGGTGCTGTCCTTCAGCTCTTTAGCTCAAGACAAGTGATCTACCACTTGAGCCACAGTGCCACTTCTGGTTTTCTAGTGGTTTATTAGAGATAAGAGTCTCAGATTTTCTTGTGGGAGCTGGCTTTGAACTGTGATCTTCAGATCTCAGCCTCCTGAGTAGCTAGGATTACAGATGTGAGCCACCGGCGCTGTCCCTGAGCTTCTTTTGCTCAAGGCTAGTACTCTACCACTTGAGCCACAGTGCCACTTTCACTACCACATACTGTATGTGTAGTCAAGAATTGAACCCAGAGCTTCATGCATGCTAGGCAAGCCTCTATCACTAAGCCACATTCCCAGCCCTCTCAGTTTGCCCTTAGCACTCACTTCTGGGACCACTCCAGGTTCATGCCAGACTGTGTAGAGAATGCTTGCAGCATTTCCTGCTGTTCCGGGGACAGGGTGGGCACTGGGCTGGAGGAAGGTGTGGGTGCAGGCATGGCGAAGGCTCTTTGGATCTCTTCAGGGCTGGCATTCCGCACAAACAGCTCGTCGTTTACAATACATAGCCTTGAGGACAAAGAGCGCCTTAAACAGTTGGACAAACAACCTCTCATCCCTTCCCTGCATATGTGTGTGTGCAGGCGTGTGTGTGTGTGTGCAGGCATGTGTGTGTGTGTGTGTGTGTACCTCAACGTCTCTGCTCAAGGTTAGTACTCTACCACTAAAGCCACAGTGCCACTTCCAGCTTTTCCCTTTGGTAGTTAACTGGAGACAAGAGTCTTACCAACTTTCCTGCCTGGGTTGGTTTTGAACCACGATCCTCAGAACTCAGCCTCCTGAGTCGATATGATTACAGGCATGAGGCACTAGCACCCATCCATTCTTCCAAGTTTTTAAGACACTTGACATACACACTCTTCTTAATATAACCACATGGTGCCCCTTCTCAACTTTTAGCTGTTCCTTTTTATGGGTAACTCCCCTCCCTGGACTCTATATTTAGAAGGACTAATTCAAACATCAAGACTTAGATAATCTCCCTCAACCCATTGACAATTATTACATTGTGTGTGTGTGTGTGTGTGTGTGTATGGAATGGCTAGCCTGGTACTTACTATAACTTACTGTATTGCCCAGGTTGGCCTCAAATTCAGTCTTCCTGCCTCAGGTCCCAAGTACTGAAATTTTATGATGTATACCACCATGCTATTTTAGTTATTATCCTTTTCATTTTCTAATTTTCACAAGAAACTTAGGATGTAGATATTGTTACACACATCTTCAGATGAGAAGCTAAGAATGAATGGTGGCATACATACTGGCACCTGATGGTAAGGGAGGACTCCTGGCTGTTAAGGTGAAAGGCCAGGCTAGCTCAGAAAAAAAACACCAAGCAGAAATAAAATACAGATAATGAAACTGGCCTAAAGCTAAAAGTGCTGGAAGAATACACAAGTGCAAACAGGATGCCCAAAAATCCAGTACAGCGTCAAGCTTTTAACCACTACTGTAAGCCTTTGCTGCGATTTGTTGCCTTTCTGCAATTCTGAAAACTCCCCAAGAATGGACTCTGTCTTCCAATCATTATACTGCTGGCTGTGACCAATGCACAACACTTACCCTGAATTGCTGGCAGGAACAGCGATGAAGGTCCTGGTAAAAGCTCGCAGAGAATCCCTAGATTTCCCATCCACTGCAATGAGAAGAGCAGCAAGGACCTCTTATAGTTACTAAGGCTTTACATTTACAAACAGGTTCTTTTTTTTTTTTTTTTGCCGGTTGTGGGGCCTGAACTCTGGGCCTGGGCGCTGTCCCTTAGCTCTTCAGCTCAAGGCTAGCACTCTACCACTTGAGCCACAGCGCCACTTCCAGCTTTTTCTGCTTATGTGGTGCTGAAGAATCGAACCCAGGGCCTCATGCATGCAAGGCAAGCACTCTACCGCAGAGCCACCTTCCCAGCCCCACAAACAGGTTCTTATATCCTGGTCTTATATAAAGAACCAGGAATGATTATGTAAATACTGGGGAACAGATGTGGGGAAAGTGTCATGCCGGAGAGAACTACAGTTTACTAAGCTAGTGAGTGTCTCAGGTCATTTCACTGACTTCCATTGCAGCACACTATGGTAAGGCATTACTAACCGTAATTTACAAATAAAACAATAGGAGGGCCTGACTTATGCCTGACACCCTAGTTACTCAGGAGGCTGAGATCTGAGGACTACTGTTTGGAGCCAGCTGGGGCAGGAAAGCCCATAGAACTCTTTTTTATTTTTATTTTTGTTGGTGGTGGGGCCTGAACTCTGAGCCTGGGCTCTGTCCCTCAGCTCTTCAGCTCAACGCTAGTGCCTTACCACCTGAGCCACAGCAACACTTCCAGCTTTATCTGCTTATGTGGTGCTGAGGAATCAAACCCAGGGCCTCATGCATGCAAGGCAAGCACACTAACACTGAGCTACCTTCCCAGCCCACCCCCAGCTGCCCCCCAATAGAACTCTTATCTCCAATTAATCACCAGACAGCCAGTTTGGAGCTGTAGCTCAAGTGGTGGAGCGCTAGCCTTCAGCAGAAAAGCTCCCTCTATAGCACCGAGGCCCTGAGTTCAAGCCCCAGGACTGGCACAAACAAAACAAAACACTATCAATATGAGTGATACAACTTGCTCACAGACCCACAGAAATGAAGCACAAAAAGAAATCGCTTCACTCCAAAGTCTGTCTGTGTGTCATTTCCAGGCCTTTGTTTCTTAGCAGATAGGACAGGTGGATCACGGGTCAATTTAAGATGAGTTGGGGCAAAGCACAAAAGGGAAGAGGAAATGGCTGGGATGCTAAGAATCCCCAAAAAGATCTTTATTGGGGGAGGGACTACACAGTAAACTCAAGATTCAAAAGATTCTCACCTTCTTTGAAGACCCCATTGACAGAAAAACACAGCAATGTACTCTGAAAGAGAAGTACCAGGTACATTATAGGCTTCCCAGCCAGAGTCTAAGCAACCCCCTCAATAAATGCTGTCTCCCACCCCCACCCTTGATTCCAAACATCTGTTGGCTCAGAAATAGGTGCTTACTGTCTGGGCACTTATGTCTACCACAAAGGAATTGATGTCATGCTGAGTTTTGGGCAACTCATTAAGGAAGGCAACAACGTTGAGACGTGTGTGCTTCAGTAGACGGAACCGCAGGGCTGTGGGCGAGAGAGAAGAAAGTAAGGCTGGGGAGCCTGGCACCCCTGTGCTCTGAGGCCTCCCCATCCTTTGCCATATTATTTTGCTCCCATCCCACTTACTGGGGTCTTTTAGCTTCTTCACATTTCTGCTGTCCTTGAAGTACTCTGCCAAGTTGCTTCTGGAAGGATAAGAGGAAAAGCAGGTGGTAGTCAGAACAGGGTACTAGGTAGCCTGCATGTGCTGGGCAGCCTGGGGTCCTGGGCAGGCTCTGGGACGTGACACTCACCGGGCAGGATTCTGGGGGATGAAAGGAATGCTCAGTGAGCAGCAGGCCCCATCATGGTAGGCATCCAAGAGCCCCTGCCGGTCTCCAGAGTCATAAATTGCATAGTACCTGTGGGATGCAAAAAACAAATGCCTGAGCCTTGTGGTCTGAATCCGTGAAGGCACACAGCAAGCTCCCCAGAGTGAGCTCTGCTCAGGGGCCCTGGGATACTTACTGCTGCAGGAAGTGCAGGACCAGACTCTTCAGGTTTTCTGTTCCAAAATAGCTTCCCTGGGGGTGAGATTACCCAAGAAGAATTGTACTCGTTACCTTACTTATGGAATTGTAACCCCTCTGTACAACTCCTTAATACTAACAACAACAAAAAATCCACTCCCAGTGTCTGCAGCTCATGCCAACAATCCCAGCAACTCAGGAGGCTGATTTAAGGATTGCAGTTTGAAGATAGCCTGGGCAGGAAGGTCTGTTAAGACTCTTAACTCTAATCAACTACTTTAAAAAAAAGCCAATAGTGGAGCTGTGGTAGCCTGGAGCAGAAGCTCGGGGACCGAACCCAGGCCTTGAGTTCAAGTCCAGGATAGTCGCAAAACAGTTAATAGCAGGAATAATAATTCTGTAAACACACACACACACACACACACACAGAGCTTCCCTGGAGCCAAACAGCCATCAGGAACACAGGAACAGTGCTCCTCCCGCAAAAAGCTGCAAGTCCTCCCCCACTGCTCACCTTGCAGGGCGGCAACGTCGTGGGGGCTTCAACATCAAAGGCAATTGGTGGGGGTAACTCATGGCCATCCTGCCAAGTGAAAATTATGTTGTAGGGAGAGCAAAGGGTCAGAAGTCAACTGTTAAAAGAGGTTAAGCAAAGTGTCCAGCAGTCTGATAATGCCAACTTTTGCCTACAGGCATTTTTCCTGGAAGATGATTATTATCTTTATTGGATTCTCAAAGAGATACAGGTTTCCAAGTCAAGGGTCATCATTTAAAAACATGTAATACTGGGAAGTAGAAGATGCTATAGATACTTAATACAACAGAATGAAACAAGTTCTTAAAAAGAAAAGGGGCTAGGAAGTTGGCTCAGTGGTAGAGTGCTTGCCTCGCATGCATGAGGCCCTGGGTTCGATTCTTCAGACCATGTAAACAGAAAAAAGCTGAAAGTGGCGCTGTGGCTCAAGTGGTAGGGCACTAGCCTTGAGTTGAAGAGCTGAGGGACGGCGCCCAGGCCCAGAGTTCAGGCCCCACGACCGACAAAAAAGAGGGAAAAAATATGTGGACTTACTTACCAGGCGTAATAGCTTGGGAAATCGTTCGCGAATGGCGCTGTCAAGAACGGGACAGGAGTGAGTGATGCTTCAGAGCCACCATGCCTCCTGGGCTGCTCTAGGAGCAAATATACCAACACCCGAGGGACAGCCCATTCCATCCTGCTCATCACCCCGCTCCTCCCCAAAGTGTCCCCATTCCCCACCTCACTCGGGGCACCCTGTCTGGACTGCCTTGAAGGCGGTTTGTCTCTTCTCTCTCTGCCTGACCCCAAATGCCACAAAAGAGCAGCACTCCCGGCCTAGGCTTTAAGCCCAGGATCTCCTTCCCCTCCTGGCCCCCCTTACCTTCCACCTACTCACCTGAGCAGCCCCGGGAGGAGGGAATGGGGTGGGAGCCCAGGGGCTCCGCTGCCTCACCAGGTATCCATCAGTTCTGCGAGGTCTGGCCTTGGCCAAGACCAGAACACACCACAAGGATGGCACAGGATGATGGGGCAGGGAGATGAGCAAGACGGGGCTCAGGAGGAAAAAAGGCAAAGGACGAGAGGAAAGGGCAGAGCAGAGAAAGGCAGAGGCCAGGGACGGAGTGGAGAGCAAAGTTAAAAAGGAAGAAAGGACAAAGCAAAGCAAAAAGTGAAGAGGCCATAGGCAAAGAAGAATTTAGAAAAAAAGGAGGGGGAAACGACAAGAAATATGCCCCGGACACAGCCTTTTCCTTCGGCTTCCACTTGCCCCGTGGCCCAAGGTAGATAATGACAGAAAGAACCCCTGCTGCAGTTCCGAGTTGCTGTTGGCCAGGTCTCTGTCTGCTACCTGGGTCCCACTCTGAGCTGGGCGTGGGAAGCAAACAGCCATGGGGGCAGGAGACCTCCCTCCGAAGGGGTGAGGGTTCAGGCCCCTGCAAAGTTGGGGGGGTGAGGGTCTGTGCCCCACCTCTGTTGGCCCCCGAGCTCTCTCCTGATGGCCCCTATGCGACTGTGCCTGTCTTAGGTTGTTCCTTCCCTGAGGAATCTTACCCGTCTCTGGCTAACCAGCCATCCTCCGGGGCCAAGCAGGGTGACGTGAAGTGTGCGAGTGAGGAAGGGGCAGAGCCCCCAAGAGGCTCAGTTCTCGTCTCCTTGGCAGCGTATGCCCCCGTGGCCTCCACGCCCAGCACCTGCCTGGGGAGCCTCTCGCCTGCTGGCAGGGCCCCGGCTTTGGTCACATGTCATGGGGAACCCAGGTTTCTTTTCCAGGGAGGGCCCAGTTCACAGCACTGGGTCAGAGACAGATGGCATTGTACCAGCCTTTAATGAGACCGCAACCTCAGCATGGGGAGGAAGGCCCAGGCCGTGGCCTTGGGCAAGTACATTTTGAGAAGAGGGTCCCTCTTGCTACAAAGGCAAGAGGGGCCAGTACAGGGCAAAGAGGGAAGGTCCATCTCAGCAGGAAGCCCCAGTCACAGAGGGCTTTCTTAGCCCAAGGACACAAGGTACTGAGCTAACGGCAACCCCACACATGGGGCATATATGACACTCCCCCGGTTAGATTAGAAAAAGGGGAAGTGTCCTTCCTGGAACAATAGGGTAGGGAGATTCTAGAAAAGGCTGTGTTCAGGAAGGAAGGCGAAAGACCATAGACCAAAGACAATACTCTGGTGAGAAGAAAGAAAAGAGAGCTTGGGACAAAGCTAGGAGACACAGACAGAGGAAAGGAAAGAACACGTGGTCCTCCCAAAGTTTAGGTGGTTCCAGCTCAGGGTTGAATGGTCTCCTGCAGACGGGCACTGGTCAGGGTGCATTAGCTCAGCCTCCCAGGGGGTGAAGGTCCCCAGGAGGGGAGTCAGAGCCTACAACTGACCTGATGTAAGTGGATTGGTCTCGGAATGTGTCACACAGGGCATTTCCATCAAGCCACAACTCTTCTAGCTTCAGCCCTTTTATCTTGTCCAACTCCCGCTCAGACTTCAACTGCAAAGGACAGGGGGAAGGGGAAGAAAGAAGACTTTGTAAGTAGGTGGATCCGCAAGCCAAACCACCCTCATCTCTCAGTTCACCTCCCACGTGGCCAGCCAAGCTCCTCCCCATCCATTGTCTACCCCATCAAAAACACTGCCAGGATATCAATTCTCACTTCATTTCCGGAGAGATTTAGGATCTTCAGGTTGGGTGCCTTCTGCACAATGCTGGACATGTCATCCAGTCTATATAGCCTGTTGTTGCTCAAGTTCAAAGACAATAGCTGTGGGTAGAGAAGAGTTCAGAGGAAATCTCATCAGTGAAGTGGGTCAGGGCCAGATCTGACCCCTCATCCCATCCTGTCTGTCCCACTCCACCTCCTTAAGCCACTGCTGGGCCACAGCCTCACCTCGGGGATGTTCTCTTCAATGATTCGCAGGGTAGCTGCCATGCAGCTTCTCCGATTCAGGACAACGTCAATATTTTGGGCCACCAAATCTTCAGGAAGTATAAAGAAAGAAAAATCTGAGAAGGCTTGTCTAGGCAGTGTGAAAACCAAACCATCCTCAAACTTGCTCTGCCCAAGAGTCCCTTTCTCCATCTAGTGGAAAATCACTGCTGCCAGCCATACCTGGGTCTGAACGGAGACCCTTGAGGTCAAGAGCTTGCTGGGAACCATCATATCGTTTGCTCATAATCAGCTGCAGAGGAAGACAAAGGGTTCAGTGGTCACTGGACGTGTGTGTGTGTGTGTGTGTGTGTGTGTCTGTGGTGAGGGGGAGAAGTGAAAAACTGGGTTTGGAACACACGTTACTTTAACCTGTTTTACCTTGAGTTGCTCTACTTGCTCAGGCTTCAATTCATTCTGAACAGTAAGGGGTGGAGCAGAGGAATTGATGATGATAGATATCTGGAGAGAAGACATAAAGGGCAGGGTAGAGCCCAGTGAAGCCAAAGCTCTAGAACCAAGATAGAGTTCTCCTGTCCTGTATCTACCTCCAGCCACACCTGGCCCTTTATACATACCCTTCGGTTCTCTCCATCCTGGATCTTATAGTTGACAGCCTTTAAAGCAGAAGCAGTACTGGCATCCTCCACAAAGAACTGGGCCCGTGTGTTCTCATAATGAAACTGTAAGTGGAGGAAACAAGAGCCTTAGACTTGGAGGAGCCCACAGTCTGTCCCAGCGGCTTCCCACTGCCCTGCCCTTCCTGGTATAAAGCCAGCCAACCCACTCAGATCTTGCCTTACCTCAATGGGGGTAAAAGGGACACTGCATTTGCTCTGAATCATGCTCAGGAGCCATGCCTTGTCATACTTTCTGCCGTAAGGAATCTAGACACAGAGAGAAGAAGGGAACACTATGTAAATAACCTTGCACAGCCCACACAATCTTGCACCCTCTTTAAAAATTAGATTTTCTAGTTGAGTGCTGGTGGCTCATGCCTGTAATGTTAGCTACTCAAGAGGCTGAGATCTAAGCATCACAGTTTGAAACTAGCCTGGGTGGGAAAGGTCCCTGAGACTCTTACCTACAATAAGAAGCAGAGATGTGGCTAAAGTGGTAAAGCATTAGCCTTGAGAGAAAAAACAAAAACAAAAACACCTCAGGAAGAATGCCTAGGCCCTGAGTTCAAGCCCCAGGACAAGCAACAAAAAATAAAATAAAATGAAATGCCTAATTCTATAAATTCTAACGTATTATCTATACCTTGCCTGTCCCTTAGAGAACTCTAGAGAACTCCTAGATCTACACTCAGCTTAATCAAATTGAGTCATCCAGAGAAGTTACCTCCTGACCACATTATCCTACTTCTCTTCCTATCTTCTCCATTCCCTTCCTTGAACTGGTTCTTTGGTGTTCCTTTTCTTCTTCTTTTTTTTTTGGGTCCGGTTGTGGGGCCTGAACTCTGGGCCTGGGCACTGTCCCTCAGCTCTTCAGCTCAAGGCTAGTGCTCTACCACTTGAGCCATAGCGCCACT
>NW_012267333.1:336629-341342 GCF_000151885.1 Dipodomys ordii | reverse complement strand
CCCCCCCGCCACCAAATCCTGGGGTTTGTACATAGGGCCTGGGCACTGTCCCTGAGCTTCATTTGCTCAAGGCTAGCACTCTACCATTTGAACCAGCCACAGCGCCCCTTCTGCCTTTTTCTGCTTATGTGGTACTGAGGACTCGAACCCAGGGCTTCATGCGTGAAAATTATGCAGAAACAATAACTACAAAGAGAAGCAGAAAGCAGAAGTGAGAACAACCCCAAAATATAACTGGCCACAAATCAGAACCCTAAAAGCCATCTGGAATCTGCAATTTCTGCCTCAGTTGTACAAATGTCAGTGCCAAGTACGAATCTAAGGGGCTCCTATAAATAAATAAATAAAATCTTAGCTGTGGGCCAATGGCTCCTGCCTGTAATCCTAGCTACTCAGGAGGCTGAGATCTGAGGATTGCGGTTCAAAGCCAGCCTGGGCAGGAAAATCCTTGAGATTCTTATCTCCAATAAACCACTAGAAAACCGGAAGTGGTGCAGTGGCACAAGTGGTAGAGCACTAGCTTTCAGCTGAAGAGCTCAGGAACAATGCCCAGGCCCAGAGTTCAAGCTCCATGACTGACAAAAGTAAGTAAATAAGTAAATAAATATCTTGCTGTTCTTAAACTAAGCCACTTAGAAGTTTGTGAAATGTTCTGTTTCTTTGACCAGAAATTCTCTTTAATGCTGGAGACACTAGACTCAGGCTCAATATTAGTATGCTTAGAAAGTTCCCCAAGAGCCAGGTGCCAGTGGTTCACGCCTATAAACTTAGGAACTCAGTAGGCTAAGATCTGAGGATCACAGTTCAAAGCCAACTCACGGAAGAAAAGTCCATGAGACTTATCTCCAATTAACCACCAGAAAACTGGAAGTAAAGCTGGGCGCCGGTGGCTCATGCCTGTAATCCTAGCTACTCAGGAGGCTGAGATCTGAGGATCACAGTTCAAACCCATCCCGGACAATAAGCCACTAGAAAACCGGAAGTGGCGCTGTGGCTCAAGCGGTAGAGCACTCGCCTTGAGCTGAAGGGCACAGGGGCAGTGCCCAAGCCCAGAGTTCAAGCACCACGACCAACAAAAAACAAAACAAAACAAAACAAAACCAACTGGAAGTACTATGGCTCAAGTGGTAGAGTGCTTGCCTTGAGCTGAAGAAGAGTTCAGGGAAAGCGCCCAGGCTGAGTTTAAGCCCCTGACCGACAAAAAAAAAAAAAAAAAAAGAGAAAGTTTGAGAGCCAACCCTAGCTTGTCTCCAATTCACACACACACACACAGAGCCAGAAGTGAAGGTGTGGTTCAAGTGGTGTAACCCTAGCCTTGAGCAAAAAAGGCTAAGGGACAGGATCAAGGCCTTGAGTTCAAGTCCCAGTACGGGAACACACACAAACACAAAGAAAGTATGAGATAAGCCTGGGCTACATTGCCAGGAAAACCCTGCCTCAACATCAAATATGTATGTGCATATAGCACATATTTACCCATACATGTATATTGGAATAGAAGGGGGCTGGGGAAGGAAGAGCATCTGCTAGGTTACATGGCTGGACTCAAAGATTTGATTCAAGAAGAGGATAATGTCAGGCTCCTATGTCTCACACATGTAATTCTAGCTACTCAGGATACTGAGATCTGAAAATATGGGTTTGAAGCCAGCCCTCACAGGAAATTCTGTAAGATCCTTATCACAAAAGCCGGAAGTAGAGCTGTGGCTCAAGTGGTGGAGTACAAGCCTTGAACACAAAGGCTCAGGGACAGCAACCAGACCCTGAGTTCAAGCCTCAGAACCAACATACCCAAAAAAGCAAGGTGGGAGGTGTGACTCAAGTAGCAGAGGGCCAGCTTATAGAGCTAGAGCCAGCTTGAGTTTAAAACTTAGTTATAGGTCTGTGAATGTGGCAATGTGCTTGCCTAGTATGCATGAAGTCCTGGGTTCAATTCCTCAGTACCACATAAACAGAAAAAGCCAGAAGTGGTGCTGTGGCTCAAGTGCTAGCCTTGAACAAAAGCGCTCAGGGGCAGTGCCCAGGCCCTGAGTTCAAGCCCCAGGACTGGCAGACCAAAAAAAAAAAAAAAAAGACTTAGTTATGGGGTTGAGGTCTGTAGCTTAGTGATAGAACACCTGCCTAGCATTTGCTAGGGTCTGGGTCGATCCCAGTACTACAGACACACACGACCAGACGTCCAAAATAGTCTAATTTCTAGTACACTGTAAATACTGACCCTAAGGAGAAAAACACAGGAGTAGAAGGGGCAGCTAATGGTCACAGAGAGTTCTAGCTACTATGCTGGAGGCATCTGATTGGAATCATCTCATCTTATCACAGTCAGAAACAAATTTAGGAGTCAGATATTGTTACAACCCACACGAAGAGGGTAGAAGGTGGAGCCTTAAAGTTTTAACTCCCTCAAGTTTGGCGTAACCAACTCAGGATTCAAATCTCAACTAGCACACAACTCTCCCATTCCCTACGATGAACGACGAAGCCAGCGTAGTATAAAAGTTGGTGTGTAGGGTTCAAATCTTAAGCCAAACCTTCGCGGTGGGGGGGGGGGAACAAGACCTACTGAACGCGGCTTAAGAGAAAATTAAAAAATAAGGCACCAGGGCAGCCCACGAACGAGGGGCTGACTCACATTAAAGGAAGAGTCAGGCCGCCAAACTGAACTGACAAGCATCCACCACCCTCAAAGTTCAAAGGAATCTTGTCACCCCACCCCCAAGCCACCCGCTCCGAGCCACAGGTCCTCCAACGCCAGGGTTCTCCGAGTCAACAACTCGGGCGCCCACCTCGCGTCCTGCGGGTGCCCGAGGCTCCCTCGCCTCCAGCCCGGCCTGGCCCGCGCCGTCACCGCTGCCCACGGAAGCCGGGCCTCTCGTGGCCTCCCGTCCCGGTGCTGCGGCCTAGGCCGGTGCCGCCCACCCGGACCCAGATCGCCGGCGCTCTCCCGACCCAAGAACCAGCACTGACCGTTGTACGACTTCCCCTCGTCCGCCATGGCACAGCGAAGAACAGGGGCGGGCTCAGGCGCGGGCCCCGACGCCACCAGACGCCCGAACGCCCAGGCGCTCAGGACCGAAGCTCCCCACGGCCCCGGCGCCACCGCATTTATCCGGCGAAGCACGTCGCGCGCAGTAGACGTCCTGGGGCAGCGGGCGGGGCAGCTGGGCTGGGGCACGCCCTCCACGCCTGCGCACTGGCACGGCGGCGGCGGCGGGACCCGCCCCCAAGCCCCGCCCCCAGGCTGAGCTCGCGGCGCGGTGGCGCGAAGGCGCTCCGCCGGCTCGCCCCGCCTCTCGTTTATCCGCTGTGCCGGGCCGACGCGGTCCCCGCCCGCCGGCCGGAGTTCCGGCTGGAGCCGAGCAAGCTGCTGTGGCTCCCAACTCAGGAGCAGGAAAGAGTACTGCCCGCCCGCTCCGAGGAGATCGCTCACGGTCCCCTGCGGGGCCCAGCCAGAGCTCAACTATCTGCTCCGCCCCTCGGCGGTCGCGGATCTGTACGTTGTTTTCCTCGGCTAGAAGACAGATTATGACGAAATAGAAAACGAGCGTACGGCTCTTGGGAGTGGGAACCTTGGCCAGTTCGGAACTTTTTCTCCTCTAGTGCCCGGCACACAGTAGAAAGGCAACACACACTTGCAAAATAAACCGATTTCTTCTGCAGCCTGCGCCTCCCCCCAGGTGCCAATTTAAACTAGACCGCTGTCGGGCGTGGCGAGCATGCTCCGTCTCGGCTTGCTCACTTCGACCTCAGCTTGTCAGCTAGGCAGACTGGGCAGTAATACTTCTTGGTGGGGAGGGGGGCTCTGGGCGTGAGCTCAGGGCCTGGGTGCTGTCCCCGGGCGTTTTTGGTTAAGGCTAGGGCTCTACCACTGGCACCACGGCTTCACTTTTGGTTCGTTGGTGTTAAGTCTTGGGACTTTGCTGCCCCAGCAGGTTTCACACCGAAATCCTCAGATCTCAGCCTCTTAAGTGGCTGGGATTACACACGTGAGCCATCGGTGCCTGGCTGAAAATAGTTTAAATTGGTAGCACCATGGACTCTCCTACACCTTCCAATACAGAAGGAATTGCCCCTCAGGGTCATTGCGAGGCTGTGTAGTTCCCACAGGGCAACCCTGCTCTCTGAATGGTGTGGTTGTGGGTCCCGATCGGGAGGGAACACATTAGCCTCCCTGGATGGAGGTAGCCTTCCAGGAAAGGTCTTCAGGCAGGTCTCCATTCTCTTGTGAATGGCTTGGATTTGGTGAGGGGGTTGAGAGAAGGAACCAAAGCTCTCAGCTGGAATGGGGAACAAATTCACTTTTCTGCCCATGGCAGTAGGCCAGCTCCTGCCGCTCAGGCAGGGAAGAACTAGGGCCAACGGGTTAGATGATGTACATGAATTCTGGTTCAAACATGGCTTGAAATGTTCTGGAAGTTAACATTCATCAAGGACCCGATGTGGGATTGGATTCTTTTTTTTTTTTTGTGCCAGACCTGGGGTTTGAATGCAGAGCCTGGGCACTGTCCCTGAGCTGTTTTTGCTCAAGACTAGCACTCTACCACTTGAGCCACAGCACTGCTTTTTTTATGTAGCTTATTAGAGGTAAGTCTCACAAGACTTTCCTGCTCAGGCTGGCTTCAAACTCCAGTCCTCAGATCTCAGCCTCCTGAGTAGCTAGGAATACAGTTGTGAGCTACCAGTGCCTGGCTCAGGCTTTTTTTTTTTTTTTTT
>NW_012267333.1:335721-336579 GCF_000151885.1 Dipodomys ordii | reverse complement strand
TGTGTTCAAGGCTAGTGCTGTACTACTTGAACCAGAAAACTGGAAGTGGCACTGTAGCTCAAGTGGTAGTGCGCTAGCATTGAGCTGAAGAGTTGAAGGACAGTGCTCAGGCCGAGTTCAAGGCCCACAACCAACAAACAATAAAAAATAAAAAATAAATCATTTTGTTACCAGGTGCCAGAGGCTCATGCTTGTAGTCTTAGCTACTTAGGAGACTGAATTCTAAGGATCTTGGTTCAAAGTTAGCCCAGGCAAGAAAGTCTGCGAATTTTTTTTTTGTCGGTCATAGGGCTTGAACTCTGGGCCTCGGCACTGTCCCTCAGCTCTTCAGCTCAAGGCTACTTCTCTATCCCACAGTGCCACTTCCAGTTTTCCAGTGGTTTATTGGAAATAAGAGTCTCATGGACTTTCCTGCCTGAGCTGGCTTTGAACCTCGATTCTCAGATCTCAACTTCCTGAGTAGCTAGGATTACAGGTGTGAGCCACCAGCACCAGGCTACAAAGAATTCTATTATGACTAAAGAGTAATTTCTTACTCAAGGTCACACATAGTACTTCACCAGCACAGTCAAGCTTTCTACACCAGACCAGTATGTCATCTGGTCCCTAATTCAGCCTGCCAAGGGACAAATAAGACAAGGAAGAGGAAGGAGGTGGCTAAGGAGGTGGCATAAAAAGCCTATCCCAGAGCCGGGCGCTGGTGGCTCACGCCTGTAATCCTAGCTACTCAGGAGGCTGAGATCTGAAGATTGATGTTTGAAGTCAGCCCAGGCAGGAAAATCTTTAAGACTCTTATTTCCAATTAATCACCAGAAAGGTAGAAGTGGAACTGTGGCATCAGCCTAGAGCAAAAAGGCT
>NW_012267333.1:318417-334066 GCF_000151885.1 Dipodomys ordii | reverse complement strand
TTTTTTTTTTTTTGGTTGGTTGTGGGGCTTGAACTCTGGGCTTGGGCGCTATCCTTCAGCTCTTCAGCTCAAGGTGAGCGCTCTACCGCTTGAGCCTCAGTGCCACTTCTGGTTTTCTAGTGGTTTATTGGAGATAAGAGTCTCATGGACTTTCCTGCCCGGGCTGTCTTTGAACTGTGATTCTTAGATCTCAGCCTCCTGAGTAGCTAGGATTACAGTGTGAGCCACCAGTGCCCGGCCATTTACTTTTTTTGTTGTATTTTTTTTTGGTCAGTCTTGGGGCTTGAACTCAGGGCCTGGGCGCTGTCCTTGCACTCTTCAGCTCAAGGTGAGCGCTCTACCGCTTGAGCCACAGCACGACTTCCGGTTTTCCAGTGGTTTATTGGAGATAATAGTCTCATGGACTTTCCTGCCCGGGCTGTCTTTGAACTGCTATCCTCAGATCTCAGCCTCCTGAGTAGCGAGGATTACAGGAGTGAGTCACCAGTGCCTAGCTTTTGTTGTACTTTTGAGACAATCTTACTGTGTAGGCTAGGCTGGCCTGGAGCCCTCCATCCTCCTACCTCAGTTTCCTGGGTGTATGTGACACTACAGCATGCTTTGAATATTTACATAGTTTTCTCCCTCATCATCTTTCTCCCAATTTTGTGCCCTTTTTCCACTGCTGCATATATCTCCATAACTGACTAGATAAACACTAAGTGCTACAGAAAAGGAGCCGATGAAATGCCTCTGTCAGTAGCAAGTGGCTCCAGAGAACAGAGGTTACGTTGGTGGGCCTCTATCTTCCTGTAGTACTCACTATCTCTTTTAGCCACACTGGGCTTGATCCTTGAATGGAGGAAGACAGATTCATCTTAAGGTCTTTGCTCCAGCTGTCCCCACTGTCTAAAGCATTTTCTCTCTTCTTTAGATGACTGGATAAACTCCTGTTATTCAGCTCCTTAAGTATTTTTTTTCTTCAGAGTAGTCGTCTCTGCTTTTCTTTCAATCTGATTAGCTACTCACATTTTTTCCTCACTTTATTTATTTTTCTGCCAGTACTCAGGGCCTGTGTGCTGTCCCTGAGCTTTTCGACTCAAGGCTAGTACTCTAGCATTAGAGTCACAGTTCTATTTCTGGCTTTTTTGTGGTTAATTGGAGATAAAGAGTCTTTCCTGACTGGGATGGCTTTGAATCACTACCCTTAGATCTCAGCTTCCTGAGTAGCTAGGAATACAGGGTGAGCCACTCACATCTGACCCATTTTATTTCATTTAATATTTTATTCTTTGTGTTTTATTTGTATTTTTTAACAGTCCTGGGCATAGAAACTATGGCCTTGAAAATGCTAGACAAGTATTCCACTGAGAGATATACCCAGCTCTTTACTTATTTTCTGAGAGAAACCTTACTATGTTATTAAAGTTAGCCTCAAGTTCCTAAGCTCAAGTAGTTCTCCTGCCTCAGCCTCCTGGGTAGCTGGAAATACAGGCACACACCACCATGCCAGGCTCTTAGTCACTTTTTTCTTATCTCTCCTTCCCAGTGAAATACTAGGGATTGAGTCTAGGTTGAGACCCTAGATATGCTGGCAATGTTCTACTGTGCTAATCACTCTCAACTACTCAGTCATTTTCTTAACACATTGTCTTACTTAATTCTCTATATTTTTTATAAGTTCTATTAGGGCTTGGAATTTACTTAGTGTTCTTGGAACGGGTGCTAAATGGGTGGAAGCAAGATTCATTCTACTCTTCTGAAGACATCAAGCTGCCTGTCCTTGGCTTCTCTCAGTGGAGAGAGAGAGAAGGCATCTCACCTCTGAATGGTTTCCTCCTGTTCTTTAACCATGTGTGCCAATTGTTGAAAGATAGAGCCCAGCTCAACAATTGTAGATTCAATGTTCTGCATGGTATCTGCCCGACTTTGGATGTAGGAATCCTTCAGGAGAGGGAGAAAACACAAGTTCATCATGAGCTCCTTCAGGATAGGTAAGAGCCTGAGCTTTAAGACTCTCTCAGCTTGCAAGTCCACCGTCGTACACCCCAAATACTCTAGGCAGAAGGGTGGGGAGACAACAGAGGAGCTCATCCTTCTCAGTTCAGAGCCTCCCTACCTGCTCGTCAATGAGCTGTAATTGCTGGCTGGTCCGAGAGTCCACCATGTCAATGGCCACATCCCTGGAGGCACAGGACTCAGCCCCCAAAACCGCAGGACCACCTCCTGAGGAAGAGAGAGGACATGCCACATCTTAAGGGTTAAAAGAACGGTCAAGCCAGTGCTGCTGGCTCATTCCTGTAATCCTAGCTACTCAGAAGGCTGAGATTTGAGGACTGCAGTTTGAAGCCAGCCTGGGGCAAGAAAGTTCATGAGATTCTATCTCCAATTAAACACACATACACACACACACACACAAAAAAAAGCCAGAAATAGAGCAGAGTGCAAGCCTTGAGCAAAAAACCTCAGGGAGGGCTGGGAAGGTAGCTCAGTGGTAGAGCGCTTGCCTTGCATGCATGAGGCCCTGGGTTCAATTCCTCAGCACCACATAAGCAAAAAGAAAAAAGCTGGAAGTGGCGCTGTGGCTCAAGTGGTAGAGCGCTAGCCTTGAGCTGAAGAGCTGAGGGATAGAGCCCAGGCCCAGAGTTCAGGCCCCACGACCGGACCCAAAAAAAAAAAAAAGATTCAATGCCAGCCCAGACAGGAAAGTACGTGAGACTCTTATCTCCAATTAACCACCAGAAAAGTGGAAGTAGTGGCTTACGTGGTAGAGCACTAGCCGTGAGTTGAGCTGAGGGACAGAGTCCAGGCCCAGAGTTCAAGCCCCATGACCGACAAAAAAAAAAAAAAAAAAAAACATCTTGGCCAGGTACAGTGGTAGACATGTGTAATCTAGCACCAAGAGGACTGAGACAGGAGAATTGTGACTTCTAGAGCATTATGAGCTGCCAGAGGCTCTTGTGGTAGTGTTCATCTCTTTTGATTTGAGGGGAGGGATGAGAAGGAACACATAGAAATAACAAACATAAATAAGCTAATTATAGAGAATGTTATAAAGTTCAAATGCTACACAAAAATACAACAGAATAAGGAAGATCAAAGTTTGGGTGATAAGAGTATTAAACATCATGAACAGGGTAAGCTGCCCTGAGCAGGTGATATCTGAGCA
Source organism: Dipodomys ordii (assembly GCF_000151885.1). NCBI lineage: Eukaryota > Metazoa > Chordata > Mammalia > Rodentia > Heteromyidae > Dipodomys > Dipodomys ordii. The sequence goes on along the minus strand of NW_012267333.1, from coordinate 330,918 downwards.
AAGAGGTACATTTTCACTTTTACAAGCCATCTTTACAGTTCCTCTGCCTGGAATGCTCTTCCGCTGCTCCTAAACAAGATATGAATCTAGCTTAGATTTTATTCCCTTCAGTATCTGTATGTGTGTGTGTGTGTCTCTCTCTCTCTTTCTCTCTCTCTCTCTTCTGGGACTTAAACTCAGGGTCCAGGTGCTGTCCCTGAGCTTTTGTGTTCAAGGCTAGTGCTGTACTACTTGAACCACATTTCCACTTCCAGCCTTTTGGTGGCTAATTGTAGATAAGAGTCTCAGGAGGGCTGGGAAGGTGGCTCTGGTTGAGTGCTTGCCTGGTATGCATGAGGCCCTGGGTTCGATTCCTTAGCACCAGAAGTGGCGCTGTGGCTCAAGTGGTAGAGCGCTAGCCTTGAGCAAAAGCAGCTCAGGGACAGTTCCCAGGCCCTGAGTTCAAGCCCCAGGACTGGCAAAAAAAAAAAAAAAATAAGTCTCAGGGACTTTACTACCTGGACTGGCTTTGAACCATGATCCTCAGGATCCAGCCTCCTGAGTAGCTAGGATTATAGGCGTGAGCCACCAGGGCTCGGCCTATTCATCTTTTCTATACCACTCACTTCCTAGTAACTGCTAAGTATGGGCTTGTGGCATCAGATGTCTCTTCCAGAAAAGAAGCCCTTGAAAGGCAAGAAAGAATCTTGCCTCATGTTTGTATCAACAGTACCCCAGGCAGGGCTTTGTATATGGGAGATAATCAGAGTTGGACATTTGGGGATACATCTAGACACTTGCTCTAGAACTCCACACAAAATGATGGACGTAGCAGGGATCTAGGGGCTGATGGCTATAATACTAGCTACTTGAGAAGCTGAGATCTGACAATTATGGTTCCAGGCTAACTTGGGAAGACAAATCCAAGAACCTTGATCCTCAGGTCTCTGCCTCCTGAGTAGCTACAATTACAGACAGACATGAGGCACCAGCACTGGGCCAAATCTGAAAGACACTTATTTCTAATTAACCAACAAAAAGAACAGAAACATGGCTTACGTGGCAGAGTCTAAGCCTTGAATGCAGAAGCTAAATAAAATCTTGGTATTTCCTGGCAGGTAACAGCTCACCTGTTTGATGATATATGTTAGCTCCTCAATTTCTACTGCTTTATCATCAAAGAGGGACTTGCGCTTTGCCACTGTGAAGACAAATAAGAAGTTATAATAGGCTGGGCACTGGTGACTCACTCCTGTAATCCTAGCTACTCAGGAGGCTGAGATCTGAGGATCAGGATTCAAAGCCAGCCTAGGCAGAAAAAGTCCATGAGACTCTCATCTACAATAAACCACTCAGAAAACCAGAAGTGGCGCTGTGGCTCAAGTGGTAGAGCCCTAGCCTGGAGCTGAAGAGCTCAGTGATAGTGCCCAGGCCCAGAGTTCAAGCCCCATAACCAACACCCCCCCCCAATTAAAAAAAAAGTTATAACAGGTTAAAGGCATTCCTCAAGGAGCCATGGGTGTAGCTCAGGGGTAGAGCACTTGCCTAGTATGCCCAAGGCCCTGGGTTCCATCCCTGGCATCTCTTACATCCCCCAAAAGTTGAAGCTCAAGGAATGCATGTTCCTCAGTCCTCTGTTTCACTGCTATGTGAGAGAGAAATCCCAAGAACACTCACAGATTGTCAGCTTCTCCAGCTTGGCAAACGTATTGCTGAGGTCCTTTCCAATGCGCCTGCAAACAATTAGAGAACACTGGAAAGGGGAAGAAGAAGGACTGTTCCCACATTAGCTCTAAGACCACCAATCTCAGCCTTCATAACCAAGTCACCAGGGCTGGGAATGTGGCCTAATGGTAGAGTGCTTGCCTAGCATGTATGAAGCCCTTGGTTTGATTCCCCTGTACCACATACACTGAAAAAGCTGGAAGTGGCACTATGGCTCAAGTGGTAGAATATTAGCCTTGAGCTAAAGAGCTTAGGAACAGCACCCAGACCCAGAGTTCAAGCCTCATGACCAACAAAAATAAAAATAATAAAAAAAATAATCAAGGACTGGGAAGGTGGCTCAGTGGTAGAGCGCTTGCCTTGCATGCCTGAGGCCCTGGGTTTGATTCCTCAGCACCACATAAGAAAAAAGAAAAAAGCCGGAAGTGGTGCTGTGGCACAAGTGGTAGAGCCCTAGCCTTGAGCAGAAGAGCTGAGGGACAGCGCCTAAGCCCAGAGTTCAGGCCCCATGACCAGACCCCCAAAAAAAAAAAAAAAATCAAGACACCAGAGGCAAGCCTACTTCTCTTTGGACTCTCATTGTATATCACATCACAAAGCTCTCAACTCACTTGGCCATGAGAGTAAATTCACTGCGCTGTCGGGCAGCACGAAGAGCAGGCTTATTAGTCTGGATTCCATTCTGAAAAATAATACCAAGAAGTCATGATTTGAGCTCCCCCTACAATCATTTCCATCTTTGTTGCTTCTCATCTGTCCATAAAACTTTCTTTCTCTGTACCGGTGACAAACTGACAGGCAGCAGGCAATTTAAATTTATCAGTAATTTGTAGCCAAGTAGAAAATCAGAGCTAGGTTCAAACCTTGACTCCAGCACTTTAGAAACTGGAGGAACTGAGGTAGTTGAACTATTTTGAAATTTTTTAAATTTTTGGTTGGTTGTGAGGCTCAGGGCTTGAGTGCTGCCCCTGAGCATTTGTACTCAAAGCTAGTGCTTCACCACTTTGAGCTACAGTACCACTTTTGGTTTTCTGGTGGTTAATAGGAGGTAAGAGACTCACAGATTTTCCTGCCTGGGATAACTCTGGGATTATAGGTGGGAGCCACTGGGACCTGACTACTTTTTTTTTTTTTTTTTTTGGCTGTGGAGCTTGAACTCAGGACCTGGTCACTGTCTCTGAGCTTTTGTGCTCAAGGCTTGCACTCTACCACTTTGAGCAACAGTGCCTCTTCCAGTTTTCTGGTGGTTAACTGGGGATAAGTGTCACAAACTCTCCTGCCCTGGCTGTCTTTGAACTGTGATCTTCAGAGCTCAGCCTCCTGAGTATCTAGAATTACAGGAGTGAGCCACCGGCACCTGGCCACCATTTTGAATTTCATAAGCTCTTTTATAAACTAAAGACAATTCTCCCACCAAAACTTGCTATCACTATGGCTTCATAGTAGAGAAAAGAGTGAGCCTGATCAAGATGCACTATGTATATATGGACATATCAAAATGAAATCCCCTTGTACAACAAATTGATCCTAATAAAAAATATTTTTAGCTGGGCACCAGTGGCTCAGTCCTATAATCCTAGCTACTCAGAAGGCTGAGATCTGAGGATTGTGGTTCAACGCCAGCCCAGGCAGGAAAGCCTGTGAGACTCTAATCTCTAATTAACCACCAGTAAAACAAAGTGGTGCTGTGGCTCAACTGGTAGAGCAATAGCCTTGAGCTAAAGAGCTGAGGACAGTGACCAGACCCAGAGTTCAAGCCCCACGACTGACAAAAGAAAAAAAAAAGTGTAAGTTTTTAGAACAGTACTGGGAGCCAGTGGCTCATGTGTATAATGCTAGATACTCTGGAGGCTGAGATTTAAGGATTGCAATTCAAAGCCAGCCTAGGCAGGAAAATCTGTTGAGACTCTAATTATGTCTAATTAACCACTAAAAACCTGAAAGTGGAGCAGTGGCTCAACTGGTATGTTAGTCTTGAGCAAAAAAGCTCAGGGAGAGTGCCTAGATCCTGAGTTTAAACCCCAGCCCCAGGACTGCATTTTTAAAAAAAGGAGTAGTTGTCAGAGTTTTTTGATTAGAAAGTTACTAATCCACCTATTCTTCATCTGTTCCACACTCTATTGTAAGTATAGAAAAACTGAGGTTCAACTAGCTTCATTGTTTTCACAGAGAAACCTTGTGGTGGGACTAGAATTTAAGGTGTCTATCTTTCAGCTGAAGGCTACAGAAGTTGTTTCTTATACAATCTAAATACCTTATAAACAAACATTGCTGGCCTTAAAACATTCCTACAAGAATAGCAATCCAAGGGCTGAGCACTGGTTGCTCACTCCTGAAATCCTAGCTACTTGGGAGGCTGAGATCTGAGGATGGCTGTCGAAGCCAGGAGGGGTAAGAAAGTCCATAAAACTCTTACCTCCAATTAATCACCAGAAAACCGAAAGTGGAGCTGTGCTTCAAAGTGATAGAGAGCTAGCCTTGAGCAAAAAAGCTCAGGGACAGTGCCCAGACCCTGAGGTTCAAGCCCATGAATAGAAATCTGATGGGTGGTGGTAGCTCACATAGCTACTTAGGAGGATGAGATCAGAGGATCACAGTTTGAAGCCAGCTCAAGCAAAAAGTGTGAGATTTTTATCTCCAATTAACCACTAAAGAGCTTGAAAGGGGAGCTGTGCTTCTAGTGGTAGAGCATCAGTCTTGAGTGAAAAAGCTAAGGGAGAGCGCCCAGGCTCCAAATTCAAGTCATAGTATCCATGTACACAGCATACCTGAGTGTAGGGCATACATACACAAAATAGCAATCCTACTCTCTGGGGAATCGCGCGCACGGGCTAGGACCTTGCCTCCTAGCAAGCTCATCCATTCTCTGTGACTTAGTAGGTCCTACTAAGCTCTTCATCAAGTTCATCTAAACTACCAGCTGTCCATCAAGTTTCCCCAGGGATTACTTCATTTAGCAGTACTCGGACACAGCTCTGCCCAGACTCAAGCTTTTCCCACTCCAAGTGGTCCTTACCTGACGGCTTTGCAGGGACTTGCAGGCAGACAGGAACTCCTGGGTCCGATCCCGGCAGGACATGGTGTCGGGAGGGGGAGGGATCAGGACCACTGGAGGGGGCAGAGGGGTGATGTCGCTGCTGCTACTGCCAGCAGTTGCAGGCAGGACCTGTGTCTTTGAGAGACCCAGGTAGACACCCTGATCCGTGTTCTTAGACCCGTAGCGTTTCCGCGGGATCATTGAGTCGCATAACCTCGCACTGTGGTGGAGGGGAGAGTGTCATTCCCCAGGTGGCCTCCTTCCCGACAAATTCCCTCCTCAACCATCAAGTCCTTGGGCCCTTCTTGCACTCGACAGACTTTGGCGCCCAAGGGAACTAGCAGATCCTGAGTGCCATTCGCCGCAGGAAGGGGCCGATTTCTTCCGGGCCCAACGAGAAGTCTCCTCAGACTTTTCTTCCAAGTTGGCTCTGGCGGCCAAATCGCGGGCCGGTGGGCCCTGAAGTCAAGCAGAACCCGAACGAGGTTCCGGGGCCCGGAAGCTCCAGCTCGCCCTAACTAACTGTCCCAGACCCTCTAACCGTGCCCTCTTCCTACCCGTAATTTCCTTCAAGCCCTCACAGAGAAACCGTGACGAACATCCCGGGTGGGGAAGATACTTCGGTGGGCGGAGGGGGAAAAACCTCTAAGGTGTTTATTTGAAACAGGAAGTCCCGCCCAGCCAAAGTTCTGACTTCTGGAAGGCGGGCACCACTGATTAGCTAGCGGCGATGTCTGTCTCAACATGGGCTTTCCTGATTGGATGGCGCGGTATTCGCTCACCCGGAGCCGGAGGGGCAGGACTTGCCTCCTCACCCCTGTTCCCTTCCCCTCCCCCGCCCGTCGCCGCCCGCGAACATCCTGACACGACGGCCGGGCGCCACTCTTACAGCGGATCCTACCTCCTTTCTGTTGCCTATCGCTGCGCCACCGCCTCAATCTCCAAAGCTGTCACCGCCTCCTCCCTAGAGGCTTAAAGTCGCCGAAACCCGAGTGAGACTCTGAGCCGCCACGTCACCTACACGTAACCCCACCCCCGTGACGCGTTGCCTGCGCCACGCCTTTTCTAGCTCAGGGACCCAAGACACGCCCTTCCCCCAACGTCAGCGCGATTCCACCTTTCTATTGGCTAAGATACCGCTGTGACCCCGCCCCCGAGGAGCCGACCCGGGCCTGGGACGGGGCAAGCCTCAGAGGAGGAGCCTTAAAGAGCCCGTGGCGCCTGGGCCGGCTGGGCCAGCGACATTGAGTGCTGAGGACAAACCCACATTAGAAATTTTATTGTCTGGCCTTTGAGGCGGACTGAGATCAGGTCACCCCTTCTCCGGATCCTCCTAAGCCTCATTTTAAGCCCTCATGGATGGCTTCCTCCTGCTTTTGTATCTGATCCGATTGCCTCTTGTTTGACCGCGACGAGCCCCGACGGCTGAACATGGATATCCGGCGCCACAGCACAGTGATCAGAAGACTTTCGTTGGACCTGCGGCCGGAGGGGCCTTTAGCGCCCACGCCCATTCCTCCAGCGCCTGTGAGGGTTAGGAGGCTGCTGAACTCAGCCTTACCCTCCCAGGTCCAACCTCCAGGGCAGTCCCTTCAGGGGACCCTCCTCTCCCGATCCAGAGGCCCACCTTCCTCTGACAAGCCCTTGGCCCGCCCATCTTTAGTCTCAAAGTCTTTGTCTTGGCAGCAGCCCATGGCCCCGCGGCCAGGACTCCGCCCCCGCCAGCCAGCCTGCTGACCTTGGGTCGGCTTTTGTGACGTCAGATATCCCACCTTCCTAGCTCAGAGAGCCCCTACCAGCTACCCCCTTGCTTTCCGCGCATCACAGAAGGTTCAGAGTCCTGGTAGGTGTTAGCTGTTTATTTACATAGTGGGCACAGGGTCTTCAAGAGCTGGTGGACCCAGGCCGTTTCTTTTTCCTCTTGGTTTGATGAGCCCCATGAGTCGGGTCCAAACCAGTAAGCTTCCGCTTGGCTGCTGCCTCCAAGGAGGCCCAAAGTTCATCGGTCTCTGTGTCTTCTATGGGTGTCTTATCGGGCTCTTGTTCTTGTGGCTCATCCTGATGAGTGGGAAGGGTCAGAAAAGGAAGGAGATACTTGGAAAATAATCCCTCTGGGAACCACCACCACCTTCATCTAGTAACCACTGCCACAATGCCTGGCACCACAGGCGACAATTCTGCTTTTTTAACACCACTCAGATAGTTTAAGTGACACCGCAGGTGAATGGACAGCCCTGGTTCTGTTCCAGCTGCCTCTTTTCTCCACAGGAAAATCACCTGCCCTTAGCTCCCACATTCCCAGACCTGACAGCTCACCTCCCAGTTATCTCTGCCTGACAGGAGGAGGCAGTTCAGTCGAGACTTGAGATAAATCTGAAAAAGAGAAGGGGCATTAAGGAGCCTTAGAAAGCTGGGATTAAAAACAAAACGAGGGCTGGGAAGGTGGCTCAGTGGTTGAGTGCTTGCCTTGCATGTATAAGGCCCTGGATTCGATTCCTCAGCACCACATAAGCAGAAAAAGCCAGAAGTGGCGCTGTGGCTCATGTGGTAGGGTGCTAACATTGAATTGAAGAGCCAAGGGACAGTGCCCAGGCCCAGAGTTCAGACCCCACCTCTGACAAAAAACAAAACAAAAAACAGGGGCACAAAAAATGGGGGCTTCAGAAAACCATTAAGAAGGTAGAGGGGATGACGGCATGAGGGCTGGACTCATACCTTATGCTCCAAGCCACGTGGATTCCGGATCCTATGTATCCTCAAGACTCTGTCCAAGCCACAGGAGGCTAGTAAGGGCTTTGAAGGGTGGCACTGCAGCCCTCGGACACTGCCTGCCAGCCCCTTCAGACAGCCCAGTAGGCGCCCTGGAGAAGAGAGGGAGGCACCAGGGCCTGCTGGTCAGCCAACAACTTTTTTTTGAATGTTGAATGCTTGCTGTTCAGACCACTTTACATTCCAAAACTTTATCCTTCAAAGAACCCCAAGACAGGGGTTATCTATTTCCATTTTACAGATGAAGAAACTAAAGCACAGGGGGTTAGCTAGCTTTTGGAGAAACAAACATGAATTCAAAGTATCCTGTCCTTGCCTGAGGCCTGGACAGCTCCCTATTCCAATGCAGAGGGAAATGACTTCACATCCAAAGCATTCCCTAAGCCACTCACCTTGCCGAAAATCAATTTCCGCCAGCTGCCCATGAGTGTTTCCAACAATGACAGAACTGAGAAGAAGACCAAAGATGGGCTGGGATAAGCAGGAACCTCCTAGTATCCCTCCTGAGCCCCATCCTTCCCCTTTAGATACTCACTTGCCCTCAGGAGTGAGGGTCATGGCAGTCAGTGGATACTCGCCATAGGTGCTCTCTAGGACTGGCCTGCGCTGGGGGGAGGCTGGATCATATACACGGACCTAGAGAAACAGAGGCATCACCAGCGCCGCCTCATCCCACTGCTTCCTTGTCATTCTTCTGATCACTGCTTCCTATGACCTGCCCCCTTCCCCAGAGCAACTTTTGAAGATATGTACCTCATCTCTGAAAACTGGGAATGGAAGGGTAGGAGTGGGCAGACTTGTTCTGGAGCATGAATGGACAGCAAAAGGAAAAAGTCTCCTATGTTGGGTGGTTTGGGGCAAAAGGTGAACATACTGTCCTCCCATTTGGGGCAACAGAGGGATAGAAAAGCAAGGTGGTACAAAAGGACTGGCAAAAGCCAAAAAAAAAAGGGGGGGCCTGGGAAATGTGGCTTAGGGTAGGAGTGCTTGCCTAGCATGCATGAAGCTCTGGGTTCAATCCCCCAGTACCATATAAACAGAAAGACATAAAAGTTGAGCTGTGGCTTGTGGAAATGTGCTAGCCTCAAGCAAAAAAAACAGCTCAGAGACAGAGTCCAGGCCCTGAGTTCAAGCCCCAGGACTGGCAAAATAGTTACCTTCTTTGTAAAAAAAAGTCCTATGTTTTTTGTTATGGTGTAAGCACCAGTACTCACTGCCTGGGCATTGTCCCTTAGCTGTTCTGCTCAAGGCTAGCTCCATTTTCAGCATTTTGCTGGTTAAATGGAGTTACATTCCTGCCCAGGCTGGCTTGGAACGGAAATCCTCAGATCTCACCTACTGGTGCCTGGCTCTCACATTTTGAGAATTCAATCATCACGACCAGACCACCAAGATCAGCACACTGAAATGTTCTGAAGCCAAAGAGAGGAGTGTCTTACCTGTATAGCAAGGCAAATCAGTGGCTATGTATCAGGACCATGATAGCTTTGACACCTAGTCTGAGGTCCACAAGACCACTGTGAAGAAAGCACTTCCCTTTCTTCCTAACCTTAGAGATATGAGTTATAATTAGCCAGGCACCAGAGGCTCATGCCTATAATCCTAGCTACTTAGCTGAGATAGGAGGGCTGGTACAAAGCCAGCTCAGGAAGGAAAGTCCATGAGACTTCCCCACCCCCTGGTCACCCAGGCTTGAACTCAAGGCCTAGGTGTTGTCCCTGAGCTTCTTTACTCAAGTTTAGTGTGCTACAGCTCCACTTCCAGCATTTTGGTGGCTAATTGGAGATGATTCTTGCAGACTTTCCTGCACTGACTGGTTTGGAACCAGTACCCTCAGATCTCAGCCTCCCCAGTAGCTAGAATTCTAGGTATGAGCCACTGGTATCCATGAGTATCTTATCTCCAGGTAAACGCCAAAAGTAAGCCGGGCACCAGTGGCTCACGCCTGTAACCCTAGCTACTCAGGAGGCTGAGGTCTGAGGTCAGATCTGAGATCTGATCAGTTCAAAGCCATCCCAGGCAGGAAAGTCCATGAGACTTTTATCTCCAATAAACCACCAGAAAACTGGAAGTGGTTCTGTGGCTCAAGTGTAGAGCACTCGCCTTGAGCTGAAGAGCCCAGGGACAGTGTTCAAGCCCAGAGTTCAAGCCTCATAACCGACAAAAAACAAAAAACACCAAAAGTAGAGTTGTGGCTCAAGTGGTAGAGCACTAACCTTCGTTCAAGCCCAGAGTTCAAGCCTCATGACCGACAAAAAAACAAAAAACACCAAAAGTAGAGTTGTGGCTCAAGTGGTAGAGCACTAACCTTGATCAAAAAAGTGCAAGGGCAGTGCCCAGGCCCTGAGTTTAAGCCCCAGGACGACAAGCACAAACATAAAATCACCACCAAGAGCCGGGTGCTGGTGGCTCACACCTGTAATCCTAGCTACTCAGGAGGCTGAGATCTGAGGATCGCGGTTCAAAGCCAGCCCGGGCAGGAGAGACCGTGAGACTCCTATCTCCAATAAACCACCAGAAAACCGGAAGTGGCGCTGTAGCTCAAGTGGTAGAGCGCTCGCCTTGAGCTGAAGAGCTGAGGGACAGCGCCCAGGCCCAGAGTTCAAGCTCCACGACTGACAAAAAAAAAAGTAAAAACAAGATAGGCACTAGTGGCTCACACCTGTAATACTAGCTACTCAGGGGCTGGGAAGGTGGCTCAGTGGTAGAGGCTTGTCTTGCACACATGAGGCCCTGGGTTCCATTCCTCAAAACCACATAAGCAGAAAAAAGCCAGATGTGGCACTGTGGCTCAAGGGGTAGGACACTGGCCTTGAGCTGAAGAGCTGAGGAACTGCACCCAGGCCCAGAGTTCAGCCCCCATGCTGGAAAACAAACAAACAAACAAACAATACTAGCTACTCAGGAGGCTGAGATCCAAGTCAGCCCAGGCAGAAAAATCTGCAAGTCTTACCTATCTCCAATTAACCAACAAAAAGCTGGAAATGGAGCTGTGGCTCAAGTGGTAAGCACCAGCCTTAAGTGAAAAAGCTAAGGCCTAACACTTAGGGTCTGTGTTCAAGACCCAGGATGAGAACAAAAAAAAAAAGAAAAAGAAAAAGAAAAAGAAAAAGAGAAAGAGGAAGGAAGGAAGAAAGGAAGGAAAGAAGGAAAGGAACAGTGCCCAGACCATGAGTTCAAGCCCCAGGGCTGGCACAAAAAAAAAAGAAAAAAACCTGAGGGTATATGGCACATGGCCTAGAGTTCAAACTCTAATATCATTAAAGGAAATAAAAATAAAAATAATTTGCTGGTAATGTGGGTACATCTGTAATCCTAGCCACTCAGGAGGTGGAGACTAGATAGGTCTAGATAGGTCACAGTTCCTAAGACAGCCTTGACAGTTAGTGAGACCATATCGTAAATGAGCTACGTGTGTAGTGCACACATTGGTCATCCAAGCTTCAAGGAGGAAATAAACAGGAGTATCATGCTCTAGGACAGTCCATGCAAAAACATGGCAGAGTATCTGAGAAATACATAAAGTAAAATGAGATGAGAGGTGTGACTTAAGTTGCAGATAATCTGTCAAACAACTGAGAAGTTTTCAATCAGTTCAAACCCAAGGATCACTATAAAAATGAGTAAAACAATAATAGTACTTATTGTCATTTAACATTTAAAAAATAAAAAACATACTTTGCTCCCTTCCTTTCCTCCATCCCCCAATCCTACCTGCAAAGAGACCACAATGGTGTTGGAATGGGTCTGTAGATGCCGGCCACTCTGGCTGCCCTTGGCTCTTACGAAGTCTTGAAGCTGAGCAATTTGTTTGTTGAGGCTATTGATGTCCTGGAAAAAAGAGCCCACAGAAACAGTATTAACCAAGGAGTCTTCAGCCAGTAGTCATCCTCCGGCAGGGAGAGCAAGATGAAAACTATTACCTACTACAGTGGGTAGTACTCACTGTAATCCTAGCTTATTTAGGAGATTGAGATCTGAGGATTCAAGTTCAAAGCCAACCCAGGGAGGGAAGTCAGGGAGACACTTAACCACCAAAAAGCCAGAAGCAGAACTGAGTTCAAGCTCCAGGACCAGTTTAAAAACAAAAAAAGTATCCTAGACAGTCAGATGAGAAAGGCCTGCTAGGATTTTCCAAACGCTGGTGTTTGCTCTTACTCACTTCCACCAGAGAAGAGCCAGAAAAGTAAAAGTAAATGAATGACTTGTTACCCCCTCTACCTTTTTGCTCTATTGAACTCTGTTGAGGCCACAGAACCCTTTTAACAGTCAGACTTGGAGCAGACTAATCAAACCACTGTGCCTGGACAATCTCAGGAAAGAAGAGTGAAAGTAATCAATTTCCTAAAGACATCATCAACAAGCTTTTTTTGGGGGGGTGGGGAAAGGGGGATGAGGAAGTGGTGCCAGTCCTGGGTTTGATACATAGCCTGGGAACTGTCCTTGAGTTTTTCTTTCTTTTTCTCAAGGCTAGAGCTCTAACACTTGAGCCACAGTTCTACTTCCAGCTTTTTGGTCATTAAGTGGATATAAGAGTGTCACAGAAAAAAAAAAGTCTGGGCACTGGTGGCTCACCCCTGTAATCCTAGCTACTAAAGAAACTGAGATCTGAGGATTGCGGTTCAAAGCTAGCCTGGGCAGGAAAAGTCTGTGAGACTCTTAGCTTTAATAAACCACTAGAAAACCAGAAGTGGCTCATGTGGCAGAGTGCTAGCCTTGAGCTGAAGAGCTGAGAGACAGTGCCCAGGCCCAGAGTTCAAGCCCCACGATCGCCAAATAATATATAAATAAAGAATTCTTTGTATAAAAATCATTTTGTGGGCTGGGAAGGTGGCTCAGTGGTAGAGCGCTTGCCTTGCATGCTCGAGGCCCTGGGTTCGATTCCTTAGCACCACATAAGCAAAAAGAAAAAAGCCGGAAGTGGCGCTGTGGCTCAAGTGGTAGAGCACTAGCCTTGAGCTGAAGAGCTTAGGGACAGTGCTCAAGCCCAG
>NW_012267333.1:305119-318367 GCF_000151885.1 Dipodomys ordii | reverse complement strand
GCCTGCGGCCACTCACCCGGGCCTCGCCGCCCGCGCCCCAGCACAGGGCGCTCACCGCCTCCTCCCGCCGCGGCTGTCCCGCCGCCGTGAAGTTCGCTGCCTGTTTCCGCTGAAGGTTCACCCCTGCAGGATGAGGGCGTCAGTCGCGCAAGCGTCCGGCACCGACCCCTGCACGTCCACACGCCCGCCCCAGCCCCCACCTTTGAGGATGCCGGTCTCGGTGCCGACCCACACATGGTTCCAACGCGCCGTGGCAGCCGCCATGACGGACCCCGAAGCCCGGGCCAGCACTTCCGGCGCGCCTCGAGCGTCACCGGCGAGCGACGGCCCGCGTCCCCCCCCCCCCGGGGTTTAGGAAGGCGCTTCTGCCCGATCCATCCGGGTTTGCTTTAGGAAAAGGAAATCCGGAGACGCTTGCTTCCGAAGAGCTGAAGAGTCGCTTGCCCGTTCTGTGGTTGCCGTGAAAGGCGCCTGTGCTGAGCGGGCTGTGTCTGAAACGGGCTGGCAGCGCGGCCTTCCCCACCCTGCTTCTGTAACGCCAGATTCACTGAGTAATCATTCTCAGTTTCATTTAGTTTAGTTCACCACGTACTAATTTCACTGGCCAGGCGGAGTCGTTGGCAACCACAGGTTCTTTTAATCCTGATCTTAGTCACTGTGATCACCGAGAGGTGAGATGCCCGGGTTACAGAATGCCGGGAGGTCAGAGACCTTCGGAGAATAACAGCAAGAGCGGAGAGCTGACTCGTCCAGAGTCGCTGCAGGTGGTTAGGATTCCACGGCCAGCGGTCACAGATTGTTTCGGGTACGACAGTGTCAAAACTCAAAGCTAGTTCAACGCAGCAGCGCTGGTTCAAAGCGTTCTCGGGTCCTGTTTTGATTTTTCCTTTGGTCGGTCGTGGGGCTTGAACTCTGGGCCTGGACGCTGTCCCTCAGCTCAAGGCGAGCGCTCTACCACTTCTTGAGTCACTGTGCCACTTCCGGTTTTCTGGTGGTTTACTGGAGATAAGAGTCTCACGGTCTCTCCTGCCCGGGCTGGCTTTGAACCGTGATTCTCAGATCTCAGTCTCCTGAGTAGCTAGGATTACAGGCGTGAGCCACCGGCGCCCGGCTCCTATTTTGTTTTTTATCTTCTTTTTTTTCCTGGTCCTGGGTTTCTTTTGTTCAAAGCCAGCGCTCTACCCCGTGAACCACAGCGCCACTTCCGGTTTTCAGTCGTGAATTGGAGATGAGAGCCTCACGGTGTTTCCTGCCCGGGCTGGCTTTGAACCGCGATCCTCAGATCTCAGCCTGAGTAGCTAGGGTTACAGGCGTGAGCCACCGGCGCCCGCTCCAATTCCTTTTTGACAGTTGGTCTGGCGTATTAAGGACAATTAGCTCATTTGCCTAGCTTTTTCTACTATAGTTTATTATGTAGTTGTTTTTATGCTTGCTAGGCAGGTGTTAAACCTGTTATACCTCCCTCAGCTTCAGACCTGTGCGGCCATGACTTAATTTGCTAAATGCAATTTTAGTATTGCCTCATGGCTTTGTGATGGACTGATGGCTTGCACAAATAAAACGTAGCCATTTTGTGGTAGTGTCTTCACTCAAAGCTGAATCCAATCACTCAGGACAAGGCTTCTTTATCTCCACAGCACCCTTACTTGACCACAAGACTCGTCAAATTTGTGAAGAAAGAGCTCACAAGGCTCATGCTTAGTAAGTCTCTTCTGATGGCTAAGGAAGTTTACTGGGAGAGAGCGAGGGAAAGGGAGAAACTGCCCCAAAAGAAATAAACTCTATACCTGAGCAACGCAACTGTGGCCCGAGTGTGCATCATTTTTATAACGACTGAAAAAAATTGAAAGTGGTAACTTACGAAACAGCACCGGTACTGTGCACCTCAGCAGTCAAGAGACCCAGAACCCACTCCATAGAGGAAAGGGGGAATCGCAAATCTGAATGCTTAATAAAGGAAAACATTTTCACCTACGTACTCCATGGAGATAAGTTTAAAGACAGCACCAACTCACTTAAAAAAAGAAACTTCTGGCTAGACAGCCGGTGACCGACGTATTCAGGAGGCTAAAATCCAAGGATAATACTTGGAAGCCCGTGAAACTCTGATCTTCACTAAACCATTAGAACACCGTAATGATGCTGTGGCTCAAGCAGTATAGCACCCTCGCGGGCCTTGTGTTAAAGAGCGCCAGGACAGCGTTTAAGCTCCACGCCTGGCCGCACCTAAATCTTGTCTAATTAACATCAACGAGCCCTGTTGCTTATCAATAAGCTTTGTTGTAAAAAGACAGCAGTCAACATTTAAAAACAACACATGGTTTTAATTGTAACTAAGCAGAGAAATCTTACTTTTGAACAGGTTATATTTCCCCAAAAGGGGAGTGCACCGTTCCTGGAAGTACTGCAATACCAGGTCGATGCGTGGAGTGGACGGAGCAAGCTCCTATTCCATCTCCTAGTACCAAAAATCCATTTAATATATTGTCCTCGGATAGAGGACGTATCAGATATTAAACTGATAAGAACAGATACTACACTTGATCTTAGCCAAAAGGCCGAGAAGCGATACTTGCATGTTCTCATTCCCGAAGGCCTTATCATTGCTACCCATTTTACAATTGTGGTGACTTACATGCGCCAGAATTCAAATTATTCTCCAATCCTATATGTTCCTTACAGTCATATAAGACTTATCTTTTCTTTGCAATAAAGCTTTCTTTATAGAAAAATCATGAAATATAGCCCTTTTCTATTTGGTGTGCCTGATCAGGGCTTATGTATTTTGCATAGTCCCGCCCCCTTCCCTGCTGTTTGGAATCCTGAGGTTGGTTGCGCTTACTACCGTGATCTCAGTGTCCACAAGCCTCATTTTCTCGCTGCTTGTGGCGTTAGTATCCCATCCTGGAGGGTTTAGGGTTGGGGGAAGAGGGAGATGTAGAACTGTGGTGCCCTGTGGGTTGGTCTCAGAGGGTGGCCTTTAAGATTCTCTCCCCTCTGCATGGGAGAGGGGGGGGGTGGCTCGGAGGACCCCATAGCCTGGCAGCCACTACCTCACCTCCATTCACACACAGACCACACTTGCTGTCTGTGCCATCCCGCACCACAGGAGGGAGATAACCTGAGAAAAATATTTCCGGGTTTCTGGGTCCCTCGAGTAGGGACCAGTGCTGCCAGGAGCGAAGCTTCACCTAATGTTCCATTGACCAGGGACAGGTTTCGCTGGACAGCTCCACACCCCAATACCCTTCTGAGCCACAGCTTCACACTTTTTGATAAAAGAATCTGACGAGGCTGGGAATGTGGTTTAGTGGTACAGTGCTTGCCTCACTTGCATGAAGCCCTTGGTTCGATTCCTTAGTACCACATAAACAAGCTGGGAGTGGCACTGTGGCTCAAGTGGTAGTGCTAGCCTTGGGCAAGAGGTCAGGGACAGTGCCCAGGCAGGCAGCATTCAAGCCCAAGTACTGGCAAACTTGAAAACAAACCTCAAAATAGCTGGGGGCGACGCTCCCGCCGGGCTGGCCACATCCCCTGATCTTCAGGCCGCGGCTCTGGGTGGGGACCCACAGTCTTCTCCACGACTGTCTGCACCCGCAGCCCGGTCCTACAGGGAGATCCACTGCGACATGGCTGCCGCTGGAGCCCAGGCCGGGAGCAGCCCCGCGGGGCCCAGCGGGCTGCGGGGTAGCTTATCACTGAAAATTCAAGAGTCCTGTGGTTTACTTAGTGGGCTCAGCAATGTTCTACATCGACACGTGGAACAGATCATGAATGAATGCTGGCTGCAGCCTCTCTGAGAAGACGTGTGTGGATACACAGCCTGTTCCATCCTCCCCCTGTAAAGGGCCAGCCTGGGCTCGGTGGACACAGGCAAGACGCCATGACCAGCTGGAACAGCCTCTTCAAGAACCCTCCTGAGTCACTTTCCCCACTGAGTTTACAAGGGACATCTTGGCTGTTCCAAGCACAGGTGACCCAAGCGCTGGAATCCTGCATCAGCAGCAAAGAGGCTCACCAGCTTCAGAACGTCATACCTCTGTTTCATGTCCTAATTTCCCCACTGGTCCCAGGAGGTGGAGAGCTGAGGCTGAGGATGCCAGACAGATGCAAGTGACCACCTGGCCATGACTACCACTTGTGAAGGGCCTTGCTTTCCATAAAACCCTTTGCGTGAACTTGGGGGAGGCACTGTGGTCTGGAGAGCGTGTGGAAAGAGTGGAACACTTGTGTGATATTTCTCTAGTGTGCCTCTGACACATCACTGCAGACTGGGTGGTTTAGAGATCTGTGTTCACAGCTCTGAAGTCCAGCAACATGGAATCAGTGTCTTCTGGGTCACATTCCCTCAGGAGGTACAAGGCACAGTGAGCTCTAGGTCTTCTCTCAGCTTCTAAACCTGTGAGAGCAGAGTGAAGTCTCTACAGAGGATCATCCCTTGGTGCATTTCCGGGACCCAATTCCCCCCTTTTAGGGGCACAATAACAACCGGAATTGGCGTTGCTCTCTTGCCAAGAGCCCATTTCCATGTAAGGTCACATTCTGGGTGATGAGAGCGTCCACATATGAAATTTGGGAACACAACCCATTACAATGTTCCTGCCTCTGGGCTGGGAAGGTGGCTCAGTGGTAGAGCGCTTGCCTTGCATGCATGAGGCCCTGGGTTCAATTCCTCAGCACCACATAAGAAAAAAGCAAAAAGCTAGAAGTGGCGCTGTGGCTCAAGTGGTAGAGTGCTTGCCTTGAGCTGAAGAGCTGAGGGACAGCACAGTGTACAGGCCGAGTTCAGGCCCCACGACCAGAACAAAAACAATGTTCCTGCCTCTGCCCACAGCCTCTACCTCCCTATTGGTCTTGTGGCTTCTCTGGGGCCCTATCTCCTTCCTGGCACCCAGCAGATCACTGCTGGCCCTGACTGCTGGCCCTGAGCTAACACTGAGAATTCAGTGAGAGCTGGTATAGGGGTGAAGGGTCTCCTAGACTGTTATGGTCCCAGACTGTGTGAGGAAAATTAAGCCGAGAAAGTGATCCTTTACTAAAAACAAAGAGAGGCCATAAAGAGAGACTTTAAAACATTTCACATGGACTTCAGCCCTATCTCATACCCTGCCCAATTAGAATGGCGCCTGCTGTGTGATGTTGTGCATCCCTCCCTGTGATCGATTGCCTCCTGCTTCAAGGGAGTCGATGCCTCACTGTGCACATTGTGTATCCTCCTGTAGCTATCTTTGTAATAAAGCTTCTGTAGCTGTCTTTATTTTTTAATTTTTTGGGGGGGTCCGGTCGTGGGGCCTGAACTCTGGGCCTGGGCACTGTCCCTCAGCTCTTCAGCTTAAGGCTAGTGCTCTACCACTTGAGCCACAGCGCCACTTCCGGCTTTTTTTTTTTTCTTATGTGGTGCTGAGGAATGGAACCCAGGGCATCAGGCATGCAAGGCAAGCACTCTACCACTAAGCCACCTTCCCAGCCCCCTGTAGCTATCTTTGTAACAACCCCTAGCTTCAAGGATGCAGGGACATATGACATTGTTTCTGGAATATACACACCCCAAGAGTAGGAATATTCCGGCTGTGTATAGCACAAGGACAGCAAAGATGGCGCTGAGGGAGTTGAGTGGGCAGAGCCCAATTTGCTTAACGTTCAATATGTAACCAGCCCATGGAAGCTTAGGTGCATGATAGGGTGTGACCTTGACAGTGATTCACTGCTCTTCCTCCCCTGCCATGCTACCCGATCTTTTTTGCTTTAAAAAGGGCTGCTCTGTGTTGTTTCTTCCTGCTTGAAAAAAAAAAAAATAGGGGCTGGGAAGGTGGCTCAGTGGTAGAGCGCTTGCCTTGTATGCCTAAGGCCCTGGGTTCGATTCCTCAGCACCACATATTCAAAATGAAAAAATCCGGAAGTGGCGCTGTGGCTCAAGTGGTAGAGCGCTCGCCTTGAGCTGAAGAGCTGAGGGACAGGGCACAGGCCGAGTTCAGGCCCCATGACCGGACTCAAAAAAAAGCTGGGGACCAAAGGCTTGCACCTGTAATCTTACATTTAGGTGAGATCAGAAGAGGGAGGCTTGAAACCAACTTGGGCAGGGAAACCCAGAATATACCCCCAGAACAAAAGCTGGAGCTGTGACTAGAGCGGTAGTGTGAAAGGAAAACAGCACCAAGCCCCCAGATCTGAATTTGGCTGGCTTTTATTTTGGGGGGTCCGGTTGTGGGGCCTGGGCACTGTCCCTCAGCTCTAGGCTAGCACTCTACCACTTGAGCCACAGGGCCACTTCCGGCTTTTTTTTACTTATGTGCTGAGGAATCGACCCCAGAGACTCATGCATACAAGGCAAGTGCTCTTCCACTGAGCCATCTTCCCAGCCCCTTGGCTCGCTTCTGAATTAGCAGTTTTTCACCTGGGATGCACCTTTACCAGCCTTTGCACATGTCAACCATTAAGACTGAGGTTGTCATTCCCCCATTTGTTTCCATTTCGATGTAGAAAACCTATTTCCTTCAATCGTTGTTAATCTACCGTCCTGTCATAGATCTTGAACTCTCAGCCTGGGCACTGAGCATTTCAGCTCAAGGGAAGTACTCTACCACTTGAGCAGGT
Organism: Dipodomys ordii; assembly: GCF_000151885.1. Lineage (NCBI taxonomy): Eukaryota > Metazoa > Chordata > Mammalia > Rodentia > Heteromyidae > Dipodomys > Dipodomys ordii. Next base: position 311,773 of record NW_012267333.1, on the reverse strand, counting down.
GCCACTTCATTTTCTGGTTTATTTATTGAAGACCAGTCTGACTTTGCTACCCAGGCTGGCTTTAAACCAGTCTTCAGGTCTCAGTCTCCTGAGTAGTAGCTAGTAGCCTTATTTGTGTGTCTAAACTAGCTCTAAAGGTCAAGTTCCTAACAGACTCTGGACTGTGTGAAACAGAACCACAAAAAAGCAAATCACAATAGAAATGCAACTTTATTAAGGAAATGAGAATGAAGCAAGTTGAAACTGGATTAGAAAACAGTCTGAAATTTTCCTTTAGTATTCTCCAAAGCTTGAGGCTCCTACAGAGAAAAGATAAGTGTCAGAAAAGCACTCTGTTCTAAACATTGAGAAACCCAAATAAACCCAAACAGTAAAAATTTACCTATTCGCATGGTCTCATCCTTCAGATCTGGGGAAAAAAAAACATGTCTTAGTACCATTTCGTTTTTATTACTTCCTCTTGTAGGAGGTCTTGATATCCCTCAGACAGTTCCTTCTGGAACAATTTTCCTCTCTTCCCCCAGCCAGCCCCAGTGGGTTCACCTTTACAGGCTCTGAGGCGAGGACAGGAAGTAAGACATGTGCGTATTTCTTCATTGGGAAATCTTAATTGTCATACCTCATAGAAGTAAATTTACTTACCAATGATAGCAACCTTCAGTTGAGCAGGAAACATGTTTAACTCCCCTGTAAAGGCAGATATTGGAAGCTTATTTTTGTGGTTGAGGGGGGAAAGGGCAATTTGCTTAGGATGCTTCAACAGATTTTTCTAGGTCATGGGGCTTGAACTCTGGGTCTAGGTGCTGTCCCTCAGGTTTTCAGCTCAAGGCAAGCACTCTAGTACTTGAGCCAGAGCTACCACTTATGGTTCCTTGCGTGGGCTGCCTTTAAACCAAGATCCTCAGCCTGAGTAGCTAGGATTGTAGGTGTGAACTATAAACACCCAGCTTCAACAATCGAGCCTGTTTTTTTACTCCAATCGCAAAGGTAAGCTCACAACTCAGAATATACCTTTCAGTCACAGTGATCAGACTGGGGCGGTATTCAACTCATCACTGTGAGCAGGAACCTATCAGCATTTGCTCAGCATGTGGCTCTTCACAATCACAGGCATGGTAACTATAAATACTCTAAAGACATACCTCATCATTCCCAGCCTCCGCGTAAATCCGGTTCTAAAACAAAAAAAGACTTAAATCAATAAATACAGAACATATTCGATTGTATACTTACAATCCTCCCCAGAATATCAGATTTCCAAGTCTCAACAGCAAGGCATCAGCCGAACGAGATTCCATTAAGGAAGTCATCATGCACAGGCCTGAAAAGGCCCTATTCTGCCTAATGAGGCAAATGTACACATACTGACAGTCACTCACCTTGAAATCAGCAGTCATCTCTGGCAAACAACCTGGAAAAAGACAAACTCATGTGTAAAAGTCCTTTTGTACATGGCTCCCCTATCTCATCTTTTGTTTCTCAGGTGTTCATGTGTTTTCATTAGCAGTCATAGTGAGCTAGTTTGATTCATCATAGAAACTGGGTAATTTACTTGATGGGGAAAAAGAACCAAACTTACCTCTATTACCAGAGGCATCTGGATTGTTCTATCTTATACAGGAACAAGATGAAGCTCCTAAATAAAAGAAAAAATATCAGCAAGCCCTACCTCAAACAAAACCTTTCTTAGCTACCACTGGAAATAGATTGGGAAAGTATGCAGGGTCTTTGCTGTGTTTCAGTTTTAACAGCTGACAGGGATTTGCTATCATCCAGTTACTCCCTGCATAAAGGGTCCATATAAATTTTCACAGCACAACATACCTTAAGATGGAGAAAATTATCACAAAGACCTGGAAAAAGAGAAACAGGTTGCTTCCATGTTTGAGACGGAATAAATTTCTTCATCAGTAACCACTGCCATCAGAACTCTAACATGCTATTTAATTGTTGTGCCTCACTGAGGATCAGCCTGTTAATTCAAATCATCTGACAGTTATGTGGACCAAGCAGATTTTCTAAGAACTGAACCATAGTTAGGGTTTCAATTTCCCCCAGTCTTCACTCAAGGGAGTAAGAAGCAAAAAGGAAACTGCTTCTACTGTTCTCTCCCCTCATGATGTCTGTAAAGATAACCCAGGGCCATTTCTTGAGAATTACCTGTATTCATCCTGGAAGACACAGGAACACTTCAGGATAGGTAACCAGATGCTGCAGACAGATAAGGGAGCCAAGGTTGGTAATTGGTAGCCTTTTAAGTAACACCTCTGTACCACCGAGCCCTTTTTCTCAGTAGTAAGATGACATCACTTAAAACTCAGCCATATGCTTGTCATTTTACATTCATCACAGAATGGCCATCTAGAAAACGCCCCCCTCCCCACCCTATCTACTACTCACCTGAAGCATTACTGCACTGATGGGACTGTATGGTGGCCCTTGTCTCATCCTAGCCAGCTCCTTTAAGCAGGACCACACCTGAAAAATACAAGCCGCATTCCGTTACCCTGTTGGGTCAATTAAATCAGCCTTCACAGATGACGTTTTTGGTCAATAGTGCTACTCAGGATATCTTCGTCCTTTCTCCACCGAGCCATCAGAAAGAGAGAGTTCAACTAAAAAAAATCATCAACGTAGCACATGCCCTAGGAAACTCTACAGAAATTCTGCATTCAACGAAAAAAACGTTCAGCATATCGACACGTACTTACTATGAGAACACTGCCCGGTTCCTTGTGCGTTCAGATGCCTCAACCCTGCAAAAGACACTTTTATCTTAGCACCATTTCCAAGTCTCAACAAGGCAGTGAGGGGCACGTGTTGGGTAGGGGCCGTCTCCTCAGAGTTCAGTTTCCTCACGGAGCTCAGTACAGGTCTGTGAAGTGTTCTCATCACAGAGAGGCCCCATGTGCGGCCCGCCGCCGCCGTGGCGTCCTCTTCTCGCACCCCCGCTGAGGCTGCCGGTTTAATGCCCCGGCCTCCTAGCAGGTACAGGTACTAAAGACCGGCGCGGGCGACTCGCGCCTGTAACCCTAGCTGTTCAGGAAGGCGAGGTCTGAGGGTCGTTTCCTAAGTCTTCAGACACTAACCTCCAACTGACCATCCAAAAGCCCGTAGCGGGGCTGTGCCAGCCCTGAGCGGAAAACCGAGGGTGCTGGGCCCAGGTTCTGAGGACAAGCTCCAGAACCAGCGCACAGACACAGGAAAAGATCTCACGCAGAAAACAAAGGCCAACGAGGAAAACCCAGTTACCGAGAGCAAGCTACCAGCCACACTCACCGAGATCAGCGAAAAACGAGACCGAGGGCCGCGAAGGGAGAACCTTAAATAGTGTTCCGCAGAGGCTCACGGGACTTGAGGGCGGGACTGTGGCGGGCGCACGCGCATCTGGAATTGACTGAGGCTGCCGCGGGAATTGTGGGTCAGCAATTCCAGCCAGGACCGGTGAGGGGAGTTCCGCCCCTTCACTTGCGGCGCCAAAGTGGCGTGCTTGCGTCTTAGGGAGTGCGCAGGCGCGCTGCCCACGGCGATGCGGCAGGACGTCGTCCACCCGGTGCAGTTAACACGGCCGCCCTGCGCCTCCGGGTTCGCGCTCGCCCAGAGCCCACCGCCACGTTTGCCAACCCTTAATCCCGTCCCGGTCTCCCCTTGCCCTTAACTGATACACACTCAGCCTGTGCGCTATGGATCCCCAGCCGCCTGAGGCCTCGGCCGGCGTCGTCTCGGTTCCACACCTGCCGCCTGGCGCACATTCGGGGCCTGATGCCCAGGCTCTCAACGCAGGGGGCGACTCAGGTACGGGGGCCCCGGGCCGAGCTCGGGGGGAGGTCCCCTCTGCATGGAGTCCCACGGGGAACGTAAAATACTCCCCGTAATCCGCAAAGCCGTCCGGTGTTTTCCCGTCTGGCCACCCGCGTCTTGCTGTCGGGTGCCATTTTTCTAGGCCTGTAGTAAGGCCCAAGTCACTTGACATTTATAAAGCCTGTATGTTACTGTGCTCTTCTACTGAGATAGGCCCCCTAACCAGGAGCACCATTTTAAACCACAGTTCATTTGCTTTAATCCTCAAATCTTGCCCAAGAAGTAGGGACAGTGACAACTCTATAGATGAGAGTTTAGGAATAAAGAACTCCCTAGGGACTGGGAATGTGGCTTAGTGGTAGAATGCAAGCCTGGCATACATGAAGCCCTGGGTTCGATTCCTCAGTACCACATAAACAGAAGAAAAAAAAAAAGCTGAAAGTGGGTGCTGTGGCTCAACTGATAGAGTGCTAGGCTTGAGCAAAAGAACCTCAGGGACAGTACCCAGGCTCTGAGTTCAAGCCCCAGAACTGGCAAAAAAATAAAGAACTCCCTGAGTGGTTCAGTGGTAGAGTGCCTGCCTACCCTGCATGAAGCCCTAGGTTCCATTCCTCAGTACCACATAAACAGCAAAAGCCGAAGTGGTGCTGTGGCTCAAGTAGTAGAGCACGAGCCTTGAGCACTGAAAGGCTCAGGGACAGAGCCCAGGCCCTGAGTTCAAGCCCCAGGACCAGCAAAAACAAAACAACCCCCCCCCAAAAAAAAAAAATTCCTTTAGAGCTTTTTACTGTTCTTTAGGTGATTGGCTGAGGTTACAGCTACTGAAAAACTCTTTAATCAGCCAGGCACCTATTGCTCGCACTTGTGATCCTAGATATTCAGGAGGCTGCGATCTGAGGATCTCTGTTCAAAGCCAGCCAGAGCAGGAAAGTCTGGGAGACTCTTATCTCCAATTAACCACCAGAAAACCAGAAGTAGTGCTGTGGCTCAAGTGGTAGAGCACTAGCCTTGAGCTGAAGAGCTGAGGGACAACACCCAGGCCCAGAGTTCAAGCCCCATGATGGACAAAATAAAACAACAACAAAAACATCTGCACCTGCAGGGTCTAATGGTACTGCTTACCTTAGGAGGAAGGTTTTAAGGTGATTATGTGTTCAGAGAGGAACCTGGGGACGTTGAGTAATTTGCTGTTACCTATATATAGCTGATTCCAGGTTTGGAGCCCAACCAGGCAAATTGGGAGCGTATACAAATTTGGGAGTTTGTACTGACAGCCACTATACTGCTTCTCTTCTCCAGGTTGCTGGGGAGTAAGCAAGTATACGGGAAACAAATGAAACAGTCTTAGTCCTTGCATAGTATTTCTCAATTTTTTTCATTGGTACTCTGTCTCGTGCACCAAACTAAAAAGGACATTTCCTTATAGTGTGTGTGTGTGTGTGTGTGTGTGTGTGTGTGTATGTGTATGTGTGTATGTGTATATGTGTATTCGGGCTTCAGTTCAGGGTTTGGGCATTGTCCCTTAGTTTGTTTTTTTTTGGTCGGTCATAGGACTTGAACTCTGGGTTTGGGCTCTGTCCCTCAGCTCTACCGCTTGAGCCACAGTGCCACTTCCGGTTTTCTAGTGGTTTATTGGAGATAAGAGTCTCACAGATATTTCTGCCCGGGCTGTCTTTGAACTTCGATCCTCAAATCTCAGCCTCCTGAGTAGCTAGGATTACAGGCGTGAGCCACTGGCGCTTGGCTTGTCCCTTAGCTTTTTAACTCAAAGTTGGCACTCTACCAATTGATCCACAGCTCCACTTCTGGCTTTTTGGTGGTAATTGGAGATAAGAAGCTCATAGATTTTCCTGCCTGGGCTGGCTTGGAGCCCTGATCCTTAGTTCTTAGTTTCCAAAGTGGCTTGTACAAGGGTGTGTGTGTGTGTCTGTGTCTGTGTGTGTCAGTGTGTGTGTCTTTTGTACACAGGTGTGTGTGTGTGCAGATCTGAGGACTGAATACAGGGTCTTGTTAGGCAAATGTTCTTCCCCTGAACTAAATCCTCAACCCCATGTTTTCATTGTAACATTTATATATATATACACACACACACAATGTACCCGATCAACCTTACTCCCTCTGTCACTCTCCCTTTCTCCTTAAAACAATTTCAACAGATTTAATTTTTCTTTTTTTTTTCAGATTTAATTTTTCTATTTTCATACAAACACACAAAGTACTTAAACCATGTTCACCATCACCCATGAAATTTTAATGCTAATATGCCATATATCTATGTATGCAATTAGCCAGAAACCTTTTTGGTATTCCTTAGCTAGTTTTCACTCCTTTGGAGCAAGTAATGTTCCCAAACATGCCCCAGGATAGCTTAATAAGTAACGCTGTACACAAATACCAAGAAATTTTCAGTTTGAATTAAGTTATGGAGTAGAATAAATCCATTTATTCAATATCTATGAAGTGTTTATTCTGTGCATGATACAACCTGGGGGAGGGGAGAGATGAGTCACTCTGTTCTCAAGGGAATTTTGGTCTGGTAAGAGAACTAAAATGTGCAAATATGTATCCAAATAGCCTAAGTAAGCATGTGATTGAAAAGTTGTAGTCACTGGGGCACTGGTGTCTTTTTTTTTTTTCAGGTAAGGGGTAGGTTTATTCAGTAGACCTGCTGGGACCAGGCAAGGTTGGCACTCCACATGGCTGGGAAAGGCCTGGGAATGAGAGAGAGCTGGGAAGAGAGGAAAGAGAGAAAAGAGCCAGAAAAGAGCAGAGAGAGGGGGTAAGAACAGTAGCACTCACGTGGTATTCAGGTAAGGGGTAGACCTGCTGGGACCAGGCAAGGTTGGCACTCCA
>NW_012267333.1:298584-302894 GCF_000151885.1 Dipodomys ordii | reverse complement strand
CTCACGGTCTCTCCTGCCCGGGCTGGCTTTGAACCGCGATCCTCAGATCTCAGCCTCCTGAGTAGCTAGGATTACAGGCGTGAGCCACCAGCGCCCGGCCAGCCCTATTTTTTGTTGGTTGTGGGGCATGAACTCTGGGCCTGAGCGCTGTTCCTCAGCTCTTCATCTTAAGGTTAGCACTCTACCACTTAAGCCACAGTGCCTCTTCTGCCTTTTTCTGCTCATGTGGTGCTGAGGAATGGAACCCAGGGCCTCATACATGCAAGGCAAGCACTCTACCACTGAGCCACCTTCCCAGCCCTTTTTTTTTCTTCTTTTTTTGCACTGGTTATTTTATTTATTTTGTGTGTATTGATACTGGAACTTGAACTCAGGGCTCTACTTAACTCTTTTGCTCCAACACCATTGGAGCCACAGTTCCACTTCTGGCTTTTTGCTCAGTAATTGTTATTAGAGTCTTACTGACCTTCCTGCCTGGACTGGTTTTGAACCTTGATCCTTAGATCTCAGCCTCCCAAATAGCTGTGATTACAGGCATGAGCCTCTGGAGGCCAGCTTGAAGTGGTTATTTTTCAGATGAGATGTCTTGATTCCTGCCTGGGTATGTGCCTGGTCTGCAGATGACCTATTTTAGGAATCCTGTCATAGTGAATGACAGACCTGTGACACCACACTAAGCTTCTTTTTCATTGAGATTGGCACCTTGTGGACTTTTCTGCCTGAACTGCAATCCTCTCAATTTCAACCTACACTGCATTTGTGATGACAGGCATGTTCTACCAGCTCTTAGTTAAAGAGAGGTCTTGTGTGTATGTTTGTGCTGACCTGGAACCATGATCCTCCAGATCTAGATCTCCCAAGTAGCTGTTAATACAGGCCGAAGCCATTGGCACCTGGGTGTTTTTGTTTTTGTTGTTTTTTTTAAGACAGAGCCTTTACTATGTAGTCAAGGCTGGTCTTGAGTTCAAGACCAATTCAGTCTTTCTACCTCAGCCTCTGAGCGCTGAGATCACTCAACTTTATATTTTTCTCTCTTCTGGTTAATTGACTTTCTATGCTAGCCCCTCCTTGCTGGTCAATTGACTTTTCTTGTTTTTTTTTTTTTTTGGTCGGTCATGGGGCCTGAACTCTGGGCTGGGTTCTGTCCCTCAGATCTTCAGCTGAAGGCTAGTACTCTACCACTTGAGAATCAGCCCCACTTCCAGCTTTTTCTGCTTATGTGATGCTAAGGAATTGAACACAGGGCCTCATGCATGCAAGGCAAGCACTCTTACCACTGAGCCACCTTCCCAGCCCTTAATTGACTTTTCTATCTGTGCTGTCTATGAACCTTGATCCTCTGTATCTTAGCTTTGTAAATAGCTAGAATTACAGGTGTGTGGGCCATTGACAGCAGGTTTCTATGTTTTTGAATGACCTTTTTTTCCAGCTTCATTTGGCAGATTGTCCTAGGTTAACTAATGAGCTTTCTCAAGGGCTAGAATGTTTGTTTAAAGAGCAACTCTGCCCCCACATGGCAACAAGAGGAACTACCTCTAGGTGAAGGAGGATGGTGTCTGCAAATGTCCAGTGCTTGAGGGAGAGGGAACTGTGAGACTGTAGAAAAGGCCCAATATATGCATGTTCTCTTTTTCTATTACATATGTGTAATTTGGTGCTGAGATTACAACACATACTCTACATACTTCATCCCCTAAATATTTTTCATTCTATTTATTTTTGTGCCAATAATGGGGCTTGCATTCAGGGCCTCGGCACAATTTCTGATCTTTTTTTTGCTCAAGGTTAGTAGTGCTCTACCACTTGAGACACAGTTCTACTTTTTGGGTTTTTTTTTTTTTTTGTGGTTGTGGTTAATTGGAGGTAGGCTGGTTTCATGAAGATCATATCCTCAGATCTCAGCTTCCTGAGTAGCTAGGATTACAGGCATGAGCTACCAGACACCTGGCTATTATTGTTGTTATTGTTATTATTATTATTGCCAGTCGTGGGGCTTGAACTCTGGGCCTGGTTGCTGTCCCTGAGCTCTTCAGCTCAAGGCGAGCACTTACTACTTGAGCTGCAGTGCCACTTCCGGTTTTCTGGTGGTTAATTGGAGGTAAGAGTCTCACAGACTTTCCTGCCGGGCTGGCTTTGAACTGCAATCTTCAGATCTAAGCCTCCTGAGTAGCTAGGCCGGCACTGGGCCCTGGCTATTGTTTTAAATTTCTATTTACTTTTTTTGCAACACTGAGGTTGTTTTGTTTTTTTTTTGTCAGTCATGGGGCTTGAACTCAAGGTCTATATGTTGTCCCGGAGCTTTTCTGCTCAAGGCTAGTGTCCTACCACTTTGAGCCACAGTGCCACTTCGGTTTGTTGTTTGTTGTTATTGATCATAAGGCTAAACTCTGGGCCTTGGCGCTGTCCCTCAGCTCTTCAGCTCAAGGCTAGCGCTCTGCCACTGGAGCCACAGCACAACTTCCGGTTTTCTGGTAGCTTATTGGAGATAAGAGTCTCACAGACTTTCCTGCCTGGGCTGGCTTGGAGCCCTGATCCTTAGTTCTTAGTTTCCAAAGTGGCTTGTACAAGGGTGTGTGTGTGTGTCTGTGTCTGTGTGTGTCTGTGTGTGTGTCTTTTGTACACAGGTGTGTGTGTGTGCAGATCTGAGGACTGAATACAGGGTCTTGTTAGGCAAATGTTCTTCCCCTGAACTAAATCCTCAACCCCATGTTTTCATTGTAACATTTATATATATATACACACACACACAATGTACCCGATCAACCTTACTCCCTCTGTCACTCTCCCTTTCTCCTTAAAACAATTTCAACAGATTTAATTTTTCTTTTTTTTTTCAGATTTAATTTTTCTATTTTCATACAAACACACAAAGTACTTAAACCATGTTCACCATCACCCATGAAATTTTAATGCTAATATGCCATATATCTATGTATGCAATTAGCCAGAAACCTTTTTGGTATTCCTTAGCTAGTTTTCACTCCTTTGGAGCAAGTAATGTTCCCAAACATGCCCCAGGATAGCTTAATAAGTAACGCTGTACACAAATACCAAGAAATTTTCAGTTTGAATTAAGTTATGGAGTAGAATAAATCCATTTATTCAATATCTATGAAGTGTTTATTCTGTGCATGATACAACCTGGGGGAGGGGAGAGATGAGTCACTCTGTTCTCAAGGGAATTTTGGTCTGGTAAGAGAACTAAAATGTGCAAATATGTATCCAAATAGCCTAAGTAAGCATGTGATTGAAAAGTTGTAGTCACTGGGGCACTGGTGTCTTTTTTTTTTTTCAGGTAAGGGGTAGGTTTATTCAGTAGACCTGCTGGGACCAGGCAAGGTTGGCACTCCACATGGCTGGGAAAGGCCTGGGAATGAGAGAGAGCTGGGAAGAGAGGAAAGAGAGAAAAGAGCCAGAAAAGAGCAGAGAGAGGGGGTAAGAACAGTAGCACTCACGTGGTATTCAGGTAAGGGGTAGACCTGCTGGGACCAGGCAAGGTTGGCACTCCATGTGGCTGGGAAAGAGAGAGAGCAAGAAAAGAACAGAGAGAGAGCTAGAATAGAACAGAGAGAGCAAGAAAAGAGCAGCAAGAGCAAGAAGAAAAGAACAGAGAGAGCTAGAATAGAACAGAGAGCAAGAAAAGAGCAGCAAGAGCAAGAGAGCATAACAAAAAAAGAAAAAAGAGGAAAAAAACAGAGAAATCCCAGCTATCCTGACTTTCCTGGGAATGAGAGAGAGCTGGGAAGAGAGGAAAGAGAGAGAAAAGAGCAGAGAGAGGGGTAAGAACAGTAGCACTCACGTGGTATTCAGGTAAGGGGTAGACCTGCTGGGACCAGGCAAGGTTGGCACTCCACGTGGCTGGGAAAGAGAGAGAGCAAGAAAAGAGAGAGAGCTAGAATAGAACAGAGAGAGCAAGAAAAGAGCAGCAAGAGCAAGAGAGAGCAGAAAAGAAGAGCGAGAGAGCAGAAAAGAAGAGCAAGAGAGAGAGAGAGCAGAAAAGAAGAGCAAGAGCGGCACTGGTGTCTTATGCCTGCAGTCCTAGCCAACCAGGAGGCTGAGATCTGATGATCATGGTTTGAAGGCCAGCAGAAAAGGCTGTAAGAGTCTTACGTTGAATTAATCACTAAAAGCCAGAAATGGAGATGTGGCTCAAGTAGTAGAGTGGTAGCTAAACTTGACACAAAAGCTCAGGGACAGTACCTAGGCCCTGAGTTCACGCCCTAGAACTGGCACCCACAAAAAAACTTCTAGGGGAAGGCCAGATTGGTTGGCATGGGAGGTGGGGCTCAAATATACAACCTAATTTGAAT
>NW_012267333.1:293140-294539 GCF_000151885.1 Dipodomys ordii | reverse complement strand
GAAGTGGCACTATGGCTCAAGCGGTAGAGCGCTTGCTTTGAGCTGAAGAGCTGAGGGACAGCGCCCAAGCCCAGAGTTCAAGCCCCACGGCCGACCAAAAGAAAAAGAGTCTTATAGCCTTTCCTGTTCAGGCTGGCTTTGAGCCACAATTTTCAGATCTTAGCCTCCTGAATAGCTAGGATTACAGGTGTGAACCACCAGCACCAACACTAAACTTACCTCAAAAGCTTGACAAATTATATACTTTGCATTCTTTTGTGTGTGTGTGTGCGCGTGTGTGCCAGTGTGCCAATACTGAGGCTTGAACTCAGCATTGTCTGAACCTTTTTGGCTCAAGACTAGTTCTCTACCACTTTATACACAGCTCCACTTCTGGCTGGCTAATTGAAGAGTCTCATGGACTTTGCTACCTGGACTGGCTTTGAATCATGATCCTCAGATCTCAGGCTCCTACATAGCCAGGAGCTACCAATGCCCATTTTATATTTTGCATTTTTTTAAAATATTTTAAACTTTTTTTTGTCTTTTCCTTTTGGGGACTAGGGTTTGAACCTAGGGCATTGTATTTGATAGGCAAACATTTTGCCACTGAGCTGCATCCCAACCTTCTTTTTGTTTTTGTGCTAGTCCTGGAGCTTGAAGTAAGGGCCTAGATGCTGTCCCTGAATTTTTTTGCTCAAAGCTAGTGCAGTAACCACTTTCAGCCACAGGGCCATTTCTAATTTTTTGGTAGTTATTGGAGATGAGAGTCTCATGGATTTTTCTGCCTGCCTGGCTTTGAACCATGGTCCTCAGATCTCAGCTTCCTGAATAGCTAGGATTACAGATAGGAGCTACTAGTGTCCAGCTTAGGGCACTTTTAAGGCACTTAAAGTGGGTTGTCTTTACAGTGAGAACAGCAGAATTAGCCCTTGTGGGCTGAATACTTGAGAGTGACAGTGAGAAATTCCTATTCCTAGGTCCAGTCTAAAACCAATGTTTGAGATTCCAGGCCCAAACTCCTGGAGTCTCCTGCCAGGTCCTGCCACTGTTCCTCAGTGGCCGAATAAACATGGCATAGACTGCCAAAGGAGACTTATCACATAGCAGCCATGGAAAGACAGCTCCTCAGGACATCTTCAGCTGTCTTGGATGGGGGTACAGACATTGGTCTCAGTTAAATAGGGAGAATTGGGGGAAGGATCTGAGAAAAATTCGCATAGCTAAAGCAGTCTCAAATCACCCCTGTGGCTTGGGCAGCCCTTATCTCTGTGGAGTTCCTGAGTCTGTCATTCCTTTACACTAGGAATAAGTAGCCCCAGTTTGAGTGGTCTCTTAAGTTTCTTGTCTGTTTTCTTTTTTTTTTTTTTGGGTCTAGTCATGGGGCCTGAACTCTGGGCCTGGGCGCTGTCCCTCAGCT
>NW_012267333.1:273234-290694 GCF_000151885.1 Dipodomys ordii | reverse complement strand
ACCTGCTACCCCACAAAACATTATCAGCAACTTTTTTTTTGGTCCTGGGGATTGAACTGAGGCCCTGGCACTGTCCCTGAGCTTCTTTGGCTCAAGGCTAGCACGCTGCCACTTGAGTCACACCTCCATTTGGTGATTCATTAGAGATAATAATCTCAGGGATTGGGGTTGGGAAGGTGGCTCAGTGGTAGAGCGCTTGCCTTGCATGCATGAGGCCCTGTGTTCGATTCCTTAGTACCACATAAGCAGAAAAAAAAAAGCCGGAAGTGGCGCTGTGGCTTAAGTGGTAGAGTGCTAGCCTTGAGCTGAAGAGCTGAGGGATAGAGCCCAGGCCCAGAGTTCAGGCCCCACGACCAGACCCCCCCCCAAAAAAAAAAAATCTCGGACTTTCCTGCTTGGGCTGGCTTTGAACCTTAATCCTCACCTCTCAGCCTACTGAGTAGTTAGGATCACAAGCATGAGCCACCAGTATCAAACACCAAAATCTTTATTAAATCCCAGTTCACTTTTGGCCCAGTTCACATTTTTGGGGTGTGGGGCTTTTAACGGAAGGTTATGCTCCTTGTGGCAGGTGCTGTACATGCCATTGGTCCTATTGGCTTTTGTGATTTCTCAAATAGGGTTTCCTCACCACCACTTCCTGGACTGGTCTGAACCACTATCCTATTTTCACTTCCTGTGTCGCTGGATGTTAAATGTACCACTTCTTTTTATTAGTTGAGATGGGGTTTGGCAAACTTGTTACCACAGTTGGCCGCAGTCCTGATTGCAGCCTCCCAAGTAGTTAGAACAGGTGTGATTCACTGTGTCTCCTGCCTACTGCCTCCCCCCCCCCCGTCTGTCTGTCTGTCTCTCTAGCTTTCTGTTGAGGTAACTGGGTTTGAATTCATGGCTTCACATTGTTAGCCAGGTGCTTTACCATAGGCACACCTCCATTTTCTTTTTCTTTTCTTTTTTTTTTTTTTTGAGTCCGGTCGTGGGCCTGAACTCTGGGCCTGGGCGCTGTCCCTCAGCTCTTCAGCTCAAGGCTAGCGCTCTACCACTTGAGCCACAGAGCCACTTCCGGCTTTTTTTCTTTTTGCTTATGTGGTGCTGAGGAATTGAACCCAGGGCCTCATGCATGCAAGGCAAGTGCTCTACCACTGAGCCACCTTCCCAGCCCTATTTTTTGCTATTTTTTTTTTTTTCGGTCATGGGGCCTGAACTCTGGGCCTGGGCGCTGTCCCTCAGCTCTTCAGCTCTACCACTTGAGCCACAGTGCCACTTCCGGCTTTTTTCTTTTGTGGTGCTGAGGAATCAAACCCAGGGCCTCAGGCATGCAAGGCAAGCGCTCTATCACTGAGCCAACTTCCCAGCCCGGTCTGTTTTCTTTGTTCTAGTTTTGCCTTTTGCCACAGGCAAAAGATCTTTGCTATAGATCCAAGGATCTATAACAAAGAATAGTTTAGGTCAAAGTGCACAGTATTGGGGAGGCTGGCCTGCCCAGCTCTTATCCTGCTACCAGCTTTTCTTATACTTTTTTTTGCGGGGGGGGGGGGTCCGGTTGCCTTTTTTCATTTTACTTATGTGGTACTGAGGAATCAAACCCAGGGCCTCAGGCATGAAAGGCAAGCGCTCTACCACTGAGCCATCTTCCCAGCCCCTGCTACCAGCTTTTCGATTGATTGCTCCTTACAAACTACAGAGCTGAGGTGGCCTGTAAGTCAGAAAGTTGGGTTGTAATATTTCATTCCTGAGACCTTGTTATGTCATCCCACTTTTTTAGGTTCGTTTTTCTTTTCCCCATCGCTCCTGGCCAGCTGCTTACTAATAAGTGGAGAGGGGCAGGTGTTTGAAGGCTGATGTGGCTTAAAGGCCGTGCCTGTGCAGGGTGTGGTTCATGATAAGATGAGGAAGGTAATTTAGCTTCTCTAAGGCTTGCAGAAGGAATTGGCTTCAGCCATCTGGAGTCCTAGGGACTGAGAGATACTGTGTCTAGGTGTTTATGTGGAACCATCTCCAGGACACCTCACTGTCCTTTTCCTCCCTCCCTCCCTCCCTCCCTCCCTCCCTCTCTCTCTCTCTCTCTCTCTCTCTCTCTGTATGTGTATATGCACGTAGGTACGTACATGCACGCACCACTCACACGCACCAGTACTAGGGTTTGAACTCAGGACCTGGTTCCCCTGGATGCACGAGGCTGATACTCTACACTCCAGACACAGCTCCCTGTCTGGCTTTTTGCTTGTTAATTGGAGAGAAGAGTCATGGACTTCCCTGCCCAGGCTGGCTTTGAACTACAATCGTCAGATCTCAGCCTCCCTGAGTAGCTAGGATTATGGATGTGAGTCACCAGTGCTTCTTGGCTCCGTAGTTGTCATGCTGTGAGATTAGTCTCAACTGCTGAATGACACTTATCTGGTATGCGTAAGACATTGTGGATCTCTTATGTTTTAACACTGAGGTGAAGCACAACCTGTCTGCCTCCTCCTAGGAACTAGTGTCAGCTTTACTAGGACAGTGTGGGAAAGGATTATTTATGGTGCTAGTGCTCGAATTCTCTTCCTACATGCTGTCCCTTAGTTTTCCCACTTAAGGCCAGTGCTCTGCCACTTAAGCCACAACTCCACTTGGGCCCTTTTTGGAGGTTAATTGCAGATAACAATCTTTTGGACTGTTGGGGCAGGGTAGGGCTGGTCTGAAACCTAGCTCACCCAGAGAAGATCCTTTAGAATGCAGAATGGAATGGTAGTGAGGGTGAGCCTTTTCACACCCTTTTCTCCCTGCCATTCAGATCTTAGTTTCTGCATTCTCCAAATGCACAACAATCCTGGCATCCAGCCTAGGTGGGAGAGGGAGAAAGGACTGATTTCCTTAAGCTTCACTCTGAAAATAACCCAGCTGGCTCTGCTCAGGAACAAGGAGTTCCTGAGAGTGTTGGCACCTGGTAGTGTTGATGTCCAGTTGTCCCATTGGAACTGTGTCTCCCTCCCACTTCCCTTTCTCTACCCAAGAACCTGTGAAGGGAATTCCACTGGGGGGGGGGACTCTGGCCCCCTGGGGGGTTGGGAGGTCCTGGATGGTAGAAAAGTCTAGCTGTAATGTTTCTGATCCATTCTAGAAAAAGGTTGTCTTGGAGGCTTAACATTGGAATGTTTAGTACAAGTCTAGGCCTAGTATCTTCTGGATGCCTGATTCCTAGCTCCCCGACATCCTGGCGCCAGCAACAGGGGGTGGGGGCGTCCACCTCAACTCTCCTGTCCAGACAGATCCATCTTAAATCACAGAGAAGAATGAGTTAGTCAGCAAAATTAATGAAGGGAAGGACTGAAGGATTGTAGCCCGTGCTGCGTGAGGAATTAACAGAAAGAAACTCAAGATGAGTCTTGAACGACCAGTGGTTAAGCCCCGAGAGGGAGTGAAGGATGGCACCAAGGAGGCTGGGGGCCGGGGGAGGGGGCAGAAGCTGGACCTCTGACACAGGACGCTCGGACTGCAAGTGGCGGTGTCCTGAGCTGTGCCAGGGGCCAGCGAGTGGCCGTGTGGGGGTAGCCGCCGGCTGGGGGTGGGCTAATGGGGCCAGCACCTGCTCGCTCAGCCCTCCCGGCGTCCAGCCCTAAGGGGCCTCAGGGGCAGACCGCTTTCCAGCCTGGAAAGGACCCCGTAGTGACGGTGCTAGACTTGGTTGCTCTGAAGGGGTAGCTCCGGGGTTCCGCCCCGAGGGGCGGGCCGGGGCGGAGCTCCGCGCCACTTCCCCGCGGCCGCGCCCGTCTGGCGGCAGTCAGCGGCGGAAGCGCGCGGAGCCGCCCAGTCCCGGGACACGAGCGAGAAGCGAGGTCCAGGCGCGGTCCAGCTGCCACCGATCGATCGTTTGCCGCCTGCTTCGTTCTCCCGTCCCGCAGGCACCATGAGCCAGGACGCCGAGGTGGACCTGAAGGAGGTGGAACTGAACGAGCTGGAGCCCGAGAAGCAGCCCATGAACGCGGCGGCGGGCACCGCCGTGGCCGTGCCGGGCGGCGGGGAGAAGAACGGCCTGGTGAAGATCAAGGTGGCCGAGGACGACGCGGAGGCGGCGGCCAAGTTCACGGGCCTGTCCAAGGAGGAGCTGCTGAAGGTGGCCAGCAGCCCCGGCTGGGTGCGCACGCGCTGGGCGCTGCTGGTGCTCTTCTGGGTCGGCTGGCTGGGCATGCTGGCGGGCGCCGTGGTCATCATCGTGCGGGCGCCGCGCTGCCGCGAGCTGCCGGCGCAGCGCTGGTGGCACAAGGGCCCCCTCTACCGAGTGGGCAACCTGCAGGCCTTCGAGGCCAGCCAGACGGGCAGCCTGGAGGGTGAGTACCCCGCGCCCACCCCCCTGTCCTGTCCCTCTCCCCGTCCTCCCAGTACCTTGCCCTTCCTGCATGCTCGATCTCCTAGCCCTCAGTTCCTCCGGACCACTCCTCCCCAGTGCTCGCTCCTTTCTTTGAAGGAGATCGACCCCACCCCTGTTCTTCCACCCAGACGGCTGACTCAGCATTCTTCCGCCCCCCTCCCCCCAGCCAGTCACAACGGGTTTTTGAAGTAACCAGCCAGGCTCCTTGCATCAGCTACTCGGTCTTGTGATCCACCCCTCCCCCCCCCTTACACCCTCAGTTGGGGGAAGGTGGAGGAAAGAATGGCGGTGGTGGGAACCCCTCCGAGTAGCCTCCCGAGAGTATCCCCTCCCCCCCATTTCAGGTCTGAAAAAGCATCTCGACTACCTGAGCACTCTGAAGGTTAAGGGCCTCGTGTTGGGCCCGATTCACAAGAACCAGAAGGATGATCTGGCTGGGACCAACTTGAAACAGATCAACCCCACCCTGGGCTCCCAGGAAGACTTTAACAGCCTGCTACAATCCGCCAAGAAAAAGAGTGGGTGTCCTCGCCCCGACCAAGGGAACAATGGGAAAAAGGGTTTTGCCTTCTGACCAGAAGAAAAGCAGGATAGATTTCCCCCCACCCCTCAGCTCCCAACTGGCTTAGAATTTCCCCAGGGCAGGAATTTAGATTATCATGCTAGAACAGATTTGTTAAGTAGGCGCAAGAGCTTTTAACTTGCCTGGACAATCTTGAGCAGATCACTTAATTTCTTGGTTTTACTGCTTCTATTTGCAAAGTGTCGATAGTTATTTATTTATTTTTGCTTAATCTGTGGATTTCCCACCATCCCTTCTTAGCCTACTACTCAGTGGGGTTGGAACTTGTAAAACCACTGTGTATCCTTTGGGGGCTTGCGGGGGAAGGAGGGGACACCAATACTGTGTTATAACTCCAGAATCATTTTTGAAAGTGTTGGCTTTGGGGGCTAGAAGCCCAGGGCCCATAGCTTACCTTCTCTGCTGTGCTATAACCACTTTGGCAAGGTTCTTTCAGATCCAACACTTAGCAGATTTATGTGTTCAAATCTCGCTTTTCCATCATTCTAGGCATTCACATCATTCTGGACCTCACTCCCAACTATGGGGGCCAGAACTCATGGTTCCTCCCCAGTCAGGTTGACACCGTGGCCAGCAAGGTGAAGGTGAGTATGTTGGAAGTAATGGCTGATGGTGACCACATGCCAGAGTTGTGTTTGCCCTTTCACATCAAGCTCTGTACACCCAACCTGGTTCTGAAAAGCAAAACCAACTGCTAGTGTAGCCAGGTTAGGATAGGAACTGTGTATCTTGTGGCTTTCTTTTCTTGATTGTAAGACAGTTCCAGGAAGGGAATTTCTCAGATGTCAGTCTGAAGTTTGATTCTTTTATTCTTTCTGGGATAGGAAGTCCTTTTATTCTTTCTGGGATAGGAAGTCCTTTCTTTCTCTGTGGGTTGTTTGATGTGGTTGGAATGGAGCCCAGTCTGAGATGGTAAGCACTGGGGTCTTACTCCATGTCTGGAACTATGCCAAGTATTTTATAGATGTTTTCTAATTCTTGCATAACCATAGCAAGCATCTTTTATTCCTAATCTGAGGGTTGGGAACTTCTTGTGCCTTTCTCAAAGTAGTGGGTTAAATTGGGTGTTGGTGGCTCATGCCTGTAATCCTAGCTACTCAGGAGACTGAGATCTGAGGATTGTGGGGGTTTTTTTGGTCTGGTTGTGGGGCCTGAACTCTGGGCCTGGGCGCTGTCCCTCAGCTCTTCAGCTCAAGGCTAGTGCTCTACCACTTGAGCCACAGCGCCACTTCTGACTTTTTTTTTCCTTTTTGCTTATGTGGTGCTAAGGAATCGAACCCAGGGCCTCAGGCATGCAAGGCAAGCGCTCTACCACTGAGCCACCTTCCCAGCCCCATCTAGATTACTTTTTATTAGCTATTGTCCTGTTTTGTGGAACTTAGTGATTGGCTCTTTCTCTGTCTGTCTCTTATTTACTTTCTTTTTTTTGGTCAGTTGTGGGGCTTGAACTCTGGGCCTGGGGAGCTATCCCTCAGCTCTTCATCTCAAGGCGAGCAATCTACCGTGTGAGTCACAGCGCCACTTCCAGTTTTCTGGGTGGTTTATTGGAGATGAGTCTCATGGACTTTCCTACCCAGGCTGGCTTTGAACCGTGATCCTCAGATCTCAGCCTTCTTGAGTAGCATGTCTCTTTCTTGCATCATGACTAAAATTTTCTGTGAGTGAACTGAGCCACTGGGTTTCATATCTAAGTTCCATGGCCTATTACCAGTCATGACTGGCTTCCTCATTCCACCTGGACCTTGGTATTTCTTTGTCCTGTTACCTTAACTGGGGCCTTGTCCACAGACTTGTCAAAATGAAAATCCCCTTATACAACTAATTGATACTAATTAAAAAAAATGGGGAAAGAATGAGGGGCCTCTGTAATGCCTCCTCTCTTCAGCTTATACTCACTAATCAGTGGAAAATTAATGTGTCAGTATGAAAAGAAAATGTAGATGTTGGCCACAGGAGGTCAAAGTTCAAAGTCCAGATTGTGAAGAAGAGGCAGAAGTCTGCTCTGGAGAAAAAGCTCCTACCCAGCACTCCCACATAATCTCCTTTGCACCCCTGAGCTCTTAGAAGATAGAATAGTCCAGCTGGGTGCCAGTGGCTCACACCTATAATCCCAGCTTCTCAGGAGGCTGAGATCTGAGGATATCGGTTCAAAGCCAGCCCAGGCAGAAAAAATCCATGAGACTTATCTCCAATGAACCACTGGAAAACTGGTAGCAGCACTGTGGTTCAAGTGGTAGAGTGTTTGCCTTGAGCTGAAGAGTTCAGGGACAATGTTCAGGTTCAGACAGTTCAAGCCCCATGACCGACCAAAGGAAAAAAAAAAGATGTAAGGGGGCTAGGAAGATAGTTCAGTGGTAGAGCTTTTGCCTTGCATGCCTGAGGTCCTGGGTTCGATTCCTCAGCACCACATAAGTAAAATGAAAAAAGCTGGAAGTGGCGCTGTGGCTCAAGTGGTAGAGCACTAGCCTTGAGCTAAAGAGCTGAGGGACAGTGACCAGACCCAGAGTTCAGGCCCCACGACCGGACCCCCCCAAAAAAAATGATGTACGGAGGGACTTCAGTTTCATAAGTCATAAGTAATGACTACATTCCTTCTTGGACAATGTCACCCCTTCCTTTGCACTTTTAGTTTTTCCCTCCTGTCTCACCCCCTTTTGTGTGTTTGTTGTGTCTTGAGGCTGGAACTCAGGACTTGCATGCTGTTCCTGAGTTTTGTTGCTCAAGGCTAGCACTCTGCCAGTTGTGCCACAGCTACATTCCCAGCTGTTTTGGTGCTTAATTGGAGATAAGAATCTTGGGCTTTCTTGGCTTGAGTTGACTTTGAACCTTGACCCTTAGGTCTCAGCCCCCTGAATAGTTAGGATTACAGACATGAGCCAGTGGTGCCTGTTAGGAGTAGAGCTTTTAATGTCCCCCACCTCAGCTCTTGTAGCCAGAGTTCTAGGGTACTGACAGATTCATAAAGGGCAGAACAAAAGTGGGAGGCAGATCCTGACCTTTGCTTGGTAGCTGTCTCTATCTGAGGCAAATTTTGAACCTGTGGCATTTAGATAGGATAGGACTCCTTAGTCCTTTGGCCCTTGCTAATTGCTAGGAAACCTTTTTTGTTGTTGTTGGTTGCGGGGCCTTAAACTCTGGGCCTGGGCACTGTCCCTCAGCTCTTCAGCTCAAGGTGAGCGCTCTACATTTTGAGCCACAGCTCTACTTCTGGTTTTCTGGATTTTCCTGCCCAGGCTGGCTTTGAACTGTGATCCTTGGATCTCAGCCTCCTGAGTAGCTAAGATTACAGGCATGAGCCACCGGTGCCCAGCTTAGGAAACCTTTTAAAAGTTACTAGTGGGGAGAGGAAGGACTGGGGGAAAATAGGGCTATTCTGATCAAAGTATAGTACATGCACATCTCAAATTCTATGAAGAAACCCCTTGGTACAACTGATACACGGTGGGAAAAAAATCCAACCAAAAATAGAATGTAAACCAAGCTCTGTTGGGGGTGTGGCTACCAGGAGTGAGGGTGAAATGAGGGTAAATGCAGTCTAAGGAGGTTATTTGCATGTATGAAAATGCAACAGTGAAACCTGTTGAAATTGGTTCAGGAAGGAAGAGAAGGTGATAAAGGAGAGTGAGGGAAGGAGAGAGTTGATCAGGATACATTGTTTGCATGTATGGACATGTTAGGAAACTGAGTAAGGAGGGTATTAGAATAAAGAAAGCAGAAAATAATCTCAACAGACCATCTCAGCTTTACTGGAGAATTGAAGAGGAACTCCAGGGTGACCTGAGGAGAGTTGGGAAACCTGAGGCATGGGGTAATGGCACCAGGGGTGGAGGGGCTTAAGTAGGGTAATGGTTAGGGGCAGGGTCACAGGGAGCTGAGGATTCAAAGTGTTTGTGGGGGAGATCTGGCAGGTCTGGCTATCTGTTGTTTGAGCAAGTCTCCTGCCCTGTTTTCTGAGAGTTCAGGTGCCTGTCACCTGGGGCTAGGGTAGGGGAATGGGAAAAGTGTGGGGAAAATCCCCTAGGGGGAAAGTGGGCCAAGCAGTGAGAGCAATACTGAGTTATGAAAACAAAGCAGATTCCCACCCCACATCGGAATGAGTCTCAGATGGAAAGGGAAGCCAAAGGAGAGGGTCAGATAGAACCGAGAAAGGGAAGAAAAGGTAGGGGGAGTTTTATAGTATATGTTGAAGAACCCTGAGCTTCAGTCTGGGGACTTTTCTACAGAGCCAGACTCTTTTCAAATCTGAGGCTGTGCTTTGAATTTCAATCTTCCCTTCTTGGCCTTGTTTCCCACAAGCTTTTGTACTCCCGCTCTCACCAGGCCTCAAGAAGCTAGGAGGAGAGCAAGTACATTTGTCTTGAGGTCTTCATTGGCTGTCGTTCAGGTCCTGTCTCTGCTGCTCACTTATTATGATCTTAGATATGTCTCCTTGCTTCTCTGAGGAGCATTCCTCTTTTCCAAAATAGAGGTTACTGATATTCTGCATGCTAAGTGTTAAATGGCATTATATCCATGGACACATATTTTTAAGCCTTTACTGTGCTTTTAGAGATGAAACTGTGATTGGCCAGGGGCAGAAATAGAAAAGTAAAATCCTACAACATACTAGGAAGGTTGACTGGAGGTTAGAGCTAGAGGGACTGGAGGGACTACTGAGCCTTTGTGACTTTGGGAGAGAGAGACCTCGACAAGGCTAGCGGTTCCTAGATGGGGGGGACTGAGTGGACGGTGGGTGATGATGATCGCCTGAGGATTGATCTTTCTTTGTTCTCATGCCTCTTCCAGGAAGCTCTGAAATTTTGGCTGAAGGAAGGTGTGGATGGGTTCCAGGTTCTTGATGTAGGGAATCTGACGGTGAGTATACCTTCTACTTGACAGGCAAAGCTTGAGTGATAACAGAGGGGGTTTTGGCCAGATGGTATAATGTTATAATATTCCTATCTAATGCTTTCTTCCGCCCCCCCTTCTCTCTCTCCCTCTCCTCCTCTCCCTCCTTCCCTCCCTACCTCCCTCCTAGGATGCATCCTCATACTTGACTGAATGGCATAATATCACCAAGAGCTTCAGTGAAGACAAGTAAGTGTCAGGCCCCCTCTCCCAGACACAGCTTCCATTGTGGGACCCCTCCATAGAGTGCTAGTACCTGAGAAAGGGAGTTGTATTTCATTCAGAGAACTTGACACCTCTGCCCCTGTGCTGTGCAGGCTGTTGATTGCAGGAACTGAGTCCTCAGACCTGCAACAGATTATGAGCCTGCTGGACGCCACCAAGGACCATCTGCTGCTGACTAGCTCATATCTGTCACAGCCCAATGGTATAGTGTTGAACACCAAATTCCTAGTCACCCAGTTCCTGAATGCCACCGACAATCACTGGTGTAGTTGGAGCGTAAGTACTGTGCTGGCCAGGGGCGGGAGTTCTCTGCAAGGAAAGGGTTGGTGGACCGTGGAGGCAGAGGTGGCTTCTGGGGTCATGCGAGTTTGTTGTCTTTGCAGTTGTCCCAGGCAGGACTCATGACTACCTTCATACCGGCTCAGCTCCTCCGACTCTACCAGCTGCTGTTCTTCACCCTGCCTGGGACCCCTGTTTTCAGTTATGGAGATGAGATTGGCCTGCAAGCAGCTCCTGGACAGGTACCGCTTACCCTTTGTCCAGTGCAGGGGGGGAGATGGTGTCCATCTGTGGATGGCAGCAGATATCAGGCTTTCGGTAGAAATACCATTAGTTCTTTTTTTTTTGTCTGTTGTGGGCTTGAACTCTGGGCCTGGGCGCTGTCCCTGCGCTCTTCAGCTCAGGGTGAGTGTTCTACCACTGAAGCTACAGCGCCATTTCCGGTTTTCTAGTGGTTTATTGGAGATAAGAGTCTCATGGACTTTCCTGCCCTGGCTGGCTTTGAACCCTGACTCAGATTTCAACCTCCTGAGTAGCTAGGATTACAGGTGTGAGCCACCAGTGCCTGGCTCATTAATTCTTAGTCAATCTCCTTATCATTATCTGAATGCCCTTGACCTAGATTAATTATGCATATACATGTGTGCTGGTCCAGGGCTGGGCACTCTCCCTGAGCTTTGTGCTAAGGCTAGTGCTCTACCACTTGAGTCACAGCGCCACTTGAGTAGTTTATTGGAGTTTTACACTTCTTGTCCTGGCTGGCTTTGAACTGCCATCCTTAGTTCTTAGCCCCCCTGAGTAGCTAAGATTACAGGCATGAGCCTTCAGCACTCGACTATTCCTGAGGTTTTGTGCTGGGGTCTAGCACTCTAACCATTTGAGCCATAGCTCTATTTCCTGCTTTTTGTTGGATCATTGGAGATAAGAGTCTCACGGACTTTCCTGCACAACTTGGCTTTGAACCATGATACTCTGATCTCAGCTTCCTGACTAGCTAACATTGTAGACCTGAGCCACTAGTGCCTGGCTTTGAACCTGATTTTTTTTTTTTTTTTTTGCAAGTCTTGGGGCCTGAACCTAGGGCCTGGACACTGTCCCTGAGCTACTTTTGCTTAAGGCTATCACTCTACCACTTGAGCCATAGTGCTACTTCTGACATTTTCTGTTTATGTGGTACTGAGGAATTGAACCCAGGGCTTAATGCATGCTAGGCAAGCACTTTACCACTAAGCCACATTCCCAGCCCTGAACCTAGTTTTTAAAAATTCCTATTCTTTCTGTTCTTCAGCCTTTGGAGGCCCCGATCATGCTGTGGAATGAGTCCAGTCTCCCTGACAACATAGGATTTGTGACTGCTAACATGACTGTGAAGGTAAGAGTAGTTTAGATGACCCGGAGGGGGCGCACAGGAAAGGAGGCTTGTAGAAGTCTGCGCCCAGGACAGCCCCTCAATTGTTCCTCCTGTGTTTCTATCATTCTCAGGGCCAGAGTGAAGACCCTGGCTCCCTCCTTTCCCTGTTCCGGAGGCTGAGTGACCTGCGGGGTAAGGAACGCTCCCTGCTGCATGGGGACTTCCACGTAATCTCCTCAGGGTCTGGCCTTTTCTCCTACGTCCGCCACTGGGATCAGAACGAGCGTTTCCTGGTGGTACTCAACTTTGGCAATGTGGGCCAGCCAGCCAAGCTAAGAGCCTACAACCTGCCAGCTAGCACCAGCCTGCCAGCTACGGCCAACCTGTTGCTTAGTACCCAGCCAAGCCGTGAGGAGGGCATCACCCTGGAGCTGGCAAACTTGAACCTGGATCCTCACGAGGGGCTACTGTTGCGCTTCCCTTATGTAGCCTAATCCCACTTAGCCAGGACCTGTCACCCTCCCTGTCCCTTCCCAGGCCTTTTTGAGTTCTGGTTTTTCCTTCTCTTTTTACAAACTTTGCAGATTACAGATGAACTCCCCAGTAGGTTGTTTTCTGCCATGAAATAAATGTACCCCTGCCTGGTGAAGTCTCATTTCCCCTGTCACAGCAGGAATTTCTCTTCTCTCCGGGGTCTTTCCCATACTGATCTCAGCCAGAGAGTGTCATACATATGCTCCAAGTCCTACGTTGGTCACTTAGGGAACATCATGGCCCAGAGAAGAACAGCCCTGCCAAGGTCAATATCAAGGTGTCAAGGGCTAGGACCAGCACGAGTGGTTCCACACTCAGGCTGGAGTTCTGGAGGTCTTAGGTTTTACCTCACTGGCTCTTAAACATCTCCTTAGAGAAGATGACCAGCCAGGTGTGTTCAGATTCTCTTGTTTTTTGGACTTGGCATTTCACGGAGAAAGAATGGAGAGAGGGGATGTCTTGGTTTCCTAAAGGTTCACCTAAAATGTACTAGTGATCAGATCCTTCATGAACAACAGTACAGGGAACCAAGAACAGATGTCCCTGCCCTGAGGTCAAGCCCCGGGACTGGGGTGGGGGGAATAAAAACATATAGCCTGTCTCCTTGGGCTCATATTCTTGAGGAAGTTTGTTGGAGCCTTTGGAGTTTATCACACCACCTGTAGAGCTGACCTCTGGTCCCTCCTAGAGGTGGAAAAGAGGTAATAGAAATAAGATTTATAAGCTGGGCACTGGTGGCTCATGCCTATAATCCTAGCTTCTCAGGAGGCTGAGATACGAAGATTGTGGTTGGAAGTCTGGCCCAAGTAGAAAGTCTGTGAGATTATTATTTCTAGCTAAGCCACAAAAACCTAGAGCTGGGTACCAATGGCTCATGCCTATAATCCTAGCTGCTCAGGAGGCTGAAATTTAGGGATTGCTGTTCATAGTCAGCCTAGGCAGAAAACTCTTGAGTCTCTTATCTCCAATTAACCACTCAAAAACTGGAAGTGGCATTGTGGCTCAAGTGGTAGAGTGCTAGTCTTAAGCACAGAGAGGCTCAGAGATAGCACCTAGTCCCTGAGTTAAAGCCCTACAACTGACAACAAAAAAAAATATAGAAGTGGAGCTGTGGCTTGTGTGTTAGAGCACCAGCCTTGAATAAAATAAGCAAGAATGGGAGGCCCAGGAGAACCAGGATCTGGTGGCTCACAACTGTAATCCTAGCTACTCAGGAGGCTGAGATTTAGGGATTGCAGTTCAAAGCCAGCCCTGGCAGAAAACTCCCCTTGAGACTCTTATCTCCAATTAACCACCAGAAAACTGGAAGTAGAGCTGTGGCTCAAAGTGGTAGAGTGCGAGCCTTTAGTGAAAACGCAAAGGGACAAGACGCATGACTGGCTGACAAACAATGGAAGGCTGTAAATTCAACTCAGTACTGACACGGAAGAGACATTTAGAGTATGAGGAGGGTGGTGAGCAATGTTTTAGGAGGAAAAGGAAAAGTAGCAACATGTTTGGGGGCAGAGTGATGTCGAAGCTTAGAGAAGGTTTTGTGTGGAGTGGACCTGAATAAAAGACCTAAGGTGAGAGAGGGGCTCTGCATAGGTGCCCTGCAGTGGGAGGTGCTGGGTTTTTCTTGAGGGAGGGTGAGTAGTCTGAACAGTAGACTGGCAGGTCCTGGAGGGCATGGTAAGTTAGGCACGGAACACAGATTTGGATGAACTACAGGGTTGCCAGGCACCAGTGGCTCACACCAGCAATTTTAACTACCCAGGAAGCTGAGGATGGAGGTTGGAAGCCAGCCTGGGTAGAAAAGTCCATGAGACTCTTCAACTACCACCAACCTGGAAATGGAGGTATGGCTCAAGTGGTAAAGCACCAGCCTTGAGCAAAAAAAGCTAAGGGACAGTGCCCAAGGCCTTGAGTTTCAGCTCACATACTGGACAAATAAGTGAACTGCAGAAGTAGGAGGCTCAATTCCCAAGAGATTGCCCTTCAGACGTGTACTATAAGCTCATGCTCCCTAGGAGCACCCTCAGGTGAGCAATGGAGAATGACTGCTACATGGCCAGCAAAGGGCAGAATAGTAGGGTCCAAGTGTGAGTTCCATTGTCCTCTGCTAAGGGGCATCCAGAACACAGCACCTTCTCTGGGCTAACAAGGATAAGAAGCTTAGCGGAGCTTACTGTATCTGTTTAGTTGACCTCTAGTCCCTCTCAGGAGCAAATACTAGAGGAATCCATTTCTTAAGATGGCTTCTTGCCTAGACACTCTCATGGACCATAATGATTGGCTGTTGTGGATGGAGGATGACTCAAGTCCAGACAAAGGCAGCTATTAGCACATTCCTTGGGCCTAGAGATTACTTGGCAGCTGAGGACAAAGGCCAGACTCACTGGGTGGAAGTCAATTTTGAATGCAGATAGGTTCATAAGGAATAAAGTGGAACTTGCAAAGTGATCTTTTTTTCTCTCTCCCTCTCCCTTCCTCCCTCTCCCCCCCCCCTTAGCTCAAGGCTAGCGCTCTATCACTTGGTTTACTTGAACCACAGCTTTACTTCAGAACGGCCACAGGCTGGGAGCCACCAGCACCTGGTTTTTATTTATTTATTTATTTATTTTTAAATGCTGGTAACTGGGGCTTGGATTCAGGGCCTCCGTGCTGTCCTTCAGTTCACTTCAGCTCAAGGTTGGCATCACTGAACCACTGTTCAGGGCCTGGGCACTGTCCTTGAGCTTCTTTTGCTTAAGGCTAGCACTCTACCACTTGAGCCACATCACCACTTCCAGCTTTTTCTGTTTATGTGGTACTGAGGAATTGAACCCAGGGCTTCATGCATGGTAGGCAAGCACTCTATACTGAGCCACATTCCCAGCTCATTTGGTGATTAATTGGAGCTAAGAGTCACATCACATACTTTGGTAGTGTGATCTTCAGGTCTTGGCCTCCTGAGTAGCTAGGATCATAGGCATGAGTCACTGATTCCAGGCTCATTATTATTATTATTATTGTACAAATTGCAGTGGGCTCACTATAGTATTTATGTACATGACTGTATTATACTTCTAAGATGTTAAGGGGAGCTGTGTGGTGACACCTGAGTGTGTAGCATAGGTAGCTGCAAGCTGAGTGGGGGAGGCAGGAAGAGGAGCTGGCAGGAAGGTGACCCGCTTCTTAGCATGTGCTGGACTTAGGTGTCTTGGGCTTGCATATAGAGGTTCCCAGCAGGGGAGAGTCAAGCTCAGCAGAGGGCAAGATCTAGGAGCCCTTGGGGTAAAGACAGGACATGTCTTTATGTTCTGAGGATCAAGGGAGGTGAGAAAGCTAGAAGAGTGAGGCTGGACTCCTGGGGAACCTGCCGGATCTCTAGGATAGACAGGAGAAAGGGACCCACAAAGAAGAGCAGAAACAAGCGGAGTCCCGGGGGTAGGGATGGGAAGGCAAGAAGAGCCAGCACACTGTCAGAGTAGAACAGTCCCAGGTGACAGTCAAGTTTGTTGACTGGATATCATTGGTAGTCCCCCCCCCCCCCACATCGCTCTCCCAGTTGTGGGGCTTGAACTCTGGGCTTGGGCGCTGTGCTCTTCAGCTCAAGGCAAGTGCTCTACCACTTGAGCCGCAGCGCCACTTCTGGTTTTCTAGTGGTTTATTGGAGATATGAGTCTCAGGGACTTTCCTGCCCTGGCTGGCTTTGAACTATGATCCTCAGAGCTCAGCCTCCTGAGTAGCTAGGATTACAGGCGTGAGCCACCGGCTCCCAGTTCATTGGTAGCTTTTTACGTCTCTTCTAGAACACTAGGGGAGGATGGAAAATGGTTTTTCCTAATTTTAAGTGTGAGTGCTACTGAGTGCCGGAGGCTCATTTCTATAATCCTAGCTACTCAGGAGGCTGAGCTCTGAAGATCACGGTTGGAAGCCAACCCCAGCAGGAAAGTCTGTGAGACTCTTAACTCCAATTAAACACAGAAAATGCTGGAACTGATGCTGTGGCTCAAGTGGTAGAGGGCTAGCCCTGAGCAAAAGAGCTGAGGGACAGCGCCCAGGCCCAAAATTCAAGAGCCAGGATGGACACACACACACACACACACACACACACACACACACACACACACACGGTGAGAGGGATCTGTGCATATTACTAGATGGTATCAGTTGGATAACCTGGCTTTCTTAAGCAATGAAGGAATTTACTGGAAGGCCATCAGGAACTGCCAGGAAGAAGCAGGACCACATTTGGAATGGGCAGGAAGCAGGCGGCAAGTAGCAGGAAGTACGATTGTGTTCTAGTTGTAACAGCCTGGGATGCTGCCACAGGGGCCAGGCTGCCAAGATGTATGTGGCTGGGCACAAAGGCATCGGCTGCCTTGGGTGGGGTGTGGGTGGTGCTGGGATTCAGAACATGCTCTGCTTGTAACCATGCTGGTGCATCCTGGGTCTCAGGACTCAGGGCATTCCTTTTCTTCTGCCAAGTCATGCGCCCATGCAGAGGGGCACCCTGTTCCAACTCACACAATGGTAGGGGTGAGGTTAGCTTACCCTAGAAATGGAAGAATCAGAAGTGATTTTTAAGGACTTTTGGTTGGACCAAAAAAAAATCCAATAGAATAAAAGTCTAAAAGAAGATTGGACTTGCCATTTAAAGTGATGGCATAACTTCAGGAGTGGCATTAAAGAGAAACCAAGGCCTGGAAATGTGGCTTAGTGGTTGAGTGCTTGCCTAGCATGCCTGAAGCCCTGGGTTCCATTCCTCAGTACCATATGCACAGAAGTAGCTGGAAGTGGTGCTGTGGCTCAAGTGGTAGAGTGCTAGCCTTGAGCAAAAGAAGCTCAAGGACAGTGCCCTGAGTTCAAGCCCCAGGACTGGCAAAAAAAAAGAACAGTTTATGCTCAGATGCCTTGGAGAACTTAGGTGGGAATGGCAAGATGTTTGTTGGCTGTGCTAGTATGGTGTGGGTAGGGAGATGTGAGTTGGAGATGTGGATCTGGAGTCTGGTGTGCAGCTGGTATTGATGGCCAGAGAAGAGAATAGAAGAGGACCAAGTGGCAAGCTCTGCCTGGAGACTGAGAAGGGGGAGCTATGTCCCAGAGCTTTGTTTTTTGACTCAAGACTGATGGCTTACTACGTTAGCCATAGCTCCAGTTCTGTCTTTTTGGTGGTTAATTGGAGATGAGTCTTACAGACTTTCCTGCTTAGGCTGGTTTTTTTTGGGTCCGGTCGTGGGGCCTGAACTCTGGGCCTGGGCGCTGTCCCTCAGCTCTTCAGCTCAAGGC
>NW_012267333.1:268777-272724 GCF_000151885.1 Dipodomys ordii | reverse complement strand
AGTGGCGCTGTGGCTCAAGTGGTAGAGCGCTAGCCTTGAGCTGAAGAGCTGAGGGACAGTGCCCAGGCCCAGAGTTCAGGCCCCATGACCAGACTAAAAAAAAAAAAAAAAAGGCTAGTGCTCTACGACTTTAGCTACAGCACCACTTCTTGCTCTTAATGTAGTTTATTAGAGATAAGGATCTAAGTAAGAGATTTTCCTACCCTTGCTGGCTTCAAGCTATCTTCAGATCTCAGCCTCCTGAGTAGCTAGGATCACAGGCATGAGTCATGGACACTGGGCTTTTTAAAATCGATAACTAACTGTATGTTTGCTGGGTACAAATATTTTCTCTCTCTCTCATCTATCTTTCATACGTGTTTCAGGTTGTTTTTATTTTCCCCATGAAATAGGAGACAAGGTTTTGTCAGCTGAGAGTGAGGATTCATGCCTTCCAAGTGTTGGAGGTTTATGGAGAAAGGATGGATTATGAATAAACACCCAAGGTTTTCCTAGTCCAGTATTTGTGTAAAACCTTGGTAACAACTTACTTATGGGGAATGCAGAATCTCAGGTCTGCCCTAGCTCTGTTGAATCAGAATCTGCACTTTACCCATATCCCAGTGGATGTGCACTGAGTTTGATGAGCCCTGATGTGAGAGGGTGGAGAGCCACTGTTTGAGAGATGTGTAAACTGATTGCCAGGCAATTCCTTCCTTCCTTCCTCCCTCCCTTCCTTTCTTCCTTCCTCTTTCCTCTCCTTCCTCTTTTCTCCTCTCCTTCCCTTCCTCCCCAATCTTCTCATTTGTTCCTTGTTAGTGCTGGGATTGAAGAGACTGCACCCTGGGCCTTCTCTGGTGCTATCTTGAGAACTACGGGTTCTTCAACCTATTGCTGACAGAGGGGGAAAAAAATCTTGGTATCATCCAAAATGTTTCTTTACCTTCTACAGTAGCAGAATCAAAGCAGATTCTTTCTGTATCATAAAAACATCCTTGCAAACGTTATTTCTGACAAGAGACTTGTCAGACTATCAGATTTAAAAGGCTGTTGCTTTGTCCTGGGAACATAACCTTTAACTTAAAAAGCTTGTGAGTTCTGATTGCTTGTCTTTCTTAACAATGTGTTGCCCTGGCAATCTCTCTTATCTAAAGAGTATAAATGCCTGTGAAATTTCCCCATTAAGTCACAGGGGAAAATGATGGCACGTCTCTCCTCACCCACATGCATGAGGTTAAAAACATGAAACCCTTACAGGCTGCAAAATTTCTTAATCAAACAAAGATTCTGAGTATTTCACCCTACCTTTCTCTCTGTCTCTTCTGAGTAAGATGGCTCCAAACCCCATGGCTGGGTTCAAGTGGTTTTCCTGCCTCAGTTTCCTGAGCAGACATGGCCACGGTGTGCCTACCACCACACGGGCTCCTGAGGAGACAGGTAGAAGTCAAGAACAAACACTGATGGCACACGACTGTCATCCTAGCTACACAAGAGGCTGCGATCTGAAGATTGTGGTTCAAAGCCATCCTAGGCGCCCCCACCCCCCAAGCACTAAAGTGGAGCTGTGGCTCAAGTGGTAGAGAGCTAGCCTTGAGCAAAACAGATCAGGGACTTCACTCAAGCCTGGAGTTCCAGCCCTAGTACTAGCATTGAATACGTAAAGTAAAAAACAGACAAACCCGGGGCTGGGAAGGTGGCTCAGTGGTAGAGCGCTTGCCTTGCATGCATGAGGCCCTGGGTTCGATTCCTCAGCACCATAAACAAAAAGAAAAAAGCTGGAAGTGGCGCTGTGGCTCAAGCGGTAGAGCGCTAGCCTTGAGCTGAAGAGCTGAGGGACAGCGCCCAAGCCCAGAGTTCAGGCCCCACGACCGGACCCCCCCAAAACAAACAAACAAACAAAATACAGACAAACCCCACGTATGGTAACAATACAGAACTGACTGAGACACATACAATGGCCATGAGGCCATGAGTGAGGTCAGAAACTTTGTGTTGCTTGACACTACTTCCTCGACAGCTGGACAGCCTATGTGGAAGATGGATAATGGGACTGGCTTAGTGTGGTGTCAGCAAGAGTATTGTGGTAGTCCAGGAAGCTGAGAGAAGGAAGGCAAAGGCTAAAGGAGCAGAGTGATTAGCCTGGAGGAGGATATGAGCAATACCGTGCAGCAGTGACTCTGACAGAGGTCAGTGGGCTTGAGGGGGAGGGGTGTAGATCTCTCTCTCCCTTTCTCCTTCCTTCCTTCCTTCCTCCCTCCCTCCCTCTCTCCCTTCTTTCTTTCTTTCTTTCTTTCTTTCCTTCCTTCCTTTCTTTCTTTCTTCTTTCCTCCCTGTTCTGGGCTTGAATTTAGGATCTGGGTGCTATCTCTTAGCTTTTTCATTAAAGGGTGATGCTCTACCACTTGAGCTACAGCTCTACTTCTCTGGTAGTTAGTTGGAGATAGGAGTCTCACAGACTTTCCTGCCTAGGCTGTCTTCAAATATGACCCTCAGAACTCAGCCTCCTGTGTAGCCAGGATTACAGGTGTGTGCCACCTGTGCTCAGCATGTCCTTTAGCTTGTTTGCTTAAGGCTGTTGTTCTACCACTTGAGCCATACCTCATTTCTAGCTTTTTGCTGCTTAGTTGGAAGTAAGAGTCTCTAGATTTTTTTCTGCCTGAGTTAGGTCTGAGATCCTCAGATCTCAGCCTCTTGAGTAGCTGGGCTTACAGGCATGAACCACTAGTGCCTGGCTCTTGCCACTGACTTTTTTTTTGTTGGTTGTGGGGCTTGAACTCTGGGCTTGGACACTGTCCTTGTGCTCTTCAGCTCAAGGCAAGGGCTTTACCACTTGAGCCACAGCGCCACTTCTGGTTTTCTAGTGGTTTATTGGAGATAGGAGTCTCATGGACTTTCCTGCCCGGGCTGGCTTTGAACTGTGATCCTCATATCTCAACCTCCTGAGTTGCTAGGATTACAGGCGTGAGCCACTGGCGCCTGGCTCTGCCACTGACTTTTATTTCTAACACTAGGAGCAGAGAGGAAAAAGAGGGGGAGCCAGCATCAGGGAGGTTTGACATAAATGCATATATTGCAAGAGAGCCTCATGGTCTGTTATGCTCTTTGAGAGACATCATGACACAAGTACTTGTGCCTAGTGAGAATTCTGCAATGGGTGATCAGAAGAGGAAACTAGAGGTCCTGGTGCTTTAAGATGTCCCTGCTGGAGACACCCAGACTAGAAGCCCTGGAGTGCCCTCCATCCTCTCTCCCAGGTGGCTTCCTGCAGAGACAGTCCTAAAGAACTTCCTGGAAGCCTGGCCTGATACTGGGCATTGAGCTATATTCTTTTTTTTTGGGGGGAGGGAGGGGTCCTGTCGTGGGGCCTGAACTCTGGGCCTGGGCACTGTCCCTCAGCTCTTCAGCTCAAGGCTAGCACTCTACCACTTGAGCCATAGCTCCACTTCCGGCTTTTTTCTTTTTGCTTATGTGGTGCTGAGGAATCGAACCCAGGGCCTCATGCATGCAAGGCAAGCACTCTACTACTGAGCCACCTTCCCAGCCCCTGAGCTATACTCTTATGAACTATGTCCTCGTCCCACCCCAAATTAAAAAACAAAATACAACATAGGAGAGCCCTAACCCACAGGGCCACAGAGGGCAGACATAACTGGGGCGGGGGTGGGGGTGGGGGTGGGGGTGGGGTGGCATACTGGAGGAGGGCGGTCTTGAATCCAGGATGACTGGTGTCCTTGTGAGAAAGGGATTAGGCAGAGGCAGGTGCAGGAGGGGAGAAGGCCAGGGAAGGACAGCATCAGCAGAGCTACAGCTTCAGAACAACGATTGCCTGAGGCCACCAGAAGCTGGAAAAAAACAAGGGAGGATTCTTCTCTGTAGGCCTTGAGGGAGGTGGTTTAGACTTCTGGACTCCAGATCTGTGAGTCAATCAACTCCTGTTGTTCTAAGACACCCTATGTGTGTAGTACTTT
>NW_012267333.1:266503-268727 GCF_000151885.1 Dipodomys ordii | reverse complement strand
ACACCCTATGTGTGTAGTACTTTGTTACAGCAGTCCTAGGGGAAGTGAGCTGTGACCCTGTTTCTTTGCCAAGTGTTTTTTTTTTTTTTTTTTTTTAATTTCCTTTCCTTTTTTTTTTTGGTCAGTCATGGGTCTTGAACTCTGAACTCTGGCCCTGGGTACTGTCCCTGAGCTCAAGGTGAGCACTCATTGAACCACAGCGCCATTTCCAGTTTTCTGGTGGTTAATTGGAGATAATAATCTTACAGATGTTCCTGCCCGGGCTGGCTTTGAACCATGATTACAAGTGTGAGCCACTGGAGCCTGGCTTGGGATTTCTTTCTTTCTTTCTCTCTCTCTTTCTTTCTTTTTCTTTTCTGTTTATGTGGTATTCAGGAATTGAACCTAGGGCTTCATGCATGCTAGGTCAAACACTCTACCACCAAGCCCCTGCCAGGGATTTTCAAAACTCCTTGTGTTGTATGCCACCATTCAAAGTACTTTACAGCTGAAGGCTGGGGTCTCATGCCCATAATCCTAACTATTCAGGATGTTGAGATCTGAGGATCACTGTTCCAAGCCAGACCAGGCAGGAAGTCTGTGAGACACTTATCTCTAATTAACCAGCAAAAAGCCAGAAGTAGCTTTTTGTCCACTTTGGCTCAAGTGGACTAAGTGCCATTCTTTTTTTTTTTTTTTGGTCCGGTCGTGGGGCCTGAACTCTGGGCCTGGGCGCTGTCCTTCAGCTCTTCAGCTCAAGGCTAGCGCTCTACCACTTGAGCCACAGCGCCACTTCCGGGTTTTTTCTTTTTGCTTATGTGGTGCTGAGGAATCAAACCCAGGGCCTCATGCATGCAAGGCAAGCGTTTTACCACTGAGCCACCTTCCCAGCCCCCTAAGTGCCATTCTTGAGCAAAAAACAAACAAACAAAAAACAACATAAAACCAAAACCAATAAACAAGCAAAAGTGCAAGGCCCTGAATGCAAGCTCTAAAAAAAGAAAAGAATGAAAGAAAGGAAAGAAGGAAGAAGGAAAGAAACTGTCTTAGATGATGGCGGATCTAGGGTAAAGCTCCTCCCCCTTCTACTTCTGCGTCTCTTCCAGCCTCAGGAACAGAGTAGTGAGTGACTCAGCCGATGTGTAAACGTAATTGAACTTCCAGCCAGGTAGGTAAGTAGCTCTACTTTCCTAATAAGGAAATGAAAGTTCAGAGATGTTTATTAAGTTACACAAAAATCACCCAGC
This sequence comes from Dipodomys ordii, assembly GCF_000151885.1. Lineage (NCBI taxonomy): Eukaryota > Metazoa > Chordata > Mammalia > Rodentia > Heteromyidae > Dipodomys > Dipodomys ordii. The sequence goes on along the minus strand of NW_012267333.1, from coordinate 267,501 downwards.
TCCTAAGTAAGGGGTCAGTGCTGAGATAAAATTTCAGTTTGAAGCCGGATGCCAGTGGCTCATGCCTGTAATCCTAGCTACTCAGGAAGTTGAGATCTGAGGATCGTGGTTCAAAGGCAGCCTGGGCAGGAAAGTCTGTGAGATCTCTAATAAACCACCAAAAAACAGGGAGTGGCGTTGTGGCTCAAGTGGTAGAGCGCTAGCCCTGAGTTGAGGAGCTGAGGGACAGTATCTAGGCTGAGAGTTAAAGCTGCATGATCAACAAAACAAAGCAAAAAACCCTTCAGTTTGGAGGGGCAGGGAATGTGGCTTGGTAGGCAAGTACTTGCCTAGCAGGCATAAGGTTCTGAGTTCAATTCCTTAGTGTCACATAAACATAAAACATAAATATAAAAATCAATCAAATAAAAAGGAAAAATAACTGTTAAAGATTATTAAAACAAACAAACTTCAGTTTGGCTCTAACTTCCAGGCATAGCCCTGCCATGACCAGCCTGGTTCCAAGATGGCACTGCTGCTGTCCAGCGGTGGACATCTCTATCCGCGGTGGAGACTCCCCACTATCCAGGGGTAGATGCCTGTGGGGACTCCCTTAGCAGGTTTCCCTCTAGGTAACCAGACTCCTTCAGTGTTCAGAGACAGCCTGAATAAATGTGGCAGAATGGCCCTGGGAGGGAGGGGGAAGTAGAGGCAGAGAGCCATGAGAAGACAAGTTCCACAGTTTCCATGACCTAGGAGCTGGCCCGACATACCAAAGTCCTTCAGGACAGCCCTTCAAGGAGGACCAGCGGAGGAGGAGGGTTCTGTGAACCCAGCTCCCCACGCACCTCACATATCACCTCCCTACTCTGTCCTGGCCCTTCCTCTTGAACCTCTCCAGTCTCCTCTCTGTTCAGTAGTTCTTCAGTGCCCCCGCCCCGCCCCTCCCTCCCAGCCTCCCATTATAGTGCCTTTTTGACCATTTCCTCTATCTCTGGCTTCAGCTATCTATGGAGGTG
>NW_012267333.1:241918-265268 GCF_000151885.1 Dipodomys ordii | reverse complement strand
GTGGGGCCTGAACTCTGGGCCTGGGCGCTGTCCCTCAGCTCTTCAGCTCAAGGCTAGCACTCTACCACTTGAGCCACAGCGCCACTTCCAGCTTTTTTATTTTTTGCTTATGTGGTGCTGAGGAATCGAACCCAGGGCCTTGAGCATGCAAGGCAAGCGCTCTACCACTGAGCCACCTTCCCAGCCCCGCCTTGAAAACATTTTAAGTATTACTATTATCATTATTATCTCAATCAATGAGCTAATTTTAAATAAGAAACTGAAAGCATCAGATCTATGTGTTGCCAAATCACTTTGGCTGGAGCTTGGAGAAGGAATGAGAATGAGGATGATTAATGCAGAAGTTGGCTAGTTATGGCTGCTGGGCCTGTTTCTGCATCAGTTGTGAGCTAAAATGGGTTTTACATTTATTTTTATTTTTTTGAGATATGAATGTCACTAGGTAGCCAGGCTGGCTTCCAATTTATCATCTGTCTCAGCATCCCAAGTGGCTAAGATTACAGGCCTATGCCACTACACCCAGCTGATTGTGTGTGTGTGTGTGTGTGTGTGTGTGTGTGTGTGTGTTTGTGCCAGTACTGAGGCTTGAATTCAGGGCCTAGACACTGTCTCTTAACTTTTTTGCTCAAGACTGACACTCTACCACTTGAGCTATAGCTCTACTTCTAGCCTTTTGGTGGTTAATTGGAGACAAAAGTCTCATGGACTTTTCTGCCCAGGTTGGCTTTGAACCAAAATCCTCAGATCTTAGGTTCTTGAGTAGCTAGTATTATAGGCAGGGCTTTGTATTTATTTATTTATTTTATGTATGCATTTATTTATTTTTGAGTTCTGAACTCAGGGCTTTATTGCCATAATGACCCCAAAACAAAAGAAATTGGAGGAAGAGGGATTGAAAATAAACCAAAAGGATAATGTTGGGTTACCCATGAAAATCATGTGAATTTCATATAAAATCATTGATTGGAACACAGCTATGCTCATTAGCTTATATATAGGCTATGATCTCCCCCCCCACCATTCCCTTTAAGTTTCTAGGGACCGGGTGACAGTGCCTCACACCTCTAATCATAGCTACTCATAAGGCTCTGATCTGAGAATTGTGGCTTGAAGCCAATCTAGACAAGAAACTCCATGATGCTTGTCTCCAGTTAACCATCAAAAATTCCAGAATTAGAGCTGTGGCTCAAATGGTAGAGTGCTAGTCTTGAGTCAACAAAGCCCTGATTTCAAGCCCCAATGCTGGTGTGCATGCATGCACGCACACACACACACACACACACACACACACACACACACACACAGTTTGAGCAAAAATGGAGAGAAACATTTCCTGCTTCCCACTCAGGCTAAGGAAGAGAAGACTCAAAATGGCAGCGTCTGTGTGTAGCCTTTATACTCTCTGAGCTGGGTGAATACACATAGTCCTGTTAGGTCAGGGACTCCTAATCTTTAGACAATGATTTGATTGGTAAGATGGGTGAGGCCATCTAATTCTCGGGTAACCTTTAGGACTTCCTTCTGCCAGATAGGCCTTTCCTGACTTCTCCTTTGACTGCAATGGCAGACCATACACTGTGTATATTGTATGGGTTCTTACGTAATGGCCTTTATTTCTGTCTTGGCTTGCACAATCTAAACTATTCGCCCTTAAAGAAGGGATTGTTTTAGCATTTGCAGGATGGGGTCTGCTGTGGGATAGCAGCCATGCGGGCTGGAGCAAACTGTATGAATTTGGGAATTGTTCGGAGGTAGACTGAGGATAGGGAGGACAAAAGAGTCTAGGCAGATTCCCAGCTCGTTGGTGTGAGCAACTGTGTGAATACTGGTGCCAGGCAGGCCAGGAACAACAAGAGAGAGAGAGAGAGTGGAATCCAGGAGCTGGGGGAAGGCAAGGCCTGGGGTGGGGGGGAAAAGAAAGCAGTATTTTCAAAATGGAGCTGTCTTGAGGTGCTGGGGTCCCTTAAACATTGCTTAGTTGGTGAGATTGGCCTTACTGTCTCTTCATATTTAGAACAAGAGCCAACTAAACAAGGCCCTTCTGGGGCTTTAGGTTCCTGATGAAGTTGTGTGTGGGGGGGGGCAGGAGCTGGAGTGGCCAAGAGCCTCATCAGGTTTCTCTTGTCCAGTTGCCTTGGGAAGCAGGCCCACAGAAGACCCAGCCAGCATTAGGTTTCTTGGCAAGATTATACCATTAGTTGTCAGCAGGTGGCGCTAAAGTGACATGATGGGAGTAGAAGCAGAGGCTGAGTTAGGGGTGAAGGAGGTGAGCAGCTCCTTAGGGGTCCCCATCTCCCAGGCCTGTTCCAACCAGGTGGTAGTAACAGGAAGGGGGTTGACACTCACATCTTTCTCTCTATTTCCTGTTCAGGGACTAAAAGGCCTTTGTTTCTGGGGCAAAGAAAGACTCCCTTGAGGCAGGGGTGAATGCTGTGTTTGGAGTGGAAGCATGCCCGCGCAGCCCAACTCCCTTTCAGCGCTCGTCATTTCCTCCATTCTCTGGCCTCTGGGTCTGTAGAAATCCTACTTCAGAGGCCTTCAGGGCATAGACCCCAATTCTTGGAAGCCTCTGTGTGTACCCTCTCCTGTCCAGGGCAGTGTTCCCTGATATTCCTTTAGGTAAGTCATGTCAGGATTCAAGTTTCTTTCCAAAGCCAGGATGGAGGAAAGAGCTGGGCCTGGTCCATACCTGTGGTGATACCAGAGAGCCGCCAAATACCTCCCCCCTGCAGTCCATGTCATCCTCCTGGCTCTTCAGCAAGGGACCATTCCTCTTTCAGAGGCTAGGAGATGGGCCTAAGGTTGCTGGGTGTGGGATAGGGTGGGCACCTCGTTATGAGAAGTCCTCAGGACAAGTGTGAGCTGCTAGCCCCTTTCCTGATGCCAGTACCAGCTTGGATCCCTCCACTGCTAGTCTTCAGGAGAGATCAAGCCACTTGATGCTCTAGCTTCCATTCTCCCGATGCTGCTCAGCTCCCTCAGGCTCTCTGCTTCCCAGGACCTCAGTTCTGCTCCCTTTGATTCTGGGCAGAGCATTCATCCCTAAAGGGGGCTCAGGACCATGAAGGCGCAGGAGGAAGGGAGGGGCCCTCTGGAAGTGCTGTGCTGGTGATCTAGGGAGTTGCGCTAGGGGAGGGGGAGGGGACAGGAACAGGGTTTGTCTTTGAACCACTTCCTGCTGCCTCTGGCTAGTCTCTCCTGTCCACCTCTTCAATTGACTTCCCTTGCCTGTAGTGTTGGAAGAATCCTTTGCAAAGGCTTCTGGGAATCTTGACAGCTGTGTGTGGGGTGAATCATTACCACTCTTCCTGAAAGGGTTAAGTCCCACCCAGGATCTCAACCCTCTAAGGTAGGTTTTTCTCAAACTTTATCTGACATTAGAATCACCTGGAGTATGACTATTAAAAGATAAGGTTGAGGCCAAGTGTGGCAGCTTATCCCTATATTCCCAGCTATTAGTAAGACCTTGTCTCAATCAATAAGCAGGGTGGATTCCTAGCTATGCTGGTGACCATAGATAGGGAGAATCCAACTCTGGGCAAAAACACAAGACACAAGCTGGGTGCTGATGGCTCATGCATGTAATCCTAGCTACTCAGGAGGCTGAAATCTGAGGATCAGGGTTCAAAGCCAGCCCAGGCAGGAAAGTCTGTGAGGAGACTCTTATCTCCAATTAACCACCAAGAAATGGGAGGTGGAGCCGTGGCTTAAGTGGTAGAATGCTAATCTTGAGCACAAACGCTCAGGGATAAGTACCCAGGCTCTGAATTGAAGTCCCAGGACTGGCATACAAAAAAAAACCCCAAAACCAAAAAACAAACAACAAGAACAAGAACAAGAACAACAAGACCCAAAAGGCAAGTCTCTACTTGTAAATTAACTGAAGGGGGCTGGGAAGGTGGCTCAGTGGTAGAGCACTTGCCTTGCATGCATGAGGCCCTGGATTCGATTCCTCAGCACCACATAAGCAAGAAAAAGCCGGAAGTGGTGCTGTGGCTCAAGTGGTAGAGCGCTAGCCTTGAGCTGAAGAGCTGAGGGACAGTACCCAGGCCCAGAGTTCAGGCACCATGACTGGACCCCCCCCCCAAAAAAAAAGAAAATTAACTAAAGGGCTGGCAATGTGGCTTTGTGGTAGCGTGTTTGCCCAGCATGCACGAAGCCCCGGGTTCCATTCCTCATTACCACATAAACAGAAAAAGTCACTAGTGGTGCTGTGGCTCAAGTGGTAGAGTACCAGCCTTGAAAAAAAGAAGCTCAGGGACAATGTCTAGGCTCTGAGTTGAAGCTCCAGGACTGCAAAAAAAAAAAAGCAAAAAGGGCTTGGGGGTGTGGCTCTAGTGGTAGAGCACCTGCTTGATGATCACGTGGATTTGCATCTAAAACCAACAACAACAAAAGACAAAAATAAAAATGGATGACTGGTTTCCATATTAGTCAATCAAGGATGACACCAAGATTTTACCTGATTAACAGGCTTTCAGATGACAGCAGTCCTGCTGAGCTGGCCTACTGTTCACTCAGCAGCTCTCAGTTGTTCAAGCCCTGAATATTTCAAAGAAGAGTTGGGCCTTATCTGGCCAGCAGACTGATAATGCCAGGATCACCTGCCTGGAAAGACGGCCTTCGCTTACTGTGCATCTTGGAGCACATCAGGTCATCTATGCTAAAAAATATGATTCCTAGGGGAAGGCTTGGGTTGTACTATGTTCCTTTAAGCTTTGGAGGTTGCTGGAGACCAGAGGTAATCTGGAAAATCTCTAGTATTCTTTTTTTTTGGTCTCAACCTCTTGGGTAGCTAGGATTACAGGCTTGAGCCACCACACCTGGCTTTCCTCTACTGTTCTTAACCTTGGGCACAGAGGCTGGGTGCGCTTTCCTGGCTGCAGGCACATCCTGTGTTTATTACATCCTGTGTTTGTTTATCACACCTCATTGCCGAGAAGGGAGCCCTGCCTAAGTGGCTCCAGGTGGACAGGGCAGAGGCAGCTTCCCCTTGCTCTCTCCTGGACTCTGCCCTGTGCGCTTTTCTCCCGTTGCTCTTTTGCTCTGAGTTCCTTCACTCTAATTAACTGTAACTGTAACTTTTTGCTGAGTTCTGTGTTTTCCTTTAGCAGCTTAAGGGTAATCTTGGGGATACCCTCCCCACCCCCATCCATTGACTTACTACTTTAATAAGCCCCTGCTCTAGGCTGTGTGATTAACTTCTCTAGATTCCTTTCTATCAGGCCTTGGGGGCCTCTCACCAATGAAGCTCCTGTAATATAACCCAAGGGGACCCACTGAGGGAGCACTTTGGCCTAGGGTACCCCAGGCCTGTTGTCTTCATAGACTAGGGGTCAGGAAGCTGCGAACAGGCTGGAAGCCCGAGGTGTTGTTTGGTGGGGTTAGGTCTGAACAATTCTTCTTAGTCTGTGGGCCTCACTCTCCTCATCTTCTTCCCTTCCTGGCCCCTCCCCTTGCCCCACTGCTGGGTCTGGGGCTTGAACTCGGAAACTTGCTACCTTGCATGGTTTTTTCACTCAAGGCTGATGCCCTACCACCTGAACCACAGCTCTACTTCCGGCTCTTTGCTGGTTAACTGGAGATAAGAGCATCAGCTGACTTTTCTGCCCAGGTTGGCCCCGAACCACAATCCTCAGATCTCAGTCTCTTGAGTAAGTAGGGTTATAGGCGTGCACTACGAGTACCCAGCTGTTTCCTCTATGACAAGGCCCCAGAGAAACCACTTCTGGCAGCACCATCAGAGAGTATGCAGGGACCCGAGCCTGAGCAGTTCATTTCACCTGGCTGCCCGCTTTCCAGAGGCCAGGTGTCCCTGGTGCAGCCTCCTCACCTGAGCCAGGGACCCTGGGATTCTGGATCGCACAGGTTTTGGTAGATCTTAGCCGTTCCGTGTTCCTTCTCTAGGAACCACCTCAGGGCAGCAGCCCACATTCCACAATACTTGGGCCCTCCCTGCCGGATCCTGTCCTGGCCTTGAAGTCAAGGCCTTGAGCCAACACAGGGAGGAAGGTTGCTTAGTGCCTGCTGGTTATGTGGTTTATTCACAGACTCAGCACACGCTGAGGATGGAAGGAAAGAACATTTGGGGCGAGGCTGGGCCGGGAGTGCAGGGTGGCTAGGAGGCCATGCAGAGGATGGACGAGGGGGAGCTCACAGGGGGAGAAGCTGCTGGCTGGGCCAGGCCTGTGTGGGGGCAGGGCTGGAGGCAGGCAGCATGCGGGAGGCCCTGACTAGATCTGCACAGAGCAGATCCATCCAGGTGAGGGCTGTGAGCCAGAAGGGAGGGCTGAGGTTATTCTGGAGGAGAGGGAGAAGGGTGGATGGGTGTGGAACTAGATAGCAGGCACCCCTTTCACTCCCCCGTCCCCCCAGGGAAATGACAGTTAGGACACCTGGTGTCTGGTCCTGCTGCTGCCTTGCTTTGGGACTTGATGTGCAACCAGCTAAGTTGACCGGGTTTGGTACCTTTCTCTGGTTGATGTACAGTCAATTGCTTTGGAAGTGTTCTGGGGGACATTTGTAAGGGGGGAGCTGGACACTTCTGGAGCAGGTGTCTAGGTCCTCGCTGGACATGTAGAGCCTTTGCGGGGGGTGGGGAGAGTCTCCAGCAAGGGATCCCCTAGCTCTTTTCTTTCTTGGTGATGGGTGTCAGTACCCCACTGGAGCCCTTGATGAGGGGCAGCCTCTCTCCTTGCACTCCGGGCTCCCTGCTGGGCCAAGGAAGATTGTGGCTTTAAACTCCTGGCCCGTCTTGCTGGCTCCTGACTTCCTGCCTAAACTCAAACAGCAAACAAGGAGTGCAAAGCCCGGATCCTCCTCCCAGGCCTTCTTCCTGGTGAAGAGTCTACTCCCACACCACAGGGAACAGGAAAAAAAAGCCAGTTCCCCGGGTCACACTCCCTGCCTGGGAATACAGCAAAGTTCTGACAAGTTGGCAGGTCTGTCCCAGGAAGGTGCCCCAGGGGAAGCAGGGGAGCTGGGTGGGACCTGAGCAGGGGCCCTGGGTCTGAGGACACCGCCACCTGCCCACTTGCCACTGGCCTCTCCCTGGGGCTGGGGTGGAAGGATGCCAGGAGAGTGGTGGTGGGTGGATCTCCCTCTCTCCCCGCTCCCCATCAGCATTGGCGGGAGGGGGTGCGGTGCACAGAGCCGGGGCGTTTGGGGATCTTGCGCCAGCGTCGCTTGTCCCAGCGGCAGAGCAGCAGCAGGCGGAAGGTGTCCCGGAAGGCTTTGTTACAGAGTGCGTAGCACATGGGGTTGATGGTGCTGTTGACGTAGCACAGCCAGTAGCCCAGCTCCCACAGGGTCTCGGGGACGCAGTCCTTGCAGAACGTGGACACCAGCACCATGATGTTGTAGGGTGTCCAGGTGAGGATGAAGGCCAGCAGGATGGCACTCAGGGTCCGAGCCGCCTTCTTCTCCTTGACCAGGGAGAAAGTCTTCCGCTTGCTCAGCTGCTCCTTCCCACGGGGCTTCTGGCTTTTGCCCGATCGATCCCTCCCTTTCCGGGTGGGCCTCTTGACTGTATTCGGGGAGGTCTTGGGGGGCTGTTTGGTGGGAGCCTGGGCTTCAGGGTCCACCATGGGCATCTTGATCACTACTTCGGAGCCAGGCTCCTCTCCCTCGGAGGAGGTGAGGGACTCCATGGAGCCTTCGTCCTCTTCCTCTTCCTCTTTCCAGCTGTAGGCCTGCAGCAGCCTGGGGGTCCGGCAGCATGGACAGCAGCGGCCCGGAGGGGTGTCTGGGGAGCCCTCTGCCCCTGGCTGAGATCTCTCGGAGCTGCTGCTGCTGCCACCCCCTTTGCCTGGGGTCTCAGAGCCCTGCAGGGCCGCCAGCTCCCGGGCCCGGTTCTCCGTCTCCCGGTAAATGCGCCAGTAGAGCGTGCACATGACTGTGACGGGGAGGTAGAAGGCGGCCATGGCTGTGCCGAAGGTGATGATGGGTTGGGAGAGAAACTGGATGTAGCACTCCCCGGCCAGTACTGTCCGCTTCCCTACCAGGTACTGCCAGAAGAGGATAGCCGGGGCCCAGAGGACAAAGGAAACCAGCCAGGCCAGGCTGATCATCAGAGCTGCCCGGCGAGGGGTGCGCTTGGCACGGTAGCTCAAAGGCCGGGTCACCGAGAAATAGCGATCAAAGCTGATGAGCAGCAGATTCATGACGGAGGCATTGCTGGCCACATAGTCCAAGGCCAGCCAGAGGTCACAGGCCAGTGTGCCCAGGGCCCAGTGGCCCATGAGCAGGTATGTGGTGTAGAGGTTCATGGAGAAGGTGCCAATGATGAGGTCTGCGCAGGCCAGGCTGAGCAGGAAGTAATTATTGACCGTCTTGAGCTCGGTGTTGACCTTGAAGGAGATGAGAACCAGCAGGTTGCCTGTCACTGTGGCCAAAGACAGGAGGCCCGTGGTGATCCCAATAAAGGCTACTTGCCAGGGACCTTTTCCCGGTGCCAGGACGGTGATGTTGGGGCTGACGGCAGGGGGCGCTGAGGTGTTCATGATGGCTGGGTGGGATGAGAGCCAGAGCCCCTTCCTCCAGTCACAGTGAGCGTTTCCTCAGAGAAGGGGCTTCACCTGCACACAGAGCACATGAACTTCCATTGAGCCACTGGGCACCTCTGGTAGACCCGAGTGCAAGTACAGCCCTTCAGCCCTGTCAGAGTCTCAGGGCAGACACCATCACCCTCCCTTATCTCTGGTGCCGACACACAGGTCATTTCCAGTGCACTTTGCCAGCCACCAGGAGCTTTGCTAGCAGCATGGAATAGGTTGGAGATCCTTATATCTGAGTTCTCATTCCAGCATCACCACTCATACGCTCTGCCTCACTTTTCTCCTAGGTCCCGTCTTGCTTAATTCATCTGGGCAGGAAGTGGGAGACTCAATTTTATTTTTGTGCCAGTCCTGGGGCTTGAACTCAGGGCCCGAGTGCTGACCTTGAGCTTCTTTTTGCTCCAGGCTACTACTCTACCACTTGAGCCACAGCTCCACTTCCAGTTAGAGACTCACTGTATTTACACAGTCCTGCCAAATTGCCAAAGAATTTAACTTAACCTTATTAAAACCTTTGCTGACTGAGTAGATGCTACATGCCAGACACACTGCTAAAGCACCTAATTGAATCACCTAATTTAATGGGGGTACATTACTGGGAGGAGGGTCTTTCTTATGTTCATTTCATGAGAGGAGGTAGTAGCTCCAAGCCTTAGATACCATGACAAGGTGGTGAGTAGGATCAGAACTTAGTTTTTGCTTATACTGTGCTTGGAAAGCTCTATGAGAGAGAGAGAGAGGAGCTCAGGGACAGCCCAAGGCCTTGAGTTCTGAGTTCAATCCAGTGAGATTCTTCCATCAAATATAGAGAGATGGGCTGGGGATGTGGCTTCGTGGTAGAGTGCTTGCCTAGAATGCATGAAGCCCTGGGATCCATTCCTCAGTACCATATACACAGAAAAAGCCTGAAGTGGCACCTTGGGCTCAAATGGTAGAGTGCTAGCCTTGAGTAAAAAGAAGCTCAGGGACTGTGTCCAGGCCCTGAGTTCAAGCCTCAGGACTGTGGTTTAGTGGTAGTGCTTACCTAACATACATGAAACCCTGGGTTTCATTCCTCTAGTACCCATAAACAGAGAAAGCCAGAAGTGGTGCTGTGGTTCAAGTGGTAGAGCACTAGCCTTGAGCGCAGAAAGGCTCAGGGACAGTGCCCAGGCCCTGAGTTCAAGCCCCATTACCAGCAAAAAATAAAATAAAATAAAAACCATACAGAGAGAGCTGGGAGGAAAAGCCGGAACTGCAGAATAAAGGGAAGAGAAGGAAGAGGGGAACGAATGTGTGTACATTTACACCTGCACCTTCTTTCTGTGTGTGTCTACAGGAACTTTTCTCTGGCAGCAGCGGGTGGGGGGGGGCTGGAGGGGGGGAGCGGGGAGGTCGTGCTGAGCCCTCATCCGCTTGGCGGTGCAAGCTGAAGGAGAAGCAGGCAACAGGGATGAAGGCCTCAGCTCCTAAGCTAAGTGTGTGGGAGGGGTTGGCCCCAGATGGGACGTGGGTGGCCCTCTATCTCTCTCCCAGCTTTGTCCCAGCTGAGGAGGGGGTAGAAGGGGAACGGGAAGGTCCCCCAGACTTTTCTGGGATCTGGCATCTGGCCCAGAAACTAAGGCTGCAGGAAAGGAACAACCAGGGCAGCAACCTTCTGAGCGGGCGGAGGGTCCCATGGCCAGGCCAAGGCAGAGCCGTAGTGAAGAGTGCCGTTCCATCTGAGCCCTGGCCTGGCTGCTTTGTGATCTAGGGGGTTGCTTCCTTTTCTGGGCTTCAGATACCCATCCACTGTAGAGGTTGGGGTCCTCCTAACCCACATGTATGGCCTTCAGGGTTTTCTTTTTCTTTTCTTTTTTTGCCAGACCTGGGGCTTGAACTCAGGGCCTGGGCATTGTCCCCAAGCTTCTTTGGCTCAAGGCTAGTACTCTATCACTTGAGCCATGGCACCACTTCTGGCTTTTTCTATTTATGTGATACTGAGGAATCGAACCCAGGGCTTCATGTATGCTAGACAAGCACTCTACCGTGAAGCTATATCCCCAGCTCCTCAAGGCTGATTTTTGTTTTGTTTTGAACTTGGAGCCCAGGAGCTGTCTCTGAGTCCCCTCAGGCTAGTGCGCTTACCATCTGAGCCACAGCTCCACTTCCAGCTTTTTGGTGTTTAATTAGAGATAAGAGTCTCATGGACTTTCATGCCCAGGCTGGCTTTGAACCATGATCCTCAGGTTGAGCTCTAGCCTTGAGCTGAAGAGCTGAGGGACAGTACCCAGGCCGAGTTCAGGGCCCATGTCCGACCATAAACAAGCAAACAAACAAACAAACATGATCCTCAGATCTCAGCCTCCTAAGTAGCTAGGGTGACGGGTGTGAGCCACCTGCACCTGGCAGGGTTGTACTTTTAGAACAATTTCAAGGAAGAGATTTTGAGTAAGGGCCTACCAAGCCCTGGTGTTCCTTGAGGAACTGGACCATCGAGTGGTCCCGGTCACAGAGGGTGTGGGTGGTGTGTGGCTGATGGTGATCTGCAGTGTGGTGAGCTGTCAGCAGTTCACCAAGAGAGATGAGCTCTCAGTGGAAGGAATAAGCAAGGACCGTGGTTGTCAGCGTGTGGTGCTATGTCCGGACAGTTTCCTTGGGAGGAGACACGTGTAAAATCCCAGTGGAAGGACCCAAGTTGGGGGCCTGGCTCAAGCAGTAGAGCGCCTGCCTAGTAAGCCTAAGGGCCTGAGTCTAAACTCCAGTACTGGAAAAAAAAAAAGTGTTCAGCTTTGTTGGGGAACCAGTGGCTCACACCTATAATCTTAGCTACTCATAAGGCTGAGACCTGGAAGATTGTGGTTTTAAGCCATCCAGGGCAGAAAAGTCTGAGAGACCCCACTGCCAATTAACTAGCAAAAAGTTGGCCTAGGGGTATTGCTCCAGGAGTAGAGTACCAGTTGTGTATAAGCAAACCTAGTGAGTGTAAGACCCCTTGAATTCAAGCCTTGATTCTGTCAAAACCAAACCAACCGGGGCTGGGAAGGTGGCTCAGTGGTAGAGCGCTTGCCTTGCAAGCCAGAGGCCCTGGGTTCAATTCCTCAGCACCACATATACAAAAAGAAAAAAAGCCGGAAGTGGCGCTGTGGCTCAAGTGGTAGAGCGCTAGCCTTGAGCTGAAGAGCTGAGGGACAGCACCCAGGCCCAGAGTTCAGGCCCCATGACCGGACCCAAAAAAAAAAAAAAAAAAAACCAAACCAACCAAAAACCTCCAACAAAACAAAACATTCCAATCAACTACAACCCCTCCCCCCAAAAAAAACAAAAACAAAAAGGCAACTCAGATTCTGAAGCCAGACTGGATTTGAATTCAGGCTTCACTACTTACTGGATATGTGATTATTGCTAGTGATATAACTTTTTTTTTATGCCAGTCCTGGGGCTTGAACTCAGAGCCTAGGCACTGTTCCTGAGCTTCTTTTGCTCAAGGCTAGTATTTTACCACTTGAGCCACAGCACCACTTCCCGTTTTTTCTGTGTAAGTGGTACTGGAATGGAACCCAGGGCTTCATGCATGCTAGGCAAGCACTCTACCAGTAAGCCACATTCCCAGCCCCTGATGTAACATCTTTATGTCTCAGTCTTCTTAATTGTAAAGTGATAATGCCCAGTAGCTTGTAGCTAATATCTTAAGAAATTGTTGGGAGGATTAAATGAGTGAATAAATGTCAAATGCTTACAATAGTCTCTGATGCCCATTAATTCTTAGTACATGTAGGGATAAACAAGGTTATCTACTGCAATGTTTACTTTTATTAAAAAAAAATCTATGGTTGGTGCTGGTGGCTTATGCCTATAATCTTAGCTACTTAAGAGACTGGACTGTGGGGCTGGGAAGGTGGCTCAGTGGTAGAGCGCTTGCCTTGCATGCATGAAGCCCTGGGTTCGATTCCTCAGCACCACATAAGCAAAAAGAAAAAAGCCGGCAGTGGCGCTGTGGCTCAAGTGGTAGAGTGCTAGCCAAGAGCTGAGGGACAGTGCCCAGGCCCAGAGTTCAGGCCCCATGACCGGACCCCCCCCCCAAAAAAAAAGAGACTAGCCTGTGATCTGAGGATTAAGGCTCAAAGCCAGCCTGGGAAAGAAAGTCCATTTAACCATCAAAAAGCTGGAAGTAGGGTTGTGGTTCAAGTGGTAGAGAGCCCAGCCTTGAACAAAAAAGTTCAAGGATAGTGCCCAGCTGCTAAGTTCAAGCCTCAGGCCCAGCATACACATGAGTGCATGCATGCGCAAGACAGACAGACAGACAGACAGACAGACAGACAGACAGACAGACACACACACACACACACACACACACACACACACACACACATCTGTGGCCTGGTGCTGGTGGCTTAGGTCTAAATGTTAGCTACTCAGGAGGCTGATATGGAGGGATCAATGTGTGAAGCCACCATAGGCAGGAAAGTCTGTGAGACTTTTTATCTTCAGTTAACCAGAACAACAGCAACAAAACCCCAGGAAGTGGAGGTATGGCTCAAATGGTAGAGCACCAGCTTCAAAAACAAAAAGCAGAACAAGAGCATGAGGCCTTGAGTTCAAGCCCCAGTACTGGCACAAACCAAAGGAAAGGGCTGTGGCTATGGATACAGCACTTCCCTAGCATCAGACAGTCCTGTACCCAGAGTGGGGCAGGTTGAGTCTGTGCAGGGGGCTGAAGCTCAACAGTGGAGCACTTTCCTAACATTTGTAAGACACTGGATTTGATGGCTAGCACTCCCTTTCCCAAACCTGAAAGTACAGTAGTAATGACTCTAGCTGACATTTAATGTTAATAGGGACTATGCCCCAGGCTTTACTGTTATCTCTGTTTTATAGACAAGGAAGCAGAGGGTAAGTGAAAGCAAGAGAATGTGCTCAGGATCCAACACGGAAGGGAGGGGCCAGGCTGAGAGCCCAAGTAGCAGTCCCAGTAAAACTTCATTTATAAGAACTGATGAGGGGCTGGGAAGGTGGCTCAGTGGTAGAGTGCTTGCCTTGCATACATGAGGCCCTGAGTTCGATTCCTTAGCACCACATAAGCAGAAAAGGCCAGGAGTAGCGCTGTGGTTCAAATGGTAGAGTGCTAGCCTTGAGCTGAAGAGCTGAGGGACAGCGCCCAGGCCCAGAGATTAGACCCCAGGACCGACAACAACAACAACAAAAAACTCCAAGGACTGATGACTGACTGGTGGCCAGGCTGGAGTTTGCCAATTTGCATTTTTTAAAAAAGCCACATTGAATTAAAATGTAATTTATCTTGAAAACTGAATGTTGTTGCACTGTCCCTTAACTAAAAGTCAGACCCTGGGCTAGGGGCTGTGACTAGGGCGAGGCTGTCCCCTGGGAGGCTGCTGGGAGAACTCCCCTTGAACATTTGTTCTGCCCACCTGTTGTCCCTTTAATTTTCTGAGCTGAAGGCTGTTTAATACCCATTGTACAGAAGGAGTAACTGAGGCCCAGGGAAAAGGAGGTGAGAAGGTCTCATCTTTTTTTTTTTTTTTTCTTTTCTCTCTTTTTTTTTTTGCCAGTCCTGGGGCTTGAACTCAGGGCCTGGGCACACTGTCCCTAAGATTCTTTTGTTCAAGGCTAGCACTCTACCACTTGAGCTACAATGCCACTTCCAGCTTTTTCTGTGTATGTGCTTCTGAGGACTTGAACCAAGGGCTTCATGCATGTGAGGGAAGCACTCTACCACTAAGCCACCTTCCCAGCCAGAAGGCCTTATCTAGTTCAAAGTTTCCTGGCCCCTAGACTGCTGACCCCGTGTCATACCTCCTTCCCTGGTGCCACGTAGCAGCTGCTCCATGGGCCCTGGGCAAAAGCAAAGCCAGATCAGGGGAGCTCTGTGGATGGAGAGGCTGCATCTCTGAGCTGCAGGGGCCTCTGTCTGCCTGGACACATTCAGGCTTCAAAGCTTGGACCCTTCATCCATCCCAGGCTAGGACTTAGGGTGTGGGTGAATCAGTCAGGCATTCATCTTGGGTACAGGATTTCAGGGGTGCCTCACCACTCAACAATCAAGAATCTAATATTAAAAAACAGGAATGAATGCAAAAAATTAATGATTACCAAAATGTCCAAGACAGGACCCAGCACTGTTTTACCCTTGTACAGTTAGTTCTTGTTACCATGGAACTGTATTTATAAAAAGAATCAGCCAGCCTGCGGGTCATAGTTTGTTATTTGATGATAAGTATTATTATTATTTTTTCCTTCTTCTTGTGTGTTGGTACATGGGCTTGAACTCAGAGCTTCTGTCTCTCACTTGGCTTTTTCACTCAAGGCTGGTGCTCTACCACTTGAGCCATAGCTCCACTTCAGGCTTTTCTAGTTAATTGGAGATAAAGAGTCTATATGGGCTGGTTTTGAACCTTGATAATTAGATCTCAGCCTCCCGAGTAGCTAGAATTAGCTACCAGCACCTGGCTTAATAATAATAATAAATATTACTACTACTAATAATACTTTTTTCTGAGAAAAGGTCTCACTATGTAGCCCAGGCTGGTCTTGAATTCACCATCTTCCTGCTTTAGCCTCCCAAGTGCTGGGATTGCAGGCATGTGTCACCCGTGTAGCTTGTTATTTAATTTAAAAATGATATAAGGTTATTTCTTTAGGTAAGTTCTTCCTTCCTTCTTTCTCTTTCTTTCTTTCCTTCCTTCCTTCCTCCCTTCCTTCCTTCTTTCTTTCTGGTGCTGAAGATGAAACCCAGGCCTGGGATTATATTCTACCACTGAGCTACACCTCTAGTCTCTGTGACCCACTCTTACATTTTGCTCCCTTTTGCTCCCTGGTATGTATGCCCCTCACTAACTGTCCCAGTCCTGGTGCTGAAGCTCAGTGCCGTTCCTTCCTAACCATGTGCTCAGGAGTCATCACCTAACTTTTCATTTCCGGGTTGTGTGCCGCTCTGCCCTCCCAATCTGGTCCCAGCTAATGCGCATGAGGTTCTGAAGTAGACATGCGCAGTTAAAGGCCTCTGCTGTTTTTCTTTTTTTTTTTGGTCGGCCGTGGGGCTTGAACTCTGGGCGTGGGCGCTGTCCCTCAGCAATTCAGCTCAAGGCGAGCGCTCTACCACTTGAGCTACGGCGGCACTTCCGGTTTTCTGGTGGTTTATTGGAGATAGGAGTCTCACGGTCTCTCCTGCCTGGGCTGGCTTTGAACCGCGATCCTCAGATCTCAGCCTCCTGAGTAGCTAGGATTACAGGCGTGAGCCACCAGCGCCCGGCTCCCTCTACTGTTTTTCTGATCCACTTCCCATGGTCCCTCTAGCCTCCAGCCCCAGCCCTAGCCCCTCCCTGGTTCTCCATCTGCTTCTTCATATAATGGAGGAGTTAGAGCAGCTCTAACTCCTCCATTATATGAAGTCTAAACAGGACCACAGTGGCCTCTGCTGACCACAAACTCTTGTTGGGCATTAGCTATGGCTGTGATGTATTAAACAAATGCTTTCAGGGCAGGAGGACCTATGAGAAGAAGTAACCAGAGATCCTTAGAAGTGAAGCAGCTGGCCATCCTTTGCCTTGCTGGCTAGAAATACCTTCCAACTCTCTTAATTAATATCAGTCTTGGGGTTTAAACTCAGGGCCCTTGTCCTTGCCAGGCAGGTGTTCTAATACTTAAGGCGTGCTCTCAGTCCTTTTTGCTTTAGTTATTTTTAACATAAGGTCTTGCTTGCCTGAGCTGTGATTTCCCCCTATTTAAGCTTCCCATGTAGTTGGGACAACAGACTTACATCAGCTCTTCAGCACAAGGCGAGTGCTCTACCACTTAATTCACAGCACCACTTCTGGCTTTTTCTGCTTATGTGGTGCTGTGGAATTGAACCCAGGGCCTCATGCATGCAAGGCAAGCGCTCTACCACTGAGCCACCTTCCCAGCCCCCTCAGCTTTTATTTCTTGAGCTGAGGGGGTCTTATGAACTTTTTGCCTGGACTGGCCTCAAACTGTAATCTTTCTAAGATCCAGCTTCTGAGTAGCTAGGATTATAGGCCTAGCCACCAGCCTTGGGCTAACTTTATTTTTGAATGGGGGTAGTAGAACCTATTGCACAGAGTGCCAGTTTTGAATGAAAAAGCCAAGCAATAGCGCCCTAATACTGAGTTCAAGTCCCAGTACTGGCACACACACACAAGAAAACCCCAACAAACCCTGCATGGGTGTGGGGGGGTACTGGTTCAAGAGGAGGGCAGTGGGTTGGGGGAAGACTCCCCAAAGTATGTATGCATGTATGATCTTGTGGGCTGATCTTGGACAAATCACTCTGACCTGGGAACCCCTCGGAATGGATGCTGCAGACTCCTAGCACTTAGTGTTTGTGTGTGAGGGTGTGTCTGTTGCTGAGCAAGACTAGGGAACGGTGGGGGCGATTCCATTGCTTTGTCAGGATAGGATGAACCTCAGTTCTTGGAGGGTGTCATGTCTGGGGTCACAGGAAGTTGTGAAGGAAGCAGGAAGAAGCTTTTCTGCCCAGGACTTGGCCTTCTGATGAAGACTACTGGGAGCTTTTTAATAACATTACTAATATTATCATAGCAACTGCTATTTACTGACTGCCTGAATATACCAGACATGGCTCTATGCATTATGTACATGATTTAATTTACCTGTGACATCTCCTTGTGCAATACGTTCTATTACTCCCAATTTGGAAAAGAGGCGACTGAAGCTCTAAACCTCGAGACCTTATAGTACAGCAGCAATGACAGCAGGATTTGGACCTCATCAGTCTGTGCCTGAGACCCTTCCCCGCTAAAGCTGTTCATGAGAGCATGGAGGAAGGGCTCTTGACGACTTGGTTAAATCTTAGTTTGAATCAGTCAACAATGAGGAAGCAGTCTTCCCTTTAGAATCAGGCCTATGTGTATAGTGTGTGTGTGTGTGTGTGTGTCTGTCTGTCTGTCTGTCATCTATCCCTGTGATGTAAGATGACAGCACTGGGCATGGGGGAGGACTAGCCATAGCTCTGAGAGAGACAGACAGACAGACAGAGACAGACAGAGAGAGAGAGGCAGGGTAGGGGCTCGGTTTGCCTCATTTGCTCCTTTCTTGCAGGGCTCAGATAATAGTTGCTCAATAAGTATTTTTTTTTTTTTTTTTGGGTCTGGTCGTGGGGCCTGAACTCTGGGCCTGGGCGCTGTCCCTCAGCTCTTCAGCTCAAAGCTAGTGCTCTACCACTTGAGCCACAGCACCACTTCTGGCTTTTTTTTTTTCTTTTTGCTTATGTGGTGCTGGGGAATCGAACCCAGGGCCTCAGGCATGCAAGGCAAGCGCTCTACCACTGAGCCATCTTCCCAGCCCTGCTCAATAAGTATTTATGGACTAACTATATAAGTGTGTACATGGAATCTTCCTTATTGACTTCAGGCTCCAGAGCATGACAATGAGCCTGTGGGGTGTCAGGATCAGCTCCATAGCAGGGTCTAGGGGCTCCCCCTAGGTTCCGATATTCCCTCATCTGCCATGGCTCTATGTTTTCTCTGTGCATTGATGAGGCCCAGCCTGGCCTCATCACAGGAGAAAAACAACCAAGGGAATCCTTATCTGTAAAAATGGACCAAGGAAACTTTGTCTTACCTGACATGGAGGGGAGCCAGGAGAGGTCTAGGATGTGTAAGGATGTAGGATGGAGCCTGTCCTGTCATGGGTGTGTGTGTGTGTGTGTGTGTGTGTGTGTGTGTGTGTGTGTGTGTGTGTGTGCGTGCGCGCGCGCGCTTGGGCTCAAAGAGTTAAGGGATGAAGTCAGAGTCCATACCACCAGGCTGTTGACCACAGCGCCCTGGACCAGTCCCTCAGGGCGGGGATCTGGCTGGTGAGAGGAAGGGGGAGGGAAGGGGAGGACTAGGGGAGGCAGGAGAGATCCGCCTTCCTGTGCGGAGAGAGGGCAGATCGGGAGGATGGTGGTATGCTAGGGAAGAGATTTAGGAGGGCAGCATGGAGCCATCTTGTCACTCTAAGCCTGGGTGCTGGCAGAAAACCCTGACTGGGGCACAGGGAAGGTGTTGGGAGGGCACTCCTGGCCACGCCTCACTGGTCTTTTTTGTTGTTGTTGTTGTTTTGGTACCATTACTGGAGCTTGAACTCAGGGCCCAGATGAGCTTTTTCTTTTCTTTTTTTTTTTTTTTTTCTCAAGGCTTGCCTTCTGTCACTTGAACCACAGTTCCACTTCTGGCTTTTTGGTGGTCAATTGGTCATATGAGTCTAATGAACTTCCCTGCCTGGGTTGGCTTCAAACCTGGCTTCTCAGACTCCAGAGTCGCTAGAATGATAGGAGTGAGCCACCAGCACCCAGCTTCTCACTGGGCTTTGTTGCTGGTGCCTTAGCCCAGAAACCAGCTTCCCTCTCTCCCTCCCTGGGTTAAGTTTTCTCTGATCCATGAAAGGTGCGCACAACTTCCAGCCCTGATATCTGGCCTTGGGAAGGAAGGAGGAGACAAATAGAATGAATCCTGTTTTGAGGGCCAACTCACCAGCAGGGGTGCCAGGCTGATCTGTGGTGGGCAGCAGGTGTCATCTGTTAAATGCTTCAGAAATACACTGCTGGACTAGAAGAGGTTCTTTGTCCTAGAACCATTGCCAAATCTTTTGCACCCAGGATGGACCTTCACCAATGGGCTATCTTTAGCCAGATCATGGCAAAGCCTGGTCCTGGGCAGGCTGGATCCTGGATTTCTCTAGGCCTGTGTGACACCCTCATCCTCTTCTCTATGTACCCCAGATCCTCACTCCTTGTTCTCCCCTCCCTTTTCCCTTTCTTCTCTCTCCCTCCTCCCCCATTCTCCTAGGCATCACCATGGCATCACAGCAGAAACCCAGGGAGATTCACCCACCTCTTCCCCACCCGCCCGCCTGCCTGCCTGCCTGCCTGCCTGGAGCCCAGGCTTCTGCCTCCCAAAGCTTGCTGCACCCCCTTCTCCACCATTCCATCATCTTGCTCATGGAGGTGGGAGCGCAGCGTTGTGCTGAGAATGAAGAGAATAGGGACCAAGCCCCAGGTGGATCCCTAGATCTCCCGTCCGTGACCATGAACATGTCTGTTCCCCTTTCTCAGCCTCACTTTCTTCATCCACACAATGGGCAGGCTCTACCTAGCCCCCTTCCTTGACGCTCTGAATGTCTCACTGCATCCAGGACCCAGTTCTCAGATTTCCAGCCACCACCCAGCCCAGTGAGGGAGCCAAGAATCACACCTGCTCTTACCCCCATTGTACCATCTCCTCCCCTTTCCTAGCTCAGCTCTGATCATTCTTTGCCTAAGTCGCTGAGGTCAAGAGGCAGAGCACTCTCATCCAAGAGACGGTCTCACTGCCAGAGACTCCCAACTTCCTCCAGCCAGTTGAGGAGGGGGCTCTGGGTCTGTCTGGGGAGGGTTGCAGGTGTGTTTTGTGGGAAGTGAAGCACCCTTAGACTTAGTGGGTGCTGACAGCCCCTTCCCACCTGGGCAGCTATCTGCCCAGGAGCTGGCAATAGAATCAGAGCACCCGGCCTCACCGCATCCCCACATAGTAGCATCCATCTATTGCCTGGTCCTGGGCCCTGTGTGTCTGTGACATACTAAAAACATAGGGAGGGGCCTCTGTGCGCCAGGCACATGTCAGGGCCACACACATTCCCTGGCTGGCATGGCTGTCCATGTGCTTACTGTCCCCAAGGAGCCTAGGGGCTCTCTGCCTGGTCTCTTCCTGGCTTCTGGCCCAACACCCACCTTGGCATCCAGCTCATCCATCTGGTCAGCAGCTTGGTTCAGTCCATCCTGGGGGGGGCTGAAGGTGGATTGGGGTGGTGGGATTTGGAGCACCCTGAGGAGAGAAGGAGGTACTGGGACTGGTGCCCCCCTCCCCCCCGCTCATAAAAGGGGGGAGGTCAACCTTCCACAGGATGCTAGAGCTGAGGGCTGCCTCCTGCCTTTTCTACTCTGCTCTTGGGGTACTGGGTGCTCTGTGCCCACTCCATCGTAGCCTAATCCCCTCTGGGCTCCAGGTCCAGTTTCCTAACGGGAGGGGGGGTGCTCTCCTATGCCAGCGGAAGCCCAGAAAAACATCAGATGCATTCACTCAAAACCAAGAGATGGAGGGTTTGGAATGGCAAATGTCCAGTCCTACCGAGCCCTCATGGCCTCCAGACTTCACCCACTGCCTCCTTTCTCCAGGGTGCACCCCACTTCTATCTTAACCTGGTCTCTGCTCTTGGGGGACCCTGCTTCTCCTGCACCCCCACCCCATTCCCTCCGGGCTCAGCAAAGCCCCTCCCAAGCCCTGGAAAATGTACTCACCATGGGGTTGGAGAAGGGTCTGTAGGGTCTTTAGCTCATCTGCTTCTCCGGGGCCGTTGGTGTCTTCTGGGACCCAAACACCTGGCTCCCCGGGGGGAGCTGCGCCCTGCGCTGGCAGCGGGAGAGGCACAGCCAGTGATTGGCATGTCCCACCCCCTGGCACGCCAGCCTTGAGGGGGGGGAGGAGGAAGGGAAAGAGAGGGAGGGAGGAAAAGAGAGGAAAGGAAGGGAGGGGGAGCTGTAGGGAAGCCTCAGGCAGCATCTGGGGTTGGAATAGGTCCTGGAGTGTGTCCCTCTCATCCACCAGGGCACCCACTTTGAACCCCGTGAGGGAGGAGGCAAGACATGAGGAGGGGTGAGCCCGGAAGGCTAAAAGTCCAGGATGGGAGAGAAGGCGGATACAGGGAGACAAACACCCACACCCACTGGGTGCACGCACGCGCACACGCGCACACACACACACACATACACACACACACACACATGCCCAGCACAAAGGCACACTCTGTTTCTCTGGGCTCTTTCCCCTACTCAACCTTAGAGCCCCTCCCTCCCTCCCCCCCCAAACCGTGTGCACCAGGTCCCAACACCCATGCCCTGGTATTCACATGCCCGCTTCATTCGCACGCACACATGCTTTCTCCACGCGCCCACGCACCCACCCACCCACCCAGCCACACACCCTGCTCTTCCTCCCCGCTGCAAGGAAGCTAGATTCCTTCTGTTTGGAAATGACACATTGGGTCTCACGTGAGAGGCTCTAACTTGGAACAGCCCCAGAGGGCTGACGCGCCTGCCCTAGGGCTGGACGTGCTCTAGCGGCTGTCTAGGTCTGCAAAGCCCTGGGACCAGGGTATCTGGGTGTCTGGTTGGAGGGTGGGGGGATGAGCCTGGGTGTGCGCTCCTTGTGCTGTGGCGATCTGGGCATGTGTGTGTGTGTGTGTCCCTGTGTACTCAGGTCATGCTGCAGCCGGCTTGCATAAATGCAGGTGGGACCCTGTGGATGTGAAGGCAGGGTGCGTGCATGCGCACCTTGCATGTCTATTTAATGTATGTCTGAGTGTTGCCCAACGGTGGAATTTGTTCTTTCTGATAAGTGAAACAGCCTCTGCCTCCCTGCCTGCTCCACCCCCAGCTTCCCCTTGGAAGACAGACAGACAAACAGACAGACAAGCTCTCCTCCCAGCTTGTCAAACTCTTGTCTCCCTGGACTCCCACTCAAAGCTCACAGGTGTGCATACCTGGGAAGGAAAGGGCCACTCCTCCTTTCCTCTCCCCTCCCCTCCCCTCCTTCCCTCCTTCCTCCCCCCCCCCCCCCCCCGGGAGGTTTGGATTTCTGTGTTGAGTTTCCGGGGAGATGGAGCCCCTGGGGAGCCATTTGCCATAGTGACCTGGATCCCCCATGATCTTAACAGGTCCTAGAGACCTCCTGGGGAGCAGATCCTGAGGCAGAATGGGGGGGGCTATTAGGCTACTACTGGTTGTGAGGTGTTGTTCTTTGCCCCTTGGACTAGGGCTGAAGCTTTGAGAGAGACTTAAGAAAGCTGAAGGGCAGAAGTGTGAAGTAAACTCGTGCTGGGCCACTGTTTGGACTCAGGTCTGCAGTGCTAAACCCAGAGTTCTGGAGTTTGGGGTCCAGGCCCTGTCCCCCTGCCATTTCTCTTCTCCCATCTAATACCCCTCTGTAACGCTGATGCCTGAGTCCCAGGTGCTGGGTCCCCCAGGGATGGGCGCAGGTGCCAGAGAACTTTTGAGAAGTTGGGGCTCAAGCACGCACCCAGGACACCCCCTTTCTGAAGTTGGACAGACAACTGTAGCTTGGGGAGGGATCGGAGCGGCTCCCGCTTCCATCCCAGGGCCAGGCCAGGGGTCAGGTGGGATCAGCCCTCGGGCTTTCCCCATGATGGGCTGCCCCCCCGCCCCCCCCCCCGCCGCCGGGCTGCGCCGGGTTTTCCGCCGGTGGTGAGCGCTCCCGCGCGCCCCCGTCGGACCGCGCGTCCCCGCGGCCGAGCGTGGGGGTTTCAGGCCTCCCCGCTCCGCACCCATTTCCGAGTCTGAATCAGGCTCCCTCGTGGCCCCTTCCCCCCACCCCCCTCCATCGCCTCGGTCTCCCTTTTCTTTTCTCCCACCGCCTCTGCACACGTCCCTTTAGAAATAAAAACACTTATTTGGTGGGCGGGAGGGGAGGGTGTCCAGCTTTCCCGAGCCGTCCCCCCCCCCCGTCCGCGGGGGCTGGGGGGCCACGCGCCCCTCCCCCAGTCTCGTTATTGTTTTATTCTTTGCTTTATCCTCCCCTTTTCCTCCTTTCCTAGACTTGGCTAGGTCCCCCTTACCAGATGGGGAAACTGAGGCCGGAGGAAGGCAGGGAGGGGGCGCGGGGAGGAGCGCTGCCGCCCGGCGCGCTCGCCACCCCCGCACCCGCGCCCGATTTAGCCGCGGGGAGGCTGGGAACATTGTCTTTATTTTAAGCCGCCGAGTGCGGCACGAACGCGGCTGCTGGCGACAAAGGGCTTCGCTGCGCCCA
>NW_012267333.1:228322-241768 GCF_000151885.1 Dipodomys ordii | reverse complement strand
CCCCCCCCAGCTCTGGGTCTCCCTCTGGGGCTGGGCTCTCTCAGGCTGCTATGTTTAATTCTGTCCTCCAGGCCACTGAGGGGACTTGGGGTTCGCCACGTTGGGGCGGCTTGATTTAAGCTTGTCCCTCTCGGGGTGCAGGGGAGAGGTCATTGCTGCTGCTCTGGGTGCAAATTGAGATTTACTTTTGCTCAGTTGAACCCGCTCTAGGCCAGGGAGTGCTCAGCCTCCCAGTGGCCGCGGTGGGGGTGGTGTAGAGCAGCACCCTTTGGAAAAGAGCCAGGTAGAAACCGTGGTCACTGGGTGGCTCCCCCCTGTCGTCCTAGCTGCTCAGGAGGCTGAGACCTGAGGATCACCGTTGGAAGCCAGCCCAGGCAGAAAAGTCTGTGAGACTCTCATCTTCTGTTAACCACCAAAAAGCTGGAAGTGGTGCTGTGGCTCAAGTGGTAGAGCACTAGTTGTGTGCTGGGGGATGGGAGGAGGGGAGAAACTGAGGGACAGAACCCAGGCCCTGAGTTCAAGTGCCACTATGGACACACACACACACACACACACACACACACGAGCCATGCATGGCTGAAAGCCTGGCTCAGCAGTACAGTGCCTGCCTAGCAAGTTGAAGGCCCTGAGTTCAAACTTTAGTTAGGTGGGGGGTAAGATGGGGGGCACAATGGCCCCTTCCCTTGTTCTCCCTCCCTGCACAAGAAGTACGTGCCCAGCACCTGTGTAACCCAGGTACTGGAGTACCTGGGGGCAGTGGGCGGTCCCCGAGGCCCTGAGGTCTTTGCTAAAGCCACACCTCCTTCCCCCACCCTTAACTTTGGCCACACCTATTTCCCCTCCCTTCTTCCTATATAGACAATCTCCATCATTAGTTCCACCCTTGCCCTTGGCCTCTGCATCCCTTATACCCCCTACTCCTTCCATCTCCCGCAGGCAGGCAGTATGCTCTCCCCTCCCCCCTCCCCATAAACTCTTTCCTACGAACTGAACTATGTGGTGATCTTTCTGTGAACAAGTGCCACTATTGTTATGGACATCATGGAGATTCATGTGCCTGAACCATCCTGTTCCTGCAGTCCCAAGAAAAGGGAGGGATCTATCTGATAGTAATTTTCAAAGGCAGGTAGGGGCTGAGGGCATCAGAGCTGGGAGGAGGAAATGAGCCACTCATGTGGGCTCTCTCAGCCCTTGTAACCCGTGCCTTGGCTTGAACCCAAATTAGGAACTCAAACCAGCGAACATGGGCATTTCACAGTTCTGCTTCCGCTGTCCTAGGACATAGAGCCAGAGGGGGAGATCAGTCCTGCTTGCTCTAGCAAGACTTGAGGAGCCCACTCTGGGGTGCTGGTTGCTCATACCTATAATCCCAGCTATGCAGGAGGCTTTTTTATTGTTGTTGGTCGTGGGGCTTGAACTCTGGGTTTGGGTGCTGTCCCTCAGCTCTTCAGCTCAAGGCAAGTGCTCTACCACTTGAGCCACAGCACCACTTCCGGTTTTCTAGTGGTTTATTAGAGATAAAGAGTCTCATGGACTTTACTGCCCAGGCTGGCTTTGAACCTCGATCCTCAGATGTCAGCCTTCTGAGTAGCTAGGATCACAAGCATGAGCCACCAGCACCTGGCTAAAGCCCTCCTCTTGAGACAGGAAATTGAGGCTTTCCAGTCTCCTTGCTGGGGGCTGGGGGCTAGGTAGATACAATTCATTTTTACTTGTGCTCTTTACCTCTTCATGGGGGCCTGGAGGTCTTGCACAGGGGGATTTGGGACTGGGGGATGACCACGAGGCAGCAGAGATCCCTGAGCATCCTGGTCATTTAAGTCCCTGGTGAGCTGATGAAGTACTTGGGATCCAGGATCCAGTTGTGTGTATGTGTGAGTGTGTGTGTTGGGGGGGGGTCCTGTCCTCTGAGGACAGGACTTTAGAGTTCAGGTCATTTTGCTTGCCCAGTGGACATTGGGTTTCCACACAGGGTGGTCATGGCTCTGGCTCGGGTCCAGTCACGTGGGATTGCTGGATAAGTGGCCTTGGCACTTCAGGAGTAGGGATTTTCATTTGAGCCTCAGTCTGTGCCCCAGAGCTTCCTCTTTGACCCAGTGCACAACGAGTCCTGGCATCCAGGACACCCTGTGTGGCTTATGGGGTTGGTTCCTGGGCCATCTGCCCTGCCTCCCGCCACGTTTGCTTCCTTTCCTCACACTCCCCTCCTGCCGATTCTGTGGATGTTTTGTTCTTGGATCCCACCAAAGTGGAGATTGGCGTGTGGAGGTCCACCAGGCAAGACAGAGCAGGAGTTAGGGGACGGAGCATGCTCCTCAAGCTACTTTTGTTGTTTGAGAATTCAGTCAGGAGAAACAGGGAAGTCACATTTTGAGAGGTGGAATTGGGAGTCTTTATTAGAAAGCTGGTGCCTGCAGGTGGACTCCTGCCTCCAAGACCTGCAGCCCCTTGAATACACAACACAGCTAGAAAACTGAGAGTAGGAGAGGAAAGAAAGAGCAGAAAACTAATACTGAGAAACCAGATCACCTCCAATGGCGAGATGTGTGGGGTACAATGGTGACAGGAAGAGAGCCAGGAGACATGAGACATGGCGTCCTGGTACCTGATCTGGTTGCTAAATAAGGTCCTGGTAGGAGGCAGAGTTACTGGGAGCTTAAGAGTTCATGACCTAAGGTTGGCAGGTCCAGTAACTTATTGTCCAAACCCTCACCCCTGCCTGTAGGAATTCAGGCACGCCCATCATCTGAGGGAGGTGGGACTTCACCTTCCTCTACCATGAAGACAAGATGGTTCCAGTTATAACAACCCAATTCCCTATCATCTACTGTAAAGGCCTTAGATCGATAAAGGCCTTCATAATGGATACTTTTGGTAAAGGCCTTCAAAATGGAGTCTAAGTCCACTACCATGTGACCAAGATGGAGCCGGTTAGACTCAGTATCCTTAATTCACTTTCCCCTACCTAGATGTCTGCCAGACCCTCACTCTGGCACAAGTGAAGCAAGTACTTTGCTGGGTGGGAATCAGAGCTGTTTGCACTCACCTTGCCTTTGTTGACTTATTTGTGTATTTATTTATTTGTGCTGGTCCTGGGGTTTGAACTCAGGGCTTGGGCATTGTCCCTGAGCTTTTTGGGCTCAAGACCAGTGCTCTAGAGATTGAGCCACACTTCTGGTTAATTGGAGATAAGAATTTCACAGAACCAGACACTGGTGCTCATGCCTGTAATTCCAAACTGTTCAGGAGACTGAGATCTGAGTATCTTGGTTCAAAGCCAGCATGAGCAGGAAAGTCCATGGGACTCTTTATGTCCAATTAACCACCAGAAAACCAGAAGTGGTGCTGTGGCTCAAGTGGTAGAGTACTAGCCTTGAGCTAAAGAGCTCAGGGGCAGTGCACAGGTCCAGAATTCAAGCCCCAGGACCAACCAAAAAAGAAAAAAAGAGTCTCACAGACTTAACAGCTGGCTTCAAACTGTGATCTTCAGATCACAGCTTCCTGAGTAACAAGGATTATCGGTGTGAGCCACCAGCACTGGCTCCTTCATCCTGCCTGTGATCATTGTCTTCCTCTTGTCTAAGGCCTGCAGCTGCTCTAGAGGTTGGGGAGACCCTCTGGGCCTCTCACATTGCCTGCTAATGGCCTCCTCAGCTTCCTGCCCATAGGGGTTGGGGTTTGCCGGTGTCAAGTGCCCACTCCCTTCAGGGAGAGAGGTGTGACACATACTCCTTCAAGGCCTTACAATGCAGGCTTTTCCTTGGTAGATGTGATCAGGGTGGTTCTCAGAAGGTACTAGTAGTTAGCTACTCTTTATTGGGCTTAGGACTGGCTACTGCATTCCTAAAGCTCTCAGCTGTACTCTCTCAATGTTTTCAACAGCTCCAAGATGCAGGGATAATTTTTATCTGTTTCCCAGATAAAAAACAGAGGCCTAGGGAGGTTAACTCCATCTCTCTTTCCCACCCCAATGTAGTCCATCCTTTCAAGGGCTGGGGGGTGGTGCCCTGGCTTCCATTTTCTCTCTCTCTCTCTTTCTCTGTCTCTCTCGCTGTCAGTTACAGGGCTTGAACTTGGGACTTGTGCACTGTCCTTGAGCATTTTTGCTCATGGCTACCACTCTACTACTTTGAACCACAGCACCACTTCCAATTTTCTGATGGTTAATTGGAGATAAGAGTCTCATGAACTTTCTTGCCCAGGCTGGCTTTGAACTGTGATCCTCAGATCTCAGCCTCCTGAGTAGCTAGGATTACCAGTGTGAGCCACCAGCACCCAGCTTCCACCTACTCGCTTGTTTTGAGTTGTGCTTTTCCAGCCTGGATACTAACTAGCTGAAAGCTCTCTGGGCCACCTGTAATAGAGAAGGATATTCTGAGAAACGGCCCTTTACTCTGCCATCCCTGTAATTCACAAAAATTTGCAAGGCACCCACAATGCACTGCCTAGGTGTTTTACATGTCTTAACTCATTTAATTTCTTTCTTTGGCTAAAAACCCCATGGAATAGGTAGAATTACTATTTTTGTGTTGTAAATGAGGAAATTGAGGCCCTGAGAGGTTCAGGCACTTATACAAAGATCATACCACAAGTCTAGATGACTCACAACCGTTGCCTTTGTCAATGTATTCGCATCACTTGACCCTCTTCCTCTTCCTCGATAACCCTAACTGGGGTAATAAAGCCATTTTGCTAAAGCTTAAGAAATCCTTGCCCCATGCCTCCCCCCCACCCCCTGCAAATCCCTTCCTCCCTTGGCGCCACTTGATGGTCCCAGTGCTGACAGAGGGCTGACTAGGCCAGGGATTGATGAGGCCAAGAGGACCTCAGCTCTCCTGTTTACTCTGGCTGCCCATACATACCATGATTAACCCTGCACAATTAAGTTAGGGCTGCTGCTCCCAGGCTGGAGTCAGGGGAGGAGAGGGGCCTGGCAGCTGGAGCTGAGGCTTCCTGAAGCTGCTTCGGGTTTTCAAGAGGCTCCTAAGAAGGGCTGTGCTCAGCCAGCAAGGCAGGGGAGCATGTAGACCTCAGAGGTGGGGAACCCACCTTCTCGCTCTCTATCCTTTCAACACAGGTCTGGGGCTGGGTTTGTCTGTGTTCTGGGCCCACCTACAAGAAAGGAAAGAGACCCTTTCCTGCGGATGGCCTCTCAATAGGAAATGGCAGCAGGGGCGGGGAGAGAGGTAGGGAGCTGCTGGATCTATCTGGATTTAGAAGGTGAGAGATAGGCCTGGTTGCATCCCAAACTTACTTTCTGGGGTGAGTTTGTCTCTGTGTCTTTCCCCTAGGCTTGTGAACAACTTCTGTCTTGAGCGTGATCTTGGTATGATTTTGCTTTCTTGCCACAACAGCTAGTGGGGTGATTCTACAACTCCCCATCTCCAGTCCTCTTTCTGGGGACCCTTTGCTCCTTGACACTGGTTCTGGGATACAGGCTTACAGAATGTCACTAGTTTTAAATCCTAAAGAGTGTTTGAGCCGGGCACCGGTGGCTCATGACTGTAATCCCAGCTACTCAGGAGGCTGAGATTTGAGTTCAAAGCCAGCCCGGACAGGAAAGTCCATGAGACTATCTCCAATAAACCACTAGAAAACCAGAAGTGGCACTGTGGCTCAAGGTAGAGTGCTAGCCTTGAGCTGAAGAGCTGAGAGACAGCACCCAAGCCCAGAGTTCAAGCCCCATGACTGATAAAAAAAAAAAGAAAAAAGTTTAACTTTCTCTGATCATCCTTAATCTGAGGGAACAGTATGGAGCTGTTATATGGAAATTTGTTTGTAAGATAGAGAAGCCACATCTTGAGAAGTTGAAGTCTTTATTAGAAAGCTGGTGACTACAGGGGGACTCCTGTCCCAAAGATCTGCAACCCTGAATGCAGCCAGCACAAAGCTGATAAAGGCCAAAGCCACAAGATTGGGGCTGGGAAACAAAGTGTTGTACATAAGCAAGGTAGGGAATGGGGATGTGGCTTAGTGGTAGAATGCTTGCCTAGCATGCATGAAGCCCTGGGTTAGAATCCTCAGTACCATATAACAGAAAAAGTTGGAAATGGTACTGTGGCTCAAGTGGTAGAGTGCTAGCTTAGAGCAAGAGGAGCTCAGGGACAACGCCCAGGCCCTGAGTTTGAGCCCCAGAACTATCAGAAAACAACAACAACAAAAAGCAAGGCAATCTGTCTAGGGGAGCAATTAAAGAGCAGGACTTTCCTGGGTTAAACAACAGCTGCAATTCAAAGAATGACCTATTTCATACCTGTAGGCTTTTTGGAAGTGAGTAAAAAGTCCCCACCATCTATCAAGGTGCCAGGATGGTGGTGAGGACAAGATAATGTTACTTAGATCCAGTGTCCATATATCATTCCCCACTGTTTTTTGTTTGTTTGTTGTTTTGTTTGTTTGTTGGTCATCGGGCTTGAACTTTGGGCCTGAACACTGTCCCTCAGCTCTTCAGCTCAAGCCCATCACTCTACCACTTGATCCACTGCAACCCTTCCAGTTTTCTGAGTGGTTTATTGGAGATAAGAGTCTTAAGGATTTTCCTGCCTGGGCTGGTTTTGAACCGTGATCCTCAGATCTCAGCCTCCTGAGTAGCTGGGATTATAGGCATGAGCCACTGGCACCTGGCCTTGATTAACTTCTTTTTTTTTTTTGGGTCCGGTCGTGGGGCCTGAACTCTGGGCCTGGGCGCTGTCCCTCAGCTCTTCAGCTCAAGGCTAGCGCTCTACAACTTGAGCCACAGCGCCACTTCCAGCTTTTTTCTTTTTTCTTATGTGGTGCTGAGGCATGCAAGGCAAGCGCTCTACCACTGAGCCACCTTCCCAGCCCCTTGATTAACTTCTTAACCCAAACAGAATCTCCAGATTGGAAAGGATGGGCTGGATCTGAGCAGTAGCAGCATATCTAGAACCTATTTATACACCTCCTGCTGAGTTGCCTGTAAGTTCTACAGAGACTTAAGTATAGAAGCATTATTAACTTAACCAAAGGCTGGGGCCTGACTTCAGTGAAATCTATCTCCAATGCTCTCCTGGTTGCTTCTTCTGAATATACTGGTGTGGATGGCAGGGTCAAGAACAGTCAATAAAGTATTTTAGGGCCCCCCTGGTTTTTAAGGCAGATAGTGGCAGTGGCTGTAGGATTTTCTTTTACTATCACTACAGAATTCTTTTTTTTTTTTTTTTTTTGGTCAGTTGTAGGGATTGAACTCTGGGCCTTCAGCTCAAGGTGAGTGCTCTACCACTTGAGCCACAGCACCACCACTTCTGGCTTTCTGGTAGGTAATTGGAGATAAGAGTCTCATGGACTTTACTGCCCAGGCTGGCTTTGAACTAAAATCCCCGGATCTCAGCCTCCTGAGTAGTTAGGGTTAGAGGTGTGAGCCACTGGCATCTGGCCAGAATTCCCCTTTGATGCCCAAAACAATGTACCAGGGCAACAACTTTTGGTAGCCAGATTTCCTCCAATAAGGCTAGGATTTCCTTGGCAGACATAGAAGGCTTGGGCCTGTAACCATTTCTCATGAGTGCAGTCTCCACACTCAAGGGGTTCTTTTCTTATTACCACTGTTTTCCCATTCCTCTTTTTATCTACCTTTTCTCATTCCCCTCTTCCCCCAAAGCCCAATGACTTCAGTCCCTTGATCTTAAGAGGAGCTGATGGGCGAAGATCCGTCTTATGTAACTGCTACAAGCTGAGTAGGGACTCTGGCCCTACCTAGCCAGAGATTTGAAGGCTTAGTCTATCTTACCAAGGGGTTTCCAGGATCAGATGTCATTAAGAGCAATTTTTTTTTTTTACTCCAAACTGGAAAGGAAGGCATATGAGAAATTAGGGAGGGTAACAAACCACAGAAACAATATAAAAACAACAAATCAATATTTCCCACATATTTGTACCAAAAAGAAAAACCATTAGGCAAGGAACACATTAAAGCTACGAGTAGAATTATATACAACATTTAACTTTTTACAACTGCACAGATTTCTCAATTCCCTTTTCTAAGGATTTCTTTACTATTTTCTCTCTTTCTTTGTATTTTCTTATCTCCTTACTGAGTTTTTAAAAATACAATTTGAATTAGCTCTTAGAAAACTTTTGAATTCAAATGACATAGTTTTTCTTTTCTTTCTTTCTTTTTTTTGGGGGGGTCTGGTCGTGGGGCCTAAACTCTGGGCCTGGGTGCTGTCCCTCAGCACTTCAGCTCAGGGCTAGCACTCTACCACTTGAGCCACAACGCCACTTCCAGCTTTTTTTTCCTGCTTATGTGGTGCTGAGGAATCGAACCCAGGGCCTCAAGCATGCAAGGCAATGCTGTACCAGTGAGCCACCTTCCCAGCCCCATAATTTTTCTTAATGTGAGATAATACCCCTTAGACACATTTGTTGTAAGCTGGTATTCCCCATTTGGTTTTAAAGCAGGGAGAATAGGAGAATTACATCCAGACTAGCACTGAACTAAGAGTCCATACTTAACAAACTTAAGGAATCTCAGATCATCTTTTTTTGCTATTTATAAAATGTGTCTAATTGAAATTTAAAGTCCCATTTTTATGCCATGGTACTGTATGTGCTAACTTATATTGAGAGCAAACTACATTTCACAGGAAGATTAACTTTTCCCTTGTAAAACCTCTTCTTTAAAGCTTTTCCTTTTTTTTTTTTTTTTTAAAAAGAACAATCTCATTATCTACATTACCATCAGGTTTTCAGTATTTGTTTTTTTGGTCCAGTTGTGAGGCCTGAACTCTAGGCCTGAGCACTGTCCCTCAGCTCTTCAGCTCAAGGCTAGTGCCCTACCACTTGAGCCACAGCGCCACTTCTGGCTTTTTTTTCTTTTTGCTTATGTGGTGCTGAGGAATCGAACCCAGGGCCTCAGACATGCAAGGCAAGCGCTCTACCACTGAGCCAACTTCCCAGCCCGGTTTTCAGTATTTGTAAGGAAAAGAAAAAGAGAAACAGAAGTACTTTTGGAATAGGCATAGACACCCATTGGACTAAATGGACCACACCTTCAATGCTGGCACCTAGGACTGGATGAACTGCAACTTTTCTGCTAGCTCATCCTCATCCCTTGAAGATAGGCAACCCTGGCCAGCCTATGGAAAACTATAGCAGTTTTATATAGATAGATAAAACCGACAATGTCTTTGACAGTAATTTAAAAAAACCTTTATATTTAAATTTATGATACTTAGTCCCAAAATTTAATACTGGAGAGAACTGAAATAAAATAAAAAACCCTAAGTCCTCAAGAGATTTATATTTTTGTTAAGCCAGATAACTCTTGATTATGATGCTAACAGTTTTATGCATTAAAATGCCAGATTATCTTGAACATGTTTACACACACATACACACACACACACACACAGAGTTGTGTACAAAGGTCTTAAAGTGTGCAAAAATGTATATCTGCCATAAGTTTTCTGGAATTTCAGTAGCAAGAGATACTTTTGCCCATAGCACTATAGAATCATGTGGTCAGTGTTAGAGAAACTTAAATACTTTGGCCAACTAACAAACAGAATCTTTTACTCTTACAGATAACCAAGATCTAAATGTTTAGAGTTTGTTAGCAGGGCACATTAGCTGGGCCTTGGTCTCCAGGGCCTGCAAAGAGAGGCAACCTGGCTAACAATGCACCTTAGCATATGAATTGACCTTTGAACACTTTTTTTGATGGAGGAGGAAGAATAAGCTTAGTGGAAGGGTGGGGGTCACCTGAAGCTATACCCTTAACCCACTATGTGAACTTACTCTGTCTTTGGTAATATTTAAATGAGAGCATTTTAAATACCAATTCCAAACTGCCAAGGTTAACTAGGCGTCAAAGAAGCCATATTACAAACTGGTACCAATCCTTAAGAAAACAGAATGAGACAGATAAAGACAAACACAGAAACCAAAGTGTACTGGGTAGGCTTGATTCAGGATCTCCTTCCTCAGCAGAACCCAAAACTCTCTGTTGTATTCTTTAACCTTGAAGGCCTGATTGTGTGTGTGGGGGGGCGTCTTGAGCCCATCTGCTCCCTTACCTCAACAGTTCCAAATGGATCGATCCCCAGTATACAGAAAAACAGACAATCAGAAAACAGGACAGAAAAACCCACAAAACCCCAGAGACTCATCTTTGGAAGATTCTTGAGTGACTCCAGAAAGACTGACTCTAAAAAGATTTAGTGGCATATCAGGCATCCATGATCCCGGTTATCAGTGGTGGAAGAGCCAATGGGCCCTGAGAAAAGCCTCAGATGGTGTGTGCCCTATGTAGTCTCCCATCCTCTGGCAACTCAGAGTTGTGGTGGCCATTTACTAGTGAGGCTTCAAGAAACCCAAGTGCCCTCCTTGGCTCTAGGATCTCACTGGGATCTCCAAATGTCATATGGGATTTTGTGTGTGTGTGTGTGTGTGTGTGTGTGTGTGTGTGAGAGAGAGAGATACAGAAAAGCCACATTTTTAGAGGCCAAATAGGGAGTCTTTATTAGAAAGTTGTGACTATAGGTGGACTCCTGTTCCAAAGGCCTGCAGCCCTGAATGCAACCAGTACAAAACTTATAAAGGCAAAAACCACATGATTGGGGTGTTATACAGAAGCAAGACAAACTACCTAGGGGAACAATCAAGGAGCAGAACTTTCCTGGGCTAAACAACATGACACATCTGTATATTTTCTTAAGCAGGACTTTCCTGGGGCTAAACAATATGGTACATCTGCAATTCAAAGAATGATCTATTTCACACCTCTAGGCTTTTGGAAGTGTGTGAACCGCTCTCACCACCCATTAAGGTACCAGGATGGTGGTGAGGACAAGGCGATATTACTTAGGTCCAGTATCCATATTTCAGATTCTATGACCAATACTGGATTCAATATTGGGAGGGGAGTAGGAGAAGCCAGAGTCCAGAAGCAATGGGACTTTTAAGCTAGACAGGGAGAGAGGATGATCTTAGGAAAGGAATCAGGCACACCAGAGCTCATAGATCTCCTAAGAATAGAGAAATAAAAAGGCAAAGACACATAGAGGCAAGTTCAGAGCAATTTGGGCCAGTGGAAGGGGGTAGGCCTGGCCCTGGAGGACAGTCTGTTTTGGAACCTGTTTAGCATGTCAGTGAAGTGGACCC
The DNA here is from genome assembly GCF_000151885.1 of Dipodomys ordii. NCBI lineage: Eukaryota > Metazoa > Chordata > Mammalia > Rodentia > Heteromyidae > Dipodomys > Dipodomys ordii. The sequence goes on along the minus strand of NW_012267333.1, from coordinate 230,647 downwards.
TGAGCTGGGGCCCAAGCTGGTATGATTCCATTTTGAGCTTTGCCTTTGTTTTAGGGATTTTAGACTCTGTTTTTGAAGGGTGGTTACTAAAAACCTTTAAACATGTTCAAACTAGAAAGACAACCTTAATCACAGGGCCACATCTTGGCTCCAACAGGCTCAGTTCCCAGAATGAAAAAAATGCATCTGGTCCCCTTCCCCTTAACAATCTACTCCACCCTTGATTGTTCAGTTAAATCTTGCTCAATTGGCAACACCACCTGCTTGCAGTAAACCCCATCTTTTGCCCCACTAAATTTGCATGCCATTTTAAACCAAAGTGTTAGGCTGGTTTAAACAGCCACTACAGACAAACTGTAACCTCATTGGCCACCTGCGTGTGGTCTGGTATGACTGTACAATCCTTTGTGTGTTTTACAATCCCATTGGTCACCTGCACATGACCAGGTTCGACCTCATAGATTTTTGCCTTTAAAAACCAAAGTATTGGGCCGCTCGGGGTTGCAGTGTCAGCTCCCGAGCCTGTGCTGCAACCTTGGCTGGTCAGTGTAGGAACTCTCTCAATAAAGTTGCTTTTTGTTAAACAACTTCGTTGCGGTGGGCTCTGTCACTCCGGACGACTAGGTGGGCTTGCCTGCCTGCAGTCAGGGCATTAGTTTAAGTTAAACTAGAGCCTAGTGGGAGAGTAGGAGCCTGTCTCCCTATCTATAGATTGGGTGGAGATGGACTAGATGGTTCCAGGACTCTCCTGGCTTTGATGTTCTTTGGACAGGATACTTGGTTGGATTGCATTCTGGCAGATCTGTCTTGGCAGATCCCTGCCCTTCTCTGAGACTCAGGATCTCAGTAGTAGAGTGGGAATTCAGCATTTATGGGAAATCTCCTTTGTGAATCTGAGTAGGTATTCATTATGGGAGGAAAAGCTGTGATAAAACAGGAAACGAATTAGTATTGTTTTATGCAGGAATCTACCAGAACCTTTCAATGGCAAATATGCATTGAGAGTCCTGAGAGGCAGAGAGAGCATTCAGTGTTTCCCAAACTTACTTTACTTCAGCACCCTTTTACCTAGGGCCTCTCAGAGGCCTGATAGCTGAGGATCACGTTGAGGTCACTCTGGATTAGTTTATAGAGAAAACTTTCTGCTTTGATAATGGGACAGTTTTAGGCACCTCCTTTCACCTCTACCAGGCCTGAATTCCTGCCCCATTTATGCTCTTTTCCCTAGCCTTAACCTTTCCTGGACATAGCTCACTTCTGGTCTTCTTACTCTATTCTCTGTAGGGTGCTTTTCCTTGTTCCTGGCTTCCTGTTGCCTCTTGGATCAGACCCCTAGAGAACTCAGACTACAGCCCAAATTCTCTTTCTCTGTTCCTTACTGGTTTCTAGAGGATGGGAGGGCACTGCCTAGGATCTTGGGGTGGGGGTTGGTGTGCGGGACCATTAACTCCAGGATATTTTCTGGTACCCAATCCCAAGTTCTACCCCCACTAGGGAATAGTCAACAGACTTTGCCTCTCAGCTGCATATGTAAGAGTCTCTTGGCTCTCAGCTGTGTGTGTGTGTGTGTATGTGTGTGTGTGTGTGTGCATGCAGGTATGTGTGTGTGCTGGTAATGGGATTTGAACTCAGAGTCTTGTGCTCTCACTTGTCTTTTTGCTCAAAGTTGGTACTCTACTGCTCAAGCTACTCTTCCACTCCCAACTTTTTTTGCTGGTTAATTGGAGATGAAGTGTTTCATGGACTTTGAACTATAATCCTCAGACCTCAACCTCCTCAGTAGCTAGGTCCTGTGTCTTAACAACCTGCAGCCCTGGCCCTACGTTCCCTCCCATAGCTTCCATGCTTCCTCTCCAAAGCAAATTTTGAAATTCTAGGTTCTCAAGGGTTAAGAGACAGCCCCTTTCTTCTCTCCAGCTGCAGCTGCAACCTACTTGAGTTTTGGACCTGAGCCAGGAGTTTGGACCAGAGGAGAGCAATGGAGCTGTTGGCAGGATGAAAGGTGAACCCCAGGAGATGAGGACAAGTATTTACAGTACTATTGCCCCACTCCCCATGCTGGTTCCAGGTGAGGGATCCCCTTAGAGATAAAAGTACAGATTATAAGCAGGAATGTTCTAGGGAGGTAAGTGGTGGTATAGTAGTAGGAGGCATTTTAGTCTATTTTCTGGTGTCAGTAATATGATACCACAGACTGGATGAATTCTAAAGGAAAGAGGTTTATTTTGGCTCATGTTTCTAGAGATCCAAGGTCTAGGGGTCACATCTGGTATTGACCTTTCTTCCTTTGCCCCTTCCTTTCTCCTCTCCTCTCCTCTCCTCTCC
>NW_012267333.1:139554-228272 GCF_000151885.1 Dipodomys ordii | reverse complement strand
TTCCTTCCTTCCTTCCTTCTTGCCTGCCTGCCTGCTGCCTGCCTGCCTTCTTTCCTTCATTTGGGCTGGATTTCATTCCTGGCATAAATTGAAACTGTTTTTGTTTGTTTGTTTTGTCAGTTGTGGGGCTTGAACTCTGGGCCTAGGTGCTGTCCCTCAGCTCAAGGCTCTACCACTGGAGCCACAGTGCCACTTCCGGTTTTCTGATGGTTCATTAGAGATAAAAGTCTCCCAGACTTTCCTTTCTGGGCTGGCTTTGAACCATGATCCTCAGCCTCCTGAATAGCTAGGATTACAGGGGTGAGCCACCAGCATCTGCCTAAACTGTTTCTTAATAATAAAAAATAGCTTTAATTTAGGAATGAAGCCAAGTGCCTAGTGAGTCCTTTCCTTCTTTTTACTGTAGTACAGAGCATAGATTACATGATGGAGTAGGGAAGACAGACTAGACAAGGAGTTGTGGAGTCAAGGAAGGATGCTGTGGAAATCAAGATGCCCTGAGTGACTAGACTCCACTTTGAGTCCAAACGATACAACTAAATGACTCCATCTTATTTGTGCAAATAAACCTATCTGTCCATCACAAGGCTATGAGGCACATACTATTTATGCAAATAAAAAATAATATCATGAATTTATCAAATTAAGTCATGGCCACATAGGAGGGCTGAAGCTGAAGGAGATACAACTCCGGCCTAGCAAACAAGAAAACAGCTTAATAATAATAATAATAGGGCTGGGAAGGTGGCTCAGTGGTAGAGCGCTTGCTTTGCATGCATGAGGCCCTGGGTTCGAACCCTCAGTACCATATAAGCAGAAAAAATAAAAAAGCCGAAATGGCGCTGTGGCTCACGTGGTAGAGCGCTAGCCTTGAGCTAAAGAGCTGAGGGACAGCGCCCAGGCCCAGAGTTCAGGCCCTATGACCAGACCCCCCAAAAAAAAATAAAACTAATCATCATAATAAATAAGCTATATCAGAAAAAAAAACTAGGCAAATGAGCTTACTCATAATATAACAGACCAACTACCAAAAAGCTGGAAGTAGAGCTGTGGCTCAAGTGGTAGAGCACTAGCCTGGAGCACAAAAGCTCAAGTGGGAGCAAGTAGCATCCAGCTCATCAACAGCTTCTTTCCAGCATCGAGTGTCTGCTCATTGTCTCCAGGCATTTCTCACTGTCACCCCACTGGAGTACAAGCTCCTTGAGGACAGCCCTGTGTCTTAACTTGTTCCAACAGCACTTCAGGAGCCCAGAGTTCAAGGTCCTATCTGAGACTCAAGGCAAGCATTTTTCAGTTCTTGAGACTGTAAGCCAAACTATGGAGGGAGGCGGATAAGGGAGAGGAATGGGAGAGGACTGGAATGCATTGTATACACGTGTGGAATGTCATCATGAAATATCACCCACTGTAGCTAATTATGTTAATACAAATAATCAAAGTTGTCTACCTCCAGTAGTTAATGGTAGAACAGGCCCAAGGCATATATTCCCATCCCAAAAGAGAAGAATAAAAAGATAAGTAAAAGAGAGTAATTAATCATCCCCGAGTCAGACTGACATCTAGCTGGGCAGATATTCCAAGTGTGGCTTCTTGTCTACTCTGTGGTAAAGAGTAGATCCCTAAATTGCTGGGCTGCCCCAGCCCTGTGGCTTTGTTGGTTGTTGCCCACGTGGCTGCTTATCATCTGGGGCTGCATGCTGATGTCAGGTGTGCCATGTTGTAAGCCCTACTTTTCTGGGATTCCCCATTGGGGCTCCATTCTTACTGTATAAGTAGTCACCCCCTATTGACAGCTCTCTACACCAACATTGTGGCAAACTTTTTGTTTTTTGTCAGTTATGGTGCTTGAACTCAGGGCCTGGGCACGATTGCTGACTTCTTTTTGCTTAAGACTAGCGCTCTACCACTTTGAGCCACAGCTCCACTTCCGGGTGGCAAACTTTGGTTGGCCTTCCTGTGAGTTCTAGGTGGAAGCTGCCACAACCCCATGGCTCTTGTATTCCGTGAGCCCGCAAGATCATCTCCACCTAGAAACCAAGGTCTGTGGCCTGCACGCACTCACCTGGGGCTGATTGAATCATGGTTGCAGAAGCAACAGGGCACTGTGCTGGAAAACTGTGATCAGGAGGCAGGCCTTGCTAGTGAGGCGACCGGAAACACCAGGGCTCAGCCAATCCTCCATAGGAAAGAGTATTTCTATGTCTCTGGGGTCTGTGATGGGCGGGGCAGACAGCTTTGAAAATTTCTGAGACGCCTTTGAGGTCTTTTACTTAATTGTCTTTTCATATAGCATGTGGGCATTCTCCTGTTCAGAATATGCTTTCTAAAATTTTTTATTTGTGTATGTGTGTGTGCGCGCGCGCGCATGCATGCGTGTGTGCACAAGCGTGCCTGCGCACGCATGTTGCTACTGGAACTTGAATTCAGGGCCTGGCCACTGTCTTTTAGTTTTTTTTTTGCTCAAGGCTATTCTTCTACCACTTGAGCCACAGCTCTACTTCTGGCTTTTTGGTTGTTAATTAAAGATAGCGTCTCAGGGACTTTCCTGCCCAGGCTGGCTTTGAATCATGATTCTTAGATCTCAGCCTTTTGAAGATGCTTCCTTGCACTCTCCCCCCCCCCCGCCCCCGGCCCCCAACTTCTTTTCCTTTGGCCAAGGTGTGAGTTTTCTAAAGATTTTCTCCCTGCTTTTCATCTCATTGTTAGCTCCAACTACAAGCAGCCAGCAACACCCCTGCTATAGCCTGACTGTTGGTTGGAAATTCTTGCTAAATAAATTAATGTATTGTTAAGTACGGCCTTCCATGAATTCTTAGGGCATAGATGCGATGCATCCAAGGAATCTGCTATGTGGAACAAGAATTCCCTCTAGTGCAACTTTAAGTAGAATCCTCATTTGCATAGAGACTAGGTCTCCAGTGTTCAGTCTTCTGAGCGCTCATTGAAATCACCCATAATGCTCTACTCACAGCATTCTAGGTTTTTTTAATTTTTTTTTTATTTCTAGGCTTCTGCTCCAAACCTTCTCTTCCAACCTCTGCTTGTAACACAGTTCAAAGATACTTCTAATGCTCAAGCATTTATTATTAGCAACAGCCTCATTTCTGGTACTGATTTTCTATATTTGGTCTGGTTTTTCTTATTATCATGGAATACCAGAGGCAGGCTAATATAAAGAAAAAGAGTCTTTTTCAGGCATTGGTGGCTCATGCTTGTAAGCCTAGCTACTCAGGAAGTTGAGCTCTAAGGACTGTGGTTCAAGCTAGCCCTGGCAGAAAACTCTAAGACTCTTCTCTCCAATTAACCATCAGAAACCTGGAAGTGGTGCTGTGACTCAAAGTGGTAGAACATTGGCCTCGAACAAAAGAGCTCAGGACAGTGCCAGACCTTGAGTTCAAGCCCCACAACTATCACCACCACCAACCACAAAAAAGAGATTTTTTTGTTTGGAGGGGGTACTGTGATTTGAACTTAGGGCCTTATATTTACTAATCACACTCTCCCCCACCCCCATCCCAGAAAGAGGCTTTAGTTGTTAAAACTAAACAGTTTCAGATGCTGAAGGCCCAAGCAAGGTGGCAGGGGCTCTGGCATAGCTCCTCTCCCCCACCCAGCATCTTTCCTTAGTGAGTGGCAACAACGGGGGGGGGGGGGGGGGGGCTGCCAGCCCGAGGGCCTGTCCAGCTGACGTCCAGGGGTTCTGGTCGAGAGGGCCCCAGAGCCTCCTCGGGGGGGGGGAGGAGGGGCAGGGAGAGGGAGAGAGGTTACATTGTTAGATGAGAAGCCAGGGAGGGAATGGTCGAGACCAGCTGAAGCTTAGTCAGCAGCCATCTTACCCAGGTCCATCTCTTTCGTGGGCAGTTTCTCCAATACCCTAAGAACTTCCCACTAAACTCCATCTCTCAAAGGTTGCAACATCTCCATATTCCCAGTGTGGGGACTCGACCTCCAAGACACAAGTCTTTTTTTTTTTTTGTGCTGGTCCTGGGGCTTGAATTCATGTCCTAGCCACTGTTCTTGAACTTTTTTTATTTTTTATTATTTTTTTTTCTTATGTGGTGCCGGGGAATCGAACCCAGGGCCTCATGCATGCAAGGCAAACCCTCTACCACTGAGCCACCTTCCCAGCCCATCTTGAACTTTTTTTTGCTCAAGACTAGTCCTGTATCACTTGAGCCACACACAACTGCTTCCATCTGTGTGTGTTTGTGTGTGTGTGTGAATTGGAAATGAGTCTCATGGACTTTTCTGCTGAGGCTGCCTTTGAATGGCCATCCTCAGATCTCAGCCTCCTGAGTAGCTAGGATTACAGATGTAAGCCACTGGCACTGGGGTTAATGCTTTCTTTTTCCTTTTTCTCTTTGTTCCTTTTCTTCCTTTCCCTCCCTCCCTCCCTCCCTTCCTCCCTCCCTCCCTCCTTTTTCTTCCTTCCTTCCTTCCCCTCTCTCTTTCTTATCATTTTCTCCTTCTACAAACTCCTCGTTCCTTGGCTGCACACAGCTCATCTTCTCTCTTTAAACTCCCCAGTGTCCGACTTTAGCCTTTAATCATCACACCAACTTCCAAATGAGCTTATGCCATCTACAGGCTCTCATATTTATATCTCTAGCCTGGGCTTTCCCTGAAAACCAGACTTCTAGACTGCTTTATCTGTTAAATGGGGGTAATAATAGATCTATGACATAAGACTGTTATAAAGATCAATGAAGTCAGCCATGTCAAGTGTTGGAAAAGTGCTTGGTTCACAGGCGTGAGCCACTGGCACCTGGCTTTTTGTACCCCTTTAAATTCTGCTCCTAATTGTACTGAGGCTCAGCACTCCTGCACACACACCTTCCTTCAGAGCCTCCTACTCAATCAGCCTTCGCCAGGGCCTCTGGACTCTATATATGCCATTGCCTCAGCTTTCAGCCCTTTGCACAATCTCAGTCATTTTATTTCTATTTTTCTATCTTTCTTTCTTTCTTTTTGTTGCAAAACTGGGACTCAAACTCTGTATCTGATGCTCTGCTCATTGGCTGGTGCTCTCCCAGCTGAGCCCCAAGTCGCAATCACTTTGTCTGTGGAAACTTCCTCTTATCTGGACAAGAGTATCAGTAGTGCATCATCCTAGAAGCCAGAAAGTGCTTGGCATGTTCTAGAAAGAGCAAGGCCAGCATGGCTGGTGCAGAGTGAGATGCAGTGGCTGAAATAAGGTGAGGAGGAGGCAGAGGCCGCCCCTAGAACCAGCCATGTCCTCAGGACTTAGATTCCCCTGAGAAAGATGGGAAATCAGAGCTTTTGGAGCAGAGGAGGGCCATGACTTATTTCTCAGAAAAGAACCTTCTGGATGCTGCCTTGAGAACAGATGTGTTGATGGGTGTGGGCAGCTGTAGGGAGACAAGAAGTGGATTCAGTAATCCCAAAGAGAGACAGACAATGGGACAAAGATCAGAGACCACACTCTGCATGTATTAAGGAAGAGACAACAGGATTTCTTAATGAAGTAGCTTTGGGATGGGAGAGAAGGCATGAATTCAGGATGACTCCAACATACTAGGCCTGAGCTGCTGGAAAGACAGAATTTCCCTCTAGTGAGACAGACAATGCTAAGTGCAGATAGAACAAGTAAGCAAAAGGGTTGGGGATGAGTCATGGCTGAGATGATTGTAGACATCCAAGTGATGCTGGTGAGCTGAAAATGACAACGGTGATCACAGCTGAACCACAGACTGGCTCCCTTGGGCTGAGGGAGTGGAGGAAGACTGCGTAGCTCAGAGTCGAACACTTGCAGAGCATGCGTGAAGCCTGGGGTTTCATCCCCAGCACTGCATACATCCAAAAAGAAAAAAGAAAGAATGTAATCCTAACTACTCAGGGGGCTGAGATCTGAAGATCATAGTTTGAAGCCAGCCTGGGCAGGAAAGTCTCTGTGAGACTCTTACCTCACCACCAGATAACTGGAAGTGGTTCTATGGCCCCGCGTGATAGAGCACTAACCTTGAGTGAAAAAGCTCCGGGACAGCACTCAGGCCCTGAGTTCAAGCCTCATGACTGACCGAGGGACAAAAAATCAACTAAGCAATCACGAATGCTTTTTATTTTATTTTTGCCAATCTGGTCTCAAACCTTGATCCTCGAGCTCAGCCTCTTGAGTAGCCTGCCTGCCTCCCTCCCTCCCTCCCTGCTTGCTTGCTTCCTTCCTTCTCCATACTGACTTCCACAGTGGTTGCACTAACAGTGTAACATTGGTTCTCACCAACAACATTTTATGACCCCCCCCACCATCCTTGCCAGTATTTGTTGCTCATACTTGATGATGGCCATTCTGACTGGACTGAGATGGAATCTCAATGTTGTTTTGATTTGCATTTCCATTGGTCAGGAATGTTGAGCATGTCTTTCATATATTTGTTGGCCATTTGTGTTACTTCTTCTGAGAAGTATCTGTTTAGCTCCTCTGCCCATTTATTAATTTGGTTATTTGTTTATTCATTTTGCCAGTCCTGGTACTTGAACTTAGGGCCTTGGCACTATCCTGAGTTTTTTTTTTTCTTAAATGCTAGCACTCTAACATTTGAGCCAGAGTGCCACTTGTGGCTTTTTCTGCTTATGTAGTACTGAGGAATCAAACCCAGGACTTCATACATGCTAAGCAAGCACTCTACCACTAAGTCATAGTCCTAGCCCTAGTTTGGTTATTGATTCTTGAGGTGTTTATTATTTTTATTATTTATTATTTTTTTGCTAATCCTGGTGCTTGAACTCAGGGCCTGGGCACTGTCACTGAGCCTCTGTGCTCAAGGCTAGCACTCTACCACTTGAGCCACAGTGCCACTTCTGGCCCTTTCTGTTTATGTGGTACTGAGAAATCAAACTCAGGCGTCATGCATGCAAGGTAAGCATTCTACCACTAAACCACAATCCCAGCCTGAGGTGTTTAATGTTCTAAAGTTTCCTGTTTGATATTTGCTTCATGTTTAGTTAGCAAAGATTTTTTCCTATTCTGTAGGTTGTCTTCTCAGCCTAATGACATATTGCTGTGCAGAAGCTTTATAGCTTGATGATAATCCTAATGGGTGCTAAGTTTTTTTTTTTTTTTGCCAGGCCTGAACTCTGAGCCTGGGCACTGTCCCTGAGCTCTTCAGCTCAAGGCTAGTACTCTACCAATTGAGCCACAGTGCCACTTTCAGCTTTTTCTGCTTATGTGGTACTGAGGAATCGAACCCAGGGCCTCATGCATGCAAGGCAAGCACTCTACCACTGAGTCACCTTTCCAGTCCAGGTTTTTTTTTGTTTTTGTTTTTTGTTTTGGTCATGGATCTTGAATTCAAGGCCTGGGTGCTGTCTCTGAGGCTTTTTATTCAAGGTTAGTGCTCGACCACAGCATCACTTTTGGTTTTCTGGTGATTAATTGGAGATAAAAGTCTCATGGACATTCCTGCCCAAGTTGGCTTTGTACCATGATTCTCAGATCTCAGTCTCCTAGTAGCTAGAATTATAGGCATGAGCCACTGGTGCCCCACTTGGGTGCTAATTTTTGTTAAATATTTTTCTGCTTCTATTGGGATGATAATCTATTACTATATTCTCTCTTTCTTTCCTCTCTCCCTTTCCCTGTTCCTCTTATGCTGGTACTGGGGCTTGAACTCAGGGCTATGGCTGTCCCCTTAGGATTTTTGCTCAAGATTAGCACTCTCTTACTTGAGCCACACAGCTCCACTTCTGGAATTTTTCTGGTTAATTGGAGATAGGAGTCTCACGGACTTTTCTGCTTTGACTGCCTTTGAATTGTGGTTATCAGATCTCAGACTCTTGAATAGGTAGGATGATAGATGTGAGCCACCAGCATGTAGATAGTATTTTTACTTTCTTGAACATTCTTCCTCCTCAAGTCCTAGCGACCACTAGTCATTGTACTGTCTTCATTGTTTTGTCTTACCAGAGTGTCATGTAGTTGGAATCCTATAGTATGTGGCCTTTTCTAATTGGTTTCTTGGGCTGGGCTGTAGCTCAGTGGCAAAGTGCATGCCTAGCAAATCCAAAGTACTGGGTTTGATTTCTAGAACCAAAAACAAAAGACACACACATACACAAATGCAGATAAACCAAACCTTTTGGGTGTTGTAGCTCATGTCTAGCAATTCAGGGACTTGAGATGAAGAGGCTCACAGTTTGAAGCCAGCCCTGGCAAAATGTTCATGAGACCAATAAAACTGTTCATCTTAACAAATAACTAAAAAAAAAATCCAAATGAGATTGGTTTTTTCCCCTTGGCAATAAGCATTTAAGTTTCCTTTATGACTTTTTATGGCTTCATAGCTCTTTTCTTTTTATCTCTGGATAATTCTGTTGTTCTTTTAAATTAAGATAAGAAAAGAATTCTCATCTTCAAAGCACTTCCTATCAAGGTAGAATAAAGCAATTCTATAGTCTACAGAAAATTATACTACCTAGGGTGTTCCATTAAATTAAATTGAAATGATTAAGAATGTGGCATTTCCTTTATAATTAAGAACTCATTTAAAATGCTTTTGAGTGGGTTGCAAAACTGTCATTACTTTTGTTAACAGATAAAAGGAAAAGGGGCTACAATGACCAGAGTGATTGGGAATTCCCTGAGATGTGTTAATATATATATATATATATATATGCGTGTGTGTGTGCCAACTAAATTTCTCCTTCAAGTATAGTTACATGATAACCTTAATTTGGTTGGAAAGAAATCCTTGTTTGTAAATTTCATTTTTACTGTGCATTTTTATTATCCTATGGATACAATCACCACATGATATGAAATTTGGAATATTGCTGGGTGCCAGTGGGTCATGCCTGTAATCCTACTTACTCAGGATCAAGGTTAAAAGCCAGTTCAGGCAGGAAAGTCCATGAGACTATAATCTCCAATTAACATCCAGAAAACTGGAAGTGGTGCTGTGGCTCAAAGCAGTAGAGTGTTAGTCTTGAGCGAAAAGCTCAGGGACAGGACAATAAGGAAAAACAGAACAAAAAACAGAAGAAAAAAGAAAAGAAATGGGCCTGGGAAGGTGGCTCCATGGTAGTGTTTGTCACACATGCATGAGGCCCTGGGTTCAATTCCTCAGAACCACATAAACAGAAAAAGCCGGAAGTGGTGCTGTGGTTCTAATGGTAGGTGCTAGCCTTGAACTGAAGAGCTGAAGGACAGCACCCAGGCCCAGAATTTGGGCCCTGTGACTGACAAAAAAAAAAAAAAAAAGGAAAGGAATGGAAGAAAGGAATCTCATTCTTTGAATAAAGTCTTCAAAAAACAATATTTGAAAAGTTTCTTTTTTCTTGTTTTGATTGTGGGGCTTGAACTCAGAGCCAGAGTTCACTCAAGGCTAGTGCTCTACTACTTTGAGACACAGCTTCACTTCCGGTTTTCTGGTGTTTAATTGAAGATAAGAGCCTCATGGTCTTTCCTGCCCAGGCTGGCTTTGAACCATGATCCTCAGATCTCAGCTTCCTGAGAGTAGCTAGGATTACAGGCATAAACCACCAGTGCCCAGCTTTCCTTCTTTCTTTCAAGACAGAATTTTACTATCTAGCCCAAGCTGACTTCAAATTTATGATCCTCCTGCCTTAGCCTCCCAAGAACTAGGATCAAGGACATGCAGCATCCTACCAAGCTCAGTGGAATTTTTTTTCTGTTTTATTAACTGTGGTGTTACATGTTGCCTTATGTAAGTTTTATTTGAAACATGTTATGGGGCTATGTCTAGAAAAGTTTGGAAATGAATGATAATGATACTTTAGTGAAAATACATGAATGGAATGGACTATAACTATGAGATATGTGTAGGGCGCACCATAGTGCCTGGGTTAGGATATTTTGAACAGGGACTAAGGAACAGAAGATTAAGAAGCAAGAAGATACAAGACAGAGGCAAGACAGCAGAAGAATGGGAGGAGAACAAAATCCATATGCAATGCAGCAGTGAAACCCACATGTAGTCTAGAGTAGAAATAACAAATGAATATAGAAAACTCAAAAAGTCTTTAAGATTCTGTTCTGTTCTAAAGGGTCAGTTGCCAAAGCAAAAATTTTTATGGGGCTGTGGCTATCTGTTTTCTCTTTTGTACACCTGAACCACCTAGAGATCCAGTGTTCCTGTGCGTTCTTCTGTGCCTCAAGTAAAGAGAATTACATTATAATACCAAAGTCCAGAAATAGACCGTGTTGGATTTGAGAAATGCAGCCTAAGAGAGCCCTGCACTTCTAACTTGATAAAGGCTGTGATAGAAGACAGATGCTGTAAGACTAGCCTTAGGGGAAAGAGAAAGAGAAAGGTAACAAATGGCAGCAACTCCAGCAAGAAAAGAGGTGAAGCTGAGAACCAGTGGCTCATGCCTGTAATCCTAGCTACTCAGGAGTTTGAGATTTGAAGACTGCAGTTCAAAGCTAGCCTGGGCAGGAAAGTGCATGATACTTTATCTCCAATTAATTAATCACCAGAAACCTGGAAGTGGCTCTGTGGCTCAAAACAGTAGAGTGCTATCCTTGAGGGAAAAATCTCAGGGGCAGCACTCAGACCTTGAGTTCAAGCCCCATGATTGACTCATAGAGAGAAAGAGAGAGAGATGAAATGGTGGCTGTGGTTCATCTAGAGCAGAGGAGTGGACAGGAGATGCAGGAAAGTTCATTCATAACTACCCATGGCCCCTGCCTGGTCATGGGACCAGTATAAGTAAACACATGATCCAATTCAGCCAATCAATCTTTCATAAAATGTTTTCAAAACTGGAGCTGGAAAATAGAAGCCTTTTTTCACATTGGCCATTAAGTTAAAAAGGATTGCGCCAAGAATGACAAGTGGCCACTATGCAAAAGATTCTGGGTACGGTAGACAGGCCTAGCATGAGAAACAAGTAGAGATGAGAGCATCAGAGATCCTGGTGATGTCATAGCCCTGGACCCCACTGTCTCTAGGGCCAGTTCCACCTCTGCCCATCTTATATTTTGGTTGAGACTCTTCATACACCTTTTTTTTTTTAATGTTTAAACTAGTTAGACTTGATTTACAGACACTTGTAAACAAGAATCCCAACTAACATAGATTCAGATAGAAGTTGCTATTTACTGCCCAGGCTATTTAATTCAGTAGAAAATAACAAAAGAGTACTGGGAAGTTGGTTCAGTGGTAGAGTGCTTGCCTCACATGCATGAGGCCCTGGGTTCGATTCCTCAGCACCATATAAGCAGAAAAAAGCCGGAAGTGGTGATGTGGCTCAAGTGGTAGAGCGCTAGCCTTGAGCTGAAGAGCTGAGGGACAGCGCCCAGGCCCAGAGTTCAGCCCCCACAACCGACAAAAAAAGAAAGGAAAAAAAAAAAAGAAAATGAGAAGTTAGGCTGGATTTTTTTTATTATAATCTATGATTGGCATATTTTTCTGGAGCTATGGACAAAGCTATACATTACTTTGTATTCAGGCTGTTGAGGTATCTCTTTGAGCTATTGGGTAATTTGGGTCATGCCTTTCTCAGATGGACCAACTATGCTCTTATGCTTGTAGATATAGTTTTGGCCTGCATGAAGAGTGTTCATTGTGATTAAGCTTCTTGCTTAAGTCCCTGTTGGTTTGTGAGCCATTTCATTTACTTAACTTACCAGAAGGTCCAGCTACATATTGGGTTATGTTAGCTGCCTATGATCTTAAGGAGATAGCTACAGGCTTTGACATTATCTTGGCTGTGCTCACAAAATAAGCTTGTCAGGGTGCTAGTAGCCCATGCCTATAATCCTAACTACTCAGGAGGATGAGGTCTGAGGACTAGGGTTTGAAGCCAGCCTGCAAAGAAAGTCCCTGAGACTCTTATCTCCAGTTAATCAGCAATAAGCCAGAAGTAGAGCTGTGGCTCAAGTGGTAGAACACGAGTCTTGAGAGACAAAGCTAAAGGACAGTGTCCAGGCTCTGAGTGCAAGCCTCAGCCACCAGCAAAATAGGTCTGTTAGTGCGCCTTGCTCATGTGTAGTAGTGATAGATAATCAATCAGTGAACAGTGCCCATGAGAAGAGAGCTGGATTAATCCTGGCATATTGGTGCAGACACATTTAGAATTGTCCCAGAGAATGAGAGAACTACATCTGGTTTTGTCAGTTGTTGATATTAAAAAAATAAATATGAGAGAAATTACTAAGGAGTGCTTTTTATAGAAGGAGATCTAAGATGCTCATTCATTTCCATTCTTTCTCTGGATGTCTAGATATGAGCTTTTGGATCACGCTGCTTCCTTTTTTTTTTTTTTTTTCTTTTCCCTGGTCCAAGATGGAGAGTCAAACTATATTTGTAATGCTTTCACTCATTGGCTAATGCTATACCAACTGAGCCACGCCTCCAACCCCAACACACTGCTTGCTTTTTTTTTTTTTTGTCGGTTGTGGGGCCTGAACTCTGGCCCTGGTGCTGTCCCTCAGCTCTTTAGCTCAAGGCTAGCGCTCTACCACTTGAGCCACAGCACTACTTCCGGTTTTCTGGAGATAAGAGGCTCATGGACTTTTCCTGCCTGGGCTGGCTTTGAACCTCAATCCTCAGATCTCAGCCTCCTGAGTAGGTAGGATTATAGGCGTGAGCCACCAGCACCCAGCCCAGGGTGCTGTCCTCAGATCTCAGTCTCCTGAGTAGCTAGGAGTACAGATATGAGTCACTGCCTCTTACTTTACTTTTTAGTCAGCATTACCAGTTTCAGACAGATGCTGTGTTAGGAAGTGGGGGTTATGGCTGATTTCACATGCCCTTTCTCAGGGACCACTATCCTGACTAATGGATAGTGGTTCATATCATTCCACTCTACTCACCTTTGATATGCACTTACTGGATGAAGTATATACTGTATACTTGATCCAAGAGGGGCACTAAGGCAATCAGAACCGCTCCTGAGAATGTGTATTGAGCTGAGGGCGAGGCTCTAGTGTAGAGTGCCTGCCTAGCAAATCAAGGCTCTGAGTTCAAACCTCAGTAGTAAGCTCCTAAAAAATGGAATTAAGTTGGGGCTGGGAAGTTGGCTCAGTGGTAGAGTGCTTGTTTCGCATGCATGAGACCCTGGGTTCTATTCCTTAGCACCACATAAACAGAAAAAGCCAGAAGTGGAGCTGTGGCTCAAGGAGTAGAGTGCTAGCCTTGAGCCTTGACCTGAAGAGCTGACAGCACCCAGGCCCAGAGTTCAAGCCCCAAGACCAACAAAACAAATCCCTCCTCCCCAATGGAATTAAGACATTCAGAAATGTTCTAATTGATAATCACCTCTAATTCTAAGGACCTGGGACTGGTGATCATCTTGCAAAAAATAAATGCACAGACAAAATGGGTCGAGAAAGAGAAATGGAATAAGTATGCATTAATGTCTCCATTGTGGCAATTTCTGGTTCTAGTTTTTACTTTTCATGAAGCCTGAACGCACCTTGCTTCTTGTCCTTGAATTCCTTGAAATCTTTCTAACCTAGAAGCCCTGTCCTGGTTTCTCAAAAGGTGACTGGAGAGGTCTTTTTTCTTTTTTGCAACCGAGAGATCATTGACTAGAACGGATGTTAAACATGTGATCAATGGTGACAGCTACAAAGGGCAGGGAACAGCCTGATGAACCACAAAGCAGGCCGGGGGTGGGGTGGGGGTGGGGACCAGAATTGGATGCATGTGTGCATGTGTGCATGTGTGTTTGGGAGTTGAGGAAACAAATCACTAGAATGAAAGCCCTCCCCCCTATTACCCAATCCTGTTATCTTTTCCACCTTAGGTCCTGAGCTTCTGTCCATCCCCAACCCCTACTACTGGTAGCTATTTCTAGATGAAATCTAGAGATGGGTTCTGTCTTTAGGACAGAATTTCTTGTGCAGGAATGTTCCCAGGGCTTCTACTTTCCTCCTTTCTCCCTACCCTTCTTTCACCTGTCTACCTTGGGGTAGTGTCCAATTTCCCAGAATCCTTTGGCATTCTGAGAATCCAAGGTGGAATATAAACTCCTGTGTTGTGTCTTTCTCTGGTGGAAACAGATAGGGAAGGAATCTCTCTGTAGTCATTTCCTTGTCTTCTGCCAAGAACCTTCTAACCCCGCTCGATTCTAAGCATAATCCTTTCTTCTGTATTTTGGGCAAGCCCCCTGTAACTTCAGGCTCTCGCCACAGTCACACACGTTGAAGTCAGGGTCACACAGTCTATGTTTGTCTGTGGGGCTACATAGGATGGAAGAGGGCAGAGTCCAGTTTTCTCCCCCCAGTCACACGGTGGACAGGAAGGTACAGCTGGAGATCCAACCATGTGTGCAGCTCTGAGACCTCTGTATTATCCACCTCTGTGCCACTGAGAGAGTAAAGTGAACACAAGGCCCCTTTCTCCTGTCCTGGCTTCCAGTGCTACCCCCCTCTTCCCAAGGTTGGTGTTGGCAGTGATGGGTAGAGATGGTGGCAAAATGCTGTGAGAGACCAGAGGGGAGTGGGGTGGGGACCAGGGTGTCCTGGATCATATGCTTTCCTTCCCAGGGCTGGCTTTTTTCTTGGTCAGTCATGGGGCTTGAACTCTGGGCCTGGATGCTGTCCCTCAGCTCTTCAGCTCAAGGCAAGTGCTCTACCACTTGAGCCACAGTGCCACTTCCGATTTTCTGGTGGTTTATTGGAGATAAAAGTCTCACGGACTTTCCTGCTTGGGCTGGCTTTGAACCTCGATCCTTAGATCTCAGCCTCCTGAGTAGCTAGGATTACAGGTGTGAGCCACCAGTGCCTGGCCCAGGACTGGCTTTGAACTACAGTCCTCAGATCTCAGTCTCCTGAGTAGCTAGGAGTACAGATTTGAGTCACTGGCTCTTACTTTACTTTTTAGTCAGCAGTGGGATTCATGATAGTCTATTGGGAAATTGGGAGAACTGGAGAAGATGGGAAACCTGGGTTTGAGCAGTGTGGCCAGTGAACTAGCCTGGCAAGGAAACCGTTGTTGGCAGGTGAGTGGTGGACCCATCACTTGGGGCTTTTTGTGTTGGACCCTATCTGTGCATTACTGACTCCTGTATCAAAGTCCAGGGTGAGTCTAACTCACTGGCTGGGCCACAGCCATGCTGCTGTATCGTGATCGAGTGCACCGCTGGAGGCTAGAAGTCCAAAGTCAAAGAGTTGCATGTGGTGTGGGCTGTCTTGCAGGTGAACTCTGTAGCATCTCAAGGTGACACACAGCACTTCATGGCAAGAAGACCTAGTCTTATTTATTTATTTATTTTGCTGGTCTTGGGGCTTGAACTCAGGGCCTGGGCGCTGTCCCTGAGCCTCTTTGTGCTCAGAGCTAGTGCTCTACCACTGGAGCCACAGTGCCACTTCCAGCTTTTTTGAGTGGTCTATTGGAGAAAAGAGTCTCATGGAGCTTTTCTGCCTGGGCTGGCTTTGAACCCTGATCCTCAGATCTCAGCCTCCTGAGTAGCTAGGATTTCAGGTATGAGCCACTGGCACCTGGTTAAGACCCAATCATTTAAATTTTAGGTGTTTTGTTTTTTTTTAAATTTGGTGCTGGGGCTTGAACTCAGAGCCTGGGCACCACCCGTTAGCTTTTTCACTTAAGGCTGGTACTCTTAACATTTGAGCCATAGCTCCTCTTCTGACTTTTTGCTGATTAATTGGAGATCAGAGTCTCAAAGATTTTTCTGCTTGAGATTGCTTCAAGCCATCATCCTCAGATGTCAGCCTCCTGAGTAGCTAGGATTACAGGTGTTAGCCACTGGTGTTGCAAGGTTTTGAGCAGAGAGATGTGGTCTGATTTTGATTTGAACAAACCGACTAGGCTGATTAGGGAGGAAGTGGGAGGCCAGCACAGGTGGTTTGCTGCTGTAATCGGAGTGAACTAGCCTCTTATGAGAAACTGAGGGCGCCCACAAAGGCTCCACTGGCTGAGGGTAGGATCCTAGTTCTAACTGGAGATGGCATTTGAGGCCACCGGGCTGGGGCGTGACAACGTCAGAACTCAGGCTCAGGGCCAAGGGCAGAGCATGAGATCAGGGCCAGTATTGGAGTGAGTCTTTGCAGAGGTAGAGTCAGAAGTTGCCTATTGGTGACTTAGAAGCCGGGGGGGGGGGGGGTCGGGGGAAGAGGGCCAGAGGAGTGACTCAGTGCTCGCATGCATGGCTAGCAAGTGTGAGGCTCTGACTTCAAAACCCAACAGAAAAAAAGTCTTGGAGGTGGGAAAGTAGTTCAGGTGGTAGAGCTTCTGCTTAGCAAGCGTGAGGCCCTGAGTTTAAAATCCTAGTACCCCTCACCCCACACAAACAGAAAATCCAAACTATCCCACAAAACCGTATTTGGTAGAGGGGGAGACAAGGGACAGTGATGGGGGTGGTGAGTCTGATCACGATACGTTGTATACATACATGGGTATGTCAAAAGGAAACCTACTTGTGGGCTGGGAAGGTGGCTCAGTGGTAGAGTGCCTGCCTTGCACACATAAGGCCCTGAGTTCTATAGCACCACATAAGCAGACAAAACTGGAAGTGGCGCTGTGGCTCAAGTGGTAGAGTGCTCACCTTGAGCTAAAGAGCTGAGGGACAGTGCCGAGGCCCAGAGTTCAAGCCCCATGACCAACAACAAAAAAGGAAACCTACTTGTACAAGTAATTGATGCTAACAACAACAACAAAACAAAGCTGGGTGCTGGTGGCTCACTTTGTAATCCTAGTAACCCAGGAGGCTGAGATCTGAGAATCACAGTTAAAACAGCCAGCCAGGAAAGTCGGAGAGACTTTTATCTCCAATTAACCACCAAAAGTCCAGAGTAGAGCTGTGGCTCAAGTGGTAAAGTGCTAACTTTGAGCAAAATGCTCAGGGACAGCACCCAGGCCCTGAGTTCAAGCCCTAGGACTGGGACAAGAAAGAAAGAGAGAAAGAAAGAAAGAAAGAGAAAGAAAGAAAGAGAGAGAGAGAGAAAGAAAGAGAGAGAGAAAGAAAGAGAGAAAGAGAGAGAGAAAGAAAGAAGGAAGGAAAGAAAGAAAGAAGGAAGGAAAGAAAGAAAGGAAGGAAGAAAGGAAGAAAGAAAGAAAGGAAGAAAGAAAAGAAGTGGGTGGAAGCCAGGATTGTGTTAAGGCTTGAATATAGTTTGAGTATATTGTTTGAGAGTTTATGAGTTGAAACTTATTCCTCATTGTGAGGTATTAAGAGGATAGAGACTTAATCTGTCCTTTGGTGAGAACTCTGGGAAATGTGTAAGTTTTGGTAAGGCTATCAGGAGACAGATTTTAAGATTTAATACTTTTTTTTTTTTTAGTCATCTTGAACTCAGGGCTTGGGAACTGTCCCTGAGCCTCTTTGTGCTCAAGGCTAGCACTTTACCACTTGAGTCACAGTGCCACTTCAGGCTTTTTCTGAGTAGTTTATTGGAAATAAGAGTCGCTTGGTCTTTCCTGTTTGGGCTGGCTTCTAACAATGATCCTCAGATCTCAGCCTCCTGAGTCTCTAGGATTACAGAACGTGAGCCATGGGCACCTGGCAATATTTAATACTTCATGAGAAAAGACTGAAGGAGACACACAGATGTGCCCTGCCACTTGCTGTATAACATCCGCATTGCTTGGAGACTCTGTTAGCAAGAAGGCCATCACTAGATGTGAGCTTTCCACCTTGGAATGAACCAGGAACCAAAATAAACCTCTTTTCTTTATAAAGTCAGCCTGCCTCAGGTATGACACCATAGTAATGGAAACAGACTAATGCAAGTTCTATTTGCTGAAGGTCACAGGATGTGTATAGGCCAGGAGCTACATTAGTTCTATATTGATGTATGAACTGTGCAAGTCAATACTCAGGACTGGTACCAGTGAGGAAGCAGCTAGCTCTGGGAAACCTTTGTTGCGGTCAATGCGGTATCAGGTGATCCAGGAATGCAGAGATGAGAGAGCCCCGTGAAGAGTCAGAGCATGTCAGAGTTGCTGGCAGGATTGTGAGGCAGGATTGTTGCCTGGTCTCCAGGTGTTCAAGATCTGCAGAAATAGGATGAGATTCAGGTGTCCCATCTCCCAACCTCAGTCCTGTCTCCTTGGCCAGGTTCTTTGGGAAGCGTGAGGGAAAAGACCAAACTTCTAGAGAGTTTGGGAAAGGGAGCAGGTGATGCTCTTTTCAGCTCTGCTGTATTTGTACTGAGTCCTGATGCTGAGTTATTGGGAAATCTCCCACCTCCCACAGCCTTGTGAGGTTTTTTTGTTTTTGTTAGTCGTGGGGCTTGAACTCTGGGCCTGGGTGCTGTCCCTCAGCTCTTCAGCTCAAGACTAGCACTCTACCACTTGAGCCACAGCACCACTTCCAATTTTCTGAGCAGTTTATTGGAGATAAGACTCTCACGGACTTTCTTGCCCGGGCTGGCTTTGAACTGTGATCTTCAGATCTCAGCCTCCCGAGTAGCTAGGATTATAGGCGTGAGCCACAGGTGCCCGACTAGAAGCTGGTATCTTTTATCTCCCCCTTGGTTGCCAAGTTCCCTCCTGCTCTCCTAGAGGGGGAGGAGCCTGAGACAAAGTCTCGGATTGGCTGTTTTCCTTCCTGTCTCCTGTCCGTTTTTTCAGAAGGGGCAGAGCCTAAACTAGTTAGCTAGAACGCTCAGGGGGTACTTAATAGCTTACAGGTGAGAGAGAGGAGGAAGGAGAGGCGGGAAAGAGGGGCTGAGGTAAGAGAAGAAGAGTCTTTTCTAGGTGTCTGTGGTTTGTCAAGTCGTGGGGGTTGGCGGGGGAAGAAGTGGGGGAGCGCTGGCACTCGGTGGGCTCTGGGTCTGCAAGCTGGCTGATCTGAGTGGTCATCCCACTTTAGACGCTGCACATGGTCCAACTTTTAATGGTGTGTTCTTGATAGGGGTCAGTTTGGGGAGGGGAGCTCTGGCTTCCCCTGTCCTTGGCTGGCACCCTCTCTCCACCCCTTGTGTGGGGTGCCAGAGGACCTGTGTGACCTTACTCCCTTTGGAGTTCTGGCAGGCCCTCCGTGCTCAGAGTCCATTCTTCTCTGGTGATGAGGACTGGAGTGGGACCATCTGCTTCTGCTGCTCTCGCTGCTGTTGCCTCAGTTTCCTTTTCTTCCTGGGGGAAAGAAAGCAGGAAAAGCAGATCCCTGGATATGCAGTCTTAGGGAAGTGGGGATAGGGTCTCCTCTGGGCTGTGCAACGACTCCCACATACCCCCCCATCTGCCCTACCCCCCCCCAGCTGGATATTCCTGGAAGAATTGGGAAGGGGGCATGGAAGAGCCCTGATCTGGAAGCCTGGGTAGGAGTCTCCATGCCACGCCAGCCTGGCTGTGTAGATAAGTTTCTTCTCCTCTCCCAGTGACAGCCCACCTGTTTTCCAGGTCCTGCACGGTATCTGGCAGTGGCTGGCCCAGAGTCTCTGGCAGGAGGGCGGTGACGGCGCTGGCGGCCACGGGGACAGCCCCGTAGATAAAGAGAGGCAAGGCCGGGTAGAGCTCAGAAGTCATGCTCACCAATGGGCTCACGATGCTGCCCACTCGGGCCATGGTACTGCCCATTCCTAAGCCTGTTTGCCTGTGGGGTTGGGGGGGTGTTGATTAGGGCGCTAGTGGGGCACACTGGCCACCTTGGCAAGGGTTCTGACCAGAGAATTGGAAAACTGAAGACTGAATTTTTGCCTCTGTCCTTAACTTTCTGCATGATCTTGGACACATCCCTTTCACGGTCTGGGCCTCAGTTTCCTGTGCTGTCAAATAAGACAGTTGGGTTGGACCAATGATCCTCAGATCCTCTGGAAACTTTTTTTTTATGAACTCAAAGCCTTACACTCATGCTTAGCTTTTTCACTCAAGGCTGGTGCTCTCCCACTTGAGCCACAGCTTCACTTCTGGCTTTTTGGTGGTTAATTGGAGCTAAAGGTCTCTTTGGCTTTCCTGCCCAGGCTGGCTTTGAACCTTGATCCTCAGATCTCAGCCTCCTGAGTAGCTAAGGATGATAGGCGTGAGCCATCAGTACCTGGCTGTAGGTCTTGTTTCTTAATGAAATAGGACCCACCCCCTATCTTGGTACGAGCAAAGCGTATGTTTATTTGTGCTGCTGGCACATTATCAGGTGTGGTTCTTGTGGTGGGAACTAATGGTCATGTCTGTGTCTTTGGTTTTAGATGTACCATTTAGTTTAAGATCCAGTTTAGATTTGGTGGTAGCTTCTAATTTGTGTTTTGGAAATCTTCAATTCATGACTTAAGACATGTCTCTTGGTTTCCTGCCTAGCCCCAGTTGGTGATTCCTTTTTTTTTTTTTTTTTTTGGCAGTTGTGGGGCTTGAACTCTGGACCTGGATGCCATCCCTCAGCTCTTCAGCTCAAGCCTATTGCTCTACCACTTGAGCCACTATGCCACTTCCAGTTTTCTGAATGGTTTATTGGAGATAAGAGTCTCATGGACTTTCCTACTCGGGCTGGCTTTGAACGGATCCTCAGATCTCAGCCTCCTGAGTAGCTAGGATTACAGGCGTGAGCCACAAGTGCCCAGCTTGAGGTTTTTTGTTTTTGCTTTTTTGTGGCAGTTCTGGGGTTTAAATAGGCTAAGGTTGCTTCCCTTAGCTTTTTTTTTCACTCAAGGCTGATGCTCTGCCATTTGAGCTACAGCTCCACTTCCAGCATTTTCCTAGTTTATGGAAGATAAAAGGATCACAGTCTTTTCTTGTCTGGTCTGGCTTTGAACCACAATCTTCCGATCTCAGAATTACTGTGTCTGGCCAAAAAGAAAAAAAGTCTTTCTATAAGCTGTCCCCTGATTAGGCTCCCACTCACCGGATCACGGTGGGGTACAGCTCCCCGGTATACAGAAAGATGCAGTTAAAAGAGGAAGCCAAGCAGCCCTTCCCCAACACAGCAAGGGAGGTGCGGACAATTGTCTGCTCTGGAGAGAAAGGAGAGAGGAGACAATGAGAACTTGGTCTCCTTTTTCTTCCGGGAAGTTGGATTAGATCTGGGGGTAGGGCTAAGGATGAGGGGTCAAGGTGCTCCTGGGGTGCTCACCCTTGGGTATCACCCCATTCACCAGGATGCAGATGCCCGCCAGCAGCAGTGAGATCATCTGTGCCGGCCGGCGACCTAGGGAGTTGATGACGAGGAAGCACACGAGCTTGGCAGGCAGGTCCACCGCACCAAAGATCACCTGGATTAGGTAGATGCTGACTCCAAAGCCCTGCAGGTCCATGACCAGCCCATAGTAGGCAAAGCTAGTGGCAAACCTGGGTGCGGGGAGGAGGAGGTGGAGGGTGGAGAGAAGGAGGGATCCGGAGTTTGTTAGAGAGGTTTAAAGGAAGGTGCTTTTTCAGAAGAGCCTGCTTAAGGACCTGGTGTCTACCTTGGCTGGTATTTCTTCAGACGTTTCATTGCATGCCTAAACTACAGTTTAAGGCTCAAGGAAGTCCTCTACTATTAGACAACACATTTCCTGACTTTTTTTTTCTTTGTCATGAGGCTTGAACTCAGGGCCTGGGTGTTGTCCCTGAGCTCTTTTTGTGGGGGATCAAGACTAGCATTCCACCACTTTGAGCCACAACACCACTTCTAGTTTTCTGGTGGTTAATTGGAGATAGAGTCTCATGGACTTTCCTGCCCAGACTGACTTTGAACTGAGATCCTCAGATCTCAGACTCCTGAGTAGCTAGGATTACAAGTGTGAGCCACCAGTGCCCAGCACTGTGTAGGATTTATATGTAAAAAAAAATCTACATGTGTATAAGATCTGTTAATGCTCTGCTGAAAGACAGCTGGATATTCAAGCCACATCTTTAGAGGCAAAAACAAAAACCATCAATAACAACAAAACATAAAAAAAACCCAAAACAAAACAAAACCCATCAGGATCTGTCCGTGGTCCTGGAATGGATGTTAGTCTTAAGATTTGAGAACACCCTCAAAACGAAGCTCAGGTTTTTGGTTAGAACCCACAATGGAGAGTAAATTCAAAATTGGAATCAAATAATTCCTGGACAGAATTGTTTCTTCCTCCTCCTCCTTCCCCCCTCCTCTTCTTCTTCCTCTTCCTCCTCCTCCTTCTCCTCATCCTCTTCCTCTCCCCACCCTCCTGCTCCTTCTTCTCTGGTCCTGGGGTTTGAAATCTGGGCTTGGGCACTGTCCTTGAGCTTTGGTGCTCAAGGATAGTACTCTACCACTTGAGCTACAGCTCCACTTCCAGCCTTTTGTAGTTAATTGGAGATAAGAGTCCCATGGACTTTCCTGCCTAGGCTGGCTTTGAACTGTGATCTTCAGATCTCAGCCTCTCTGAGTAGTTAGGATTACAGGTGTGAGCCACCAGTAACTGGTTTAGGATTGTTTCTTCTGACCACACTCCTCTTGGTGGTGGGAAGCAGGGTGGTAAAAGAAAAAAGAAGGTTTTAGGTTTATATCATCCTTAGCCAAAGTGTACTTACAGAGCTAAGTGTCTATTCTGTTATGGTCTATGCTTGTATTCCTGGCAGACACCAGGCTGGTGAAGTTTCTTAGTGTGTTGTACCATGCCAGTGTGTAATTCTGTCAACTCTGGCTGCCACAGGTCCTGGTGAGATGTTTTCGTATGGGAGCAGAATTGGGGAGAGAAGCTAGGCAGATTGATGTCCAGTTTGGGGACTGGAACTGAGAGTTGGAGTGGAAGGGCTCTGGTTCTTCAATATCCCTACTGCTGCTCTGAGCAGATGGGTGGTCCTTTGCTCCAGCTCTTAGGTCTCTTCCATCCATGGCATTCATTCCCTCCCTAGTCTGCCTTTTATCTTTGTCAGTCTACCTGTGTGTCAGACTGTGTCTGTCTTGGGGCTTACCATAGCATGGAGAGGCAGAGGAAGAGGTGCCGGAGGGTGGGACAACGCAGAAGCTCCATGGCTGAGGCCTGGCTTGTGTTGGTGGTCAGCTCCTTCTGCAGACTGGACCGGAGCACCTGAGAGGAAGGGCAGGGTCCAGGGCCTGAACTTCTTCTAAAAAGTCCTCTCAACCGAATCCCTTACTCAGAGATGCCCCCTCCCTCTGCCCCAGGTCCTGGGTGTTGAGATTGAGATTGAACCCTAATGGAGTACCCTAGGGAGTCTGGGGGAATGACTCACCTCTATACTTAGCTTGGTCCCTTCTTCCTGCTTTCCGTTGATCCGGGCCACTTTCTGCAAGGCCTTCAGTGTGAGATCCAGCCTCCCGGAGGAGGAGTACCAGCGGGCAGACTCAATGAAGAACCTGGGAGTGGGGGTGAGGGATGGGGTCAGCATGACCCCAGTTCCTTTCATCTGGACTGGGTGAAGGCTATTTCCAGGGACTGGTGGTGGCGTTTAATTTAAGTGCTCAGCTTGGTAATACATCTGCCCTGGCCTAGAAGGTCAGCTCTTGGGTGCTGGGTGGTGAGGGGTATGTGTGTGTAGGGTGGGGTGGGGGGGAAGGCAGGCAGCCCAGAGAGCTGGGAAATGCTTGAGGACAGGATGCCCTCACACCGAGCCCTCTCTTCACAGCCTTGGGTTCAAATCCTGGGGAAGCACTGGATTAAGTTTGGCCTTCTGGCTTTGACCGATGCTGTGTACCCAGCTCTGGGAGATGTCCTGTGCCCAGAGGAGCTCCTGTGGTACTGCCCCCCACCCCAGGGCCCACGCACCACGAGTAGATGAAGAAGGCAAAAAAAGGCACAGAGACCAGCAGCTGCAGGTGGCGCCAGTCGGGCACAGCGTAGGCGAACCCGGCCAGGAGGAACTGGCCCACGCTGTAGACATAGCCAACCAGGGCGCCCACGTGGGCACGTGTGTGGATGGGCATCCACTCCACATCTGGAGAGAGGATTAGAGCAGGACGGAGTGATTAACGAGGCTGCTAGGTGGGAGGGAGTCCCTTCCTCCTCTTCCTCCCTTTCCTTCCCTCCCTTCCAGTCCTCCTTCCCTCCCTCATGAAAGATGCTTCACAGGAGATTGAGTGCAGGGACAGGGAGACTGAGGGACTTATGGAACGGGTAGGGAGGTGGGTTCAGGATCCTCAGGAACTTCCCCTCTTCACCCCTGCTGCTCTCCTACCCCACTGTCCTGGTGAGAACTTCCTTTAGAGCAGCGCTGACTGCTCAGTCTATCCTGGACAGCAGCGGCTCTTTGGCTATTCGGTGACCAGAGCAGTGGCTTTTCTCCATCTTAGAGGGCCAGTCAAGGTGGGGTTAAGGCTTCCTCTTGGCTGTGGTCTGAAGAGGCCCAGCTGGCTTCCCAGTGTGTGCGGAAGCAGATATTGAATGCTTAACATTGGACTTTGGAACTCGATCCTCATATGTCCTGTCCTAGCTACTTCCTTTAGTCCAGAGAAGCCCCAAGCTTTTGTGGGCTTGGAAGATGATGTGTAAATCCTTTTTTTCTCCCTAGCCTCAAGTTCCTCATCTGAGAGACTCTGTGTGTGCATGTGTGTGTACGTGTGCATGTGCATGTGTGTGTGTGTTTGCATGTGTGATCTATCAGAGACGGCACATTGACAGCCCATCAATATACCGTTCTCAGTCCATAACTATGGTCTGTGTGATGCTGGCTTGTCCTACATTTAGGAATATTAGGGCTGCCAGGCAAGGTGGTTTATGTCTGTAGTCCCAGATACTTGGGAAGCATGAAAGGAGGATAAGGGTTTGAGACCAACCTGGACAAAAAGTGAGACTCTATCATTAAAACAAACTGGGCATGGTAGTGCATAGCTATAATCCCAGCTACTCAGAAGGCAGAGGTAGGAGGATTGCAGTCTGGAGCTTGTGAGGCCTGGCTGGACAAAAGCATGAAACACTATCTGAAAAACTAGAGTGAAGCTGGGCGCCGGTGGCTCACGCCTGTACTTCTAGCTACTCAGGAGGCTGAGATCTGAGGATCATGGTTCAAAGCCAGCCCAGGCAGGAAAAGCCGTGAAACTCTTATCTCAATAAGCCACCAGAAAACCAGAAGTGGCGCTGCGGCTCAGGTGGTAGAGCACTAGCCTTGAGCTGAAGAGCTGAGGGACAGCGCCCAGGCCCAGAGTTCAAGCCCCATGACTGACAAAAACAAACAAAACAAAACAAAACTAAAACTAAAGTGAATAAAAGGGGGAGGGAGGCTGGTGGGCATCGTTTAAGTAGTGGGGTCCTGAGTTCAAACCCTTAATACTGCCAAAAACAAGAAGAAAAAAGGGGAAATATTAGAGCTAATTAAAGTATTTTAAAATAACCTAGATTTTTGTTTTTGTTTTGTTTTGTTGGTCGTGGGGTTTCAACTCTGGGCCTGGCCACTGTCCCTGAGCTCTTCAGCTCAAGGCTAGCGCTCTACCACTGCAGCCACTGTGCTACTTCTAGTTTTCTAGTGGTTGATTAGAGATAAGAGTCTCACAGACTTTTTCTGCCTGGGCTGGCTTTGAACCGTGATCCTCAGATCTCAGCCTCCTGAGTAGCTAGGATTACAGATGTGAACCACCAGTGCCTGGCTGGATATTTTACATTAATATTTTTAAAAAGGAGGTGGAAAGGCAGCCATGGTGGTGCGGGCCTGTAATCCCTAGTACTTGGGAGGCTGAGGAAGGAGGATTGAGAGTTCAGGGTCAGACTAGGATACGTATCTCAGAACAAAAGCAGGAAGGGCAGGGGAAATCTGACTGCCCTTAGACTGCGGGACTGGTTGGAACAGCTGAGTGTCTTTGTCCTGTCTGGATGGGATGTATTTTTCCTTTGGCTATGGTTCTTACCAATCCATGGTGCCTCTTGGTTCTGGCCTGCCTCACTCACTTCATGACTGAAATGGCCTGAGAGCCCTCAGGGCTCAGAGAGAGGCTGGGCGTTGGGAGACAGGGCTGGGACGGGGGCTAGGTGGTCAGAGGGGGCTGGGCTGGTAGCAATCCTCACTCAGTGTCATGCAGTTGATGGAAATGCTAGCCAGAGACATGCCGGACAGGAGGCGGAAGGCACAGTAGACAGAGAAATTGGGTGCGTAGGCTGTGCAGATCCCAGACACGGCCGTCTGCAGGTAGTTCAAGATCAGCACCTTCCGACGGCCTAGCCTGTGGTGGGGGCAGGGAAGCCTGTGACAGGGGCCTGTGGACTTCTGGGGGGGCAGACGAGCCCAGGGCAGGAGCACCTGTCCCGGGCAAGGCCTGGGGTCTTTTGAAGATCTATGAAGTGCTAATTAATAAGGCTGGCACAGTTAGCCCTTAAACCAATCAGGTCCCATTGGGGACACAGATCACCCACCCTGAGTCCAGTCCCCTGCTTCCCAGCCCAGCCCTTCGGCTTACCCAGGACTGACCTGTCTGCCAGGTAGCCGAACACCATGGCTCCCAGCAGCACCCCTGCCATGTACAAGGATTGGGCCAGCTGGCGGAAGGCCCTGTGGGTGCACACGAGGTCCCACTGTTGGGGCGGGGGGGGGGAAAGGGGAGAAGGGTAGAAGTGGGGGGCGAGAATCAGGCAGAGCTGAGCCTGAATGCAAGGAAGACCCCTCTACTTGCCTCCAGGCTGGTCCTTTGGGGTTCATGTCACCCTCTTTCCCCACCTCCCTGGCCTTGGTAGCTGAGAACATTTTGGAACATTGACATCAACAAAAAACCTTAGCAGCTCCCACATCTGTCTGAAGTCTGCCTAGCCCCGGGGCCCGCGTCCTCACCTCGGTCACGATGGTGGAGGGGAAGGTGCTGTTGTCATAGATCCAGCCATCAGCACACGGCTCCGTGACACCTGTGGTGTTGTCCTCTGTGCCATTGGAGAGAGGCAGTCCCTTGGGGGAGGTGAAGCGGAGGCAGGACACAAGCTGCCCGTCCTTGTCCCGGGGCAGCCAGGCCTCCAGCCCTCCGTCGCGGCTGAGGTTGGCAGTGGCAGGTGGGCGGCAGTGGTGGGCAGGGATGGCGGCAGTGAAGTTCTGCAGAGTATTGTGGGATGCCATCAGGAGC
This sequence comes from Dipodomys ordii, assembly GCF_000151885.1. Lineage (NCBI taxonomy): Eukaryota > Metazoa > Chordata > Mammalia > Rodentia > Heteromyidae > Dipodomys > Dipodomys ordii. Next base: position 201,455 of record NW_012267333.1, on the reverse strand, counting down.
AGGGGCACGGCCACCAGGGTGACCTGGATCAGTTGGAAGCGGCCGACGCCCCCCACCTGCTTCAGGAGGTCATTAAAGGCCATGGGGCTGGACCAGACCAGGCCAAGTGGTTGGGGGGGGTGGGGGTGGGCGCTGAGGATTTCCAGTCCCAGGACCTCTGTCTGCCTGTTTGCCTGCCTGCCTGCCTGTCTATCTGTTTGTCTGTCTGTCTGTCTGTCCTTCTGAGGAGCTGGGCTGCTGCTGTCTCTGCAGCTGAGTGGCTTCAGGAGCTGAAACTGAGCCGGCTCTGTGGGGGGACCACAGCCTGGTGGGCCGCCCCTCCTTCCCTCCTCTTGTCTGGCTCTGGCCCTCCCTTTCCCTTGAAGCTTCTCTTGACTTTGGGGGTCGGGGATCACTCGGCTCTCAGGGTGTGCTGGAGCCCTGACCCCTCTCCCGGCAGGTTTTAATCTTTGGCCTGGAGAGAATGAGTTAAAGTGTGACTTGGTATCAGAAGGATTAACCCTTGTGTCAGTGGAAATTCTCCAAGTGGGCATAAAGGGCAGGGGAGGGTGAATGGAGATGGGAATGGGAGAGGGGCTGTCCTAAGAGGGCCAGAGGGACACCTGGGAGGCAGAACTAGGGGATGGGGGGGGTGATTTTTTGTCTTCCTTCTATTGAGGAAACTGGGCTGTGGGAATAGTGATGGACTCTTGAGAGGCTTCTGTCCTTTTTAGTGGATGGGGTCCAAACCATCTGTCTTTGGGGACGGTTGCCAGAGAAAATACAGGCGGCCCAGCTGAATCTGGACTTTAGATCAATGCATATGTATTTTTTTGAAATATGGATAGATCCCTAATGTCACATAGGACATACTTTTGCTAAAAATTATTCATGGATTTGAAATTCATCATTGACTAGGCATTTCATGTTCTTTTTTCATTTGGGAGGTGTTAGGGTTTGAATTCAGGGTTCCATGCTCGCGAGGGAGGTGCTCTACTGGTGAGCTGGTGGCTCCAGCCTCTTTTGTAGTGGTTATTGTAATAAATTACTCCTTGATTTTTGCCTAAGCATGGGCCTAGACTGCAGTCCACCTATTTCGGCTTCACATTATAGTTGGGATGGCAGATGTATACCACGATGCCCAATTTCTTCCGCTGAGATGGAGTTTTGCAGAATTTTCTGACCAAGCTCACCTGGACCTACAAATCTCTTGATCTCAACTTCCTATGTAGCTAGGATGACAGTTCAGCTATGGATTGAGAAGGGCTTTCATGAGCTTTTCTGGGTGGGCTAGCCTCGAACTCTTATCTTTACATTTTCAACCTCCCAAGTAGCTAGGGTTATAGGCATGACCCCCTGGTTCTTGGTGCATCCTGTGTTCTTTTTTTTTTTTTTGGTTGTCAGTTTTGGGGTTTGAACTCAGCACTGGACACTGTCTCTGAGCTTTTTTTTTTCAGGGGTGGAGGCGGTACTGGGGCTTGAACTCCAGGTCTAGACGTTGTCCCTGACTCTTTTACTCAAGGTTAATGCTCTACCATTTGAGCTATGGCTCCACTTCTGCCCTTTTTGGTGGTTAATTGAGGATAAGAATCTCACAGATTTTTTTTTTTCCTGCCTAGGCTGGCTTTGAACTGTGATCTTCAGATCTCAGCCTCTTGAGTAGCTAGGATAACAGGCATGAGCCACTGGTGCCAGGCTCCCTGAACTTTTTTTGCTCAAGGCTCTACCACTTGAGCCACCATTACAATTCTGGATTTTGGGTGGTTAATTGAAGATAAGAGTCTTATGGACTTTCCTACCCAGGCTGGCTTTGAACTGTGATCCTCAGATCTCAGTCTCTTGAGTAGCTAGGATTACAGGCATGAGCCATTGGTGCCTAGTGTATCCCATATTCTTATTTGCTAAATTGGTAAACTATGTTTAGTCTTTTGGGGACAACTAACATCTTACAGTATTATAACTTTGTTCAATTGGAAGGAACAATAGAGGTTGCTCTGGAGAATGAGACCCAACATCATGAGAATTCTCTCTTCCAAGGTCCCTTCCCTACCCTTCCCCTTCCCCTTCCCCTTCCCTGTCAGTATTGGCCCTTGAACTCAGACCTTGGGTGCTCTCCCTTAGCTATTTTACTCAAGGCTGGTGCTCTGCCACTTGAGCCACACCTCTACTTCTTGCTTTTCTTTGTCTGGCAATTGGAGATTCTTTTTTTTTTTTTTTTTTGGTCCGGTCGTGGGGCCTGAACTCTGGGTCTGGGTGCTGTCCCTCAGCTCTTCAGCTCAAGGCTAGTGCTCTACCACTTGAGCTATAGTGCCACTTCCGGATTTTTTCTTTTTGCTTATGTGGTGCTGAGGAATCGAACCCAGGGCCTCATGCATGCAAGGCAAGCGCTTTACCACTGAGCCACCTTCCCAGCCCCTTGTCTGGCAATTGGAGATAAGAGTCCTATAGAATTTTCTGCTAGGTCTGGCTTTGAACTGTGATCCTCAGATTTCAACTTCCTGAGTAGCTAGGACCCAATTCATCTTCTTGGATTTATCTTGATTCAAAATTTTCCATCTTGCTGGGTGCCGGTGGCTCATGCCTGTCATCCTAGCTACTCAAGAGGCTAAGATCTGAGGATCACAGTTCAAAGCCAGCCCAGGCAGAAAAATCTGTGAAACTCTTATCCCTAATAAACCACCAGAAAACCAGAAATGGCACTGTGGCTCAAGTGGTAGAGTGCTAGCCTTGAGCTGAAGAGCTGAGGGACAGTGCCCAGGGCCAGAGTTCAAGCCCCACAACCGACCCAAAAAAACCCAAAAAACCAAAAACAACCCACAAAATTTTCTGTCTCTCTGTCTCTTAGTCTGTGTGTGTCTCTGCTCTGCTCTGCTCTGTCTGTCTGTCTGTCTGTCTCTCTCTCTCTCTCACACACACACACACACACATACACACACCCAGAGTAGGGACTTATTTTTAGACACTTAGAATCACTTGAATTCCTCACTTTTACTCAGGATCAGGGCAGCTTTGAGCTCTGATTGGATAAGTATCAGTGGGATCTGAATGATTGGCTCATATAGATTAAGGATATTGAGAACAGGTTGCTAAGTTTCACTTATGTGCATTATGCATATTATGTAAAATATGGACTCTGGAATCCATCTGCTTGAATTCAATCCTTTCCACATTTTCTTGGCTCTGTAACCAAGGAGTGTCTGGCGAGGTGTTTGCTTGTCCCAGCTGGGGAAGTGGATTCTACTGGTTTGTAGTGGGCAGAAACCAGAGGTACTATTAAGCATCCTACAATGCCTAGGACATCTTGGTTGTGAGGCCCAACCAAGAGTTAACTTGACCCAAATGCCAGGGGTGCAGGGGTTGGAGATCTTACCTTGCTTGCCTTTTACTGGTTAATTGGAGATAAGAGTCTCACAGCCATTCCTGCCTGAACTGACTTTGAACTGAAATCATTCAATCTCAGCCTCTTAAGTAGCTAGGATTACAGGCATGAGCCACTGGCACTTGGTTTTCTTATCAACACATTTCTAAAAATGCCTGCACTCTTACTTGAGAGTGGAACTGAAATTGGACTTCCTTGAGTCTAACAGAGGAGCCTAGCTTCTCAAGTGCTGCTATTCTTAGCCTGTCCAGGCCACCAGCTACTTTACTCGCTTGGGTGAACTTTATTATTATTATTTTTGTACTGACTCTGGGTCTTGAATTTAGGATCTGGGCTTAACTGCTCAAGGCTAGTGCCCTATCACTTGAGCCACAGCTCCACTTCCAGCTTTTTTTCTGGTTAAGGCTGGAGATAAGAGTCTCATAGAGCCAGGTGCCCATAGCTCATACCTGTAATTCTAGCTACACAGGAGGCTGAGCTCTGAGGATCAGGGTTCAAGGCCAGCCCAGGCAGGAAAGTCCATAAGACTTTTTTTTTGTTCAGTGGTAGGGTTTGAATTTGGGGCCTGGTTACTATCTCTGAGCTCTTTTGCTCAAGGCTAGCTGGTGCTCTACCACTTTGAGTCACAGAGCCACTTCTGGTTTTTTTTTAAGTAGTTAATTGGAGAGGGACTTTTCTGCTCAGGCTGGTTTCAAACCGTGATCCTCAGGTCTCAGCCTCTTGGGTAGGTAGGAGTACATGTATGAGTGTTGTCCATCTCATGAGACTCATCTCCAGAAAACCAGAAATGACATTGTGGTTTAAAGTGGTAGAGTGCTAGCCTTCAGCAAAAGAGCCCAGGGACAGCACTCAGGCCCTGAGTTCAAGCCCCACGACCTCCCCTCACCTCACCACCCCCTCCCAAAAAAAGTCTCACAAACTTTCCTGCCCAGACTGGCTTTGAGCTACAATCCTCAGATCTCAGCCTCCTGAGTATCTAGGATTACAGGCATGAGCCTCTGGTGTCTGGCTTAAAAGGTGGGATTGTTTTAATAGCAGCTTGATGTATAGATGGTCTAGCCAAAGAGCTTTGGGCAACAAACTGATTTCATATGTGTAGAGGGACGGGGGGAGGCCAGAACAGCACGGTGCCTCGGCCCAGCCTCCCCCTCCCACCCAGTGTTGGTTTTGGCTGGGGCCTAAGGGCAGTCCAGATGCCTGATAACATTCTCCAGGCCAAGGTATATAAGAGCTGGTGGCATGGGGAGGCAGGACAGCTGGACAAACAGCTTGGGGGGACTACAGGGCCAGTTTCCTGCTAGGACTTGGTGCCCTCCTAGGGGAGTGGGTGGAGTTCTGAAGGCGGCAGGGGTGATGGTGGGCTCCTACAAGCACCTCCCTCCCTCGCCTGTGTCTCAGCTGCCTTGGAGAAGAATGCCTTCCTTAGCATCAGACCAGCTCCCAGCCTGGCTGATCCCCGCGAAATCTCAACTGGAGACTCTGGGGGCTGAACTGCGGTTGGCTCCTGGGATTATCTGTGTGGATAAGGGATTCCCTGGCCCTCTCCCGGTTCATGGAGAATTTCCAGATGCAAATGCTCTCCTGGAAAATGAACTGTGGAGCCAGGAACATTCCTTTAAGGAACATATAGGCACCAAGAACTTGAGTGTGCTGACTGGAATGTGATTTATAGTCTGGCCATGCTTAGTAGGAACATGTCAAATCCAGGGATTTGAGCCACAGGGTAGGAACTTCTTCAGAGCCATAGAGCTCCACAACATCATCTGAGGAAGGCGTCTCCCTGTGCAGAGGCTCAGAGAGGCAAATGAATTATCCATTCTCATATAGCAGTCAAATCTAGAATTCAGCATTTGACTTTTCTTCTGATTGCTTTAGAAACAGTCACACACTCCAGATCTCTTCTCCTCATTACCCCTCTCCTCTTCCTCTTCTCTCCTCTCTTCTTTTCCCTCCCTCCCTTCTTTTTTTCCCTCCCTCCCTTCCTTTTTTCCCCTCCCTCCCTTCCTTTTTTCCCCTTCCTCCCTTCCTTTTTTTCCTTCCTTCCTTCCTTCCTTCCTTCCTTCCTTCCTTCCTTCCTTCCCTCACTCCCTTCCTTCCTTCTTCTCTTCTTTTTCTTTTAGTGCCAGTAGTGAGGTTTAAACTCAGGGTATCATGTTTTTGCTTGTCTTTTTGTTTTCTCTCAAAGCTGGCCCTCTACCATTTGAGTTACACTGCTATCCTTCTACTTCTAGCTTTTTGGCCGGTTAATTGGAGATGAGTCTCCCAGACTTTTCTGCCTGGGCTGGCTCTGAACCATGATCTTCAGATCTCAGCCTTCTGAATAGCTGGGATTGCAGGTGTGAGCCACCAGCTCATCCCAGAAAATTGAGGATAAGTGCTGACTTTGTATAACTTTATTCTGTTACATACGTGCTGTTTCTCTGCACCCTGCTGTCCTGTCTCGTGCTAAGACAGGGTACGGGGGCCAGAGAAGTGAGAACAGACAGGGAAAGAGTTAAGCAAGCGGGGAACCAGTGCTCACCGGCTTCTGCACACCAGATTCCCATAAGCAAGCCTATTATTTCATATATTACAGGGAAGGTTATCATAGGTAAGTGCAGAAAACAAGACATCAATCTGTTTTGTTATTACAGTCATTGGCATGAGACTGAGTTTGTGTATGTATTGAATAACTGGCTCCCTTATTGTTTGGGGGTGAAGCCTGCAACCTAGGCATAATTCAAATGTCTATTCTGCTGTATCTGTCTAGCTCTCAGCCCTTCCAGCCCAAAGGAGGTCATTCCAGCCTCGTAACCCTCTCCAGAGCTGTCTGCTTCAATCTTTGCAGGGCCCAGTTATTAGCCTTTGGAGGACTGATGAGGCAGCCTTCCAACCTCTTTCAGGTTCAGAGTTCCCTACACGTGGGATTCCAACGATAGGGTTACAGGTGAGTTTTATTATTGTTATATAGTATTTGTGATTGTTTTCATGTCAATAACATGAGTTCACAGGCCTTCAGCATGGGTTTGCAATGACTCAGTGGTTTAAGCAGACTCCACATTCTCGCTGGCTTCCCAGCACCATTCTGAGGAGGGAGAGTCTCAGCCAAACCAAACGCAGTGCCTTGTGCGCTGGCTCTCCTGATTGGTAGAGATTCTGAATTCCCTCAGGCTTGACATGTATATCAGGAGCATGACACGAGTGACCAATGAGGTGACCCATTATGAGGACTATTCCCAAGAGCGGTGGTCTATAGTGGGTGGTCTTTCACCAAGCCATTTGGGGTCCTGACTCAGGGATAGCTGAGGATATAGAGGAATAGCAGCAATGGGGAGGAGGAACGGGGATTTGGTGGCCCATCCTGACCATCAGCCCAGTTACCCATGAGTCCAGACACATGAGTGGGAGGAGCTTTCTTGGTATCTTCCCTTCTCTCATTGTATATCTTCAATAAGTACTCTGAAACAGTGTAGGGATAATCATAGCCAGAAAATTGTAATAGTCATCTTGAATCTAAGACTGCTGAGGGATGGGGAGACAATGGGGAGACAGTATGGAGACAATTCTCCCTCGATGGAAACCCAGTCAGGGGAGGTATTGCTGGTCTTCTAAGCTGACCCTAGGCTCCAAGGTAGAAACTCCATAGGTAGAAATCAGAGTCCGAGGTGGAAACCAGATGAAGCTTGGTAATCCCAGAGCAGAGGTCAGACGGCAGTGGGTAGTGTGGCCCAAAGCTGGTCTTGGGTGTCAGCCCCAGATTATCTCAAGGTTGCTAAGGGAATCCTGTATTTAAAATGATTAAATGGTGAATCCCATGAACTTCCCATGAGACTGGGTGCCAGGCTGGCAAGCTGGAATCCTGCCCCGTGCACTCTTCTCCTTTCTGATCGGTTCCCTACTTTCCTACTTTCTTGGATCTTCCACCAAATAGACTTCTTGCATTCAAATCCTTGTCTTGGGATCTGCCTCTGGAGAAATACACCCAAAGACACAATCGCAGGCACCAGTCACTACGTGATGAGCAGGGCCTCAACCAAACTCTGGGGAGCCACAGAGGATATTTTTTTCTGTGAAGGGGGGGAGGGAGGGAAGCAGTGACCCAAGCTGAGGCCGTAAGGGTGAGCCAAGTGTAGAGTTGGATGGGGAGAAGTCAAATGCTGGTCATGTGTGAGGGGATGGGGCAGTTTATGAACTGGGTAAATAGGAGAGAGAACTGTCCATCGGGCATGCAGTTTTGGGACATGGATCAAGATAGAAGAGCCACAGCTTCTATCTGCAGCCACTCTGAGCTGGTTCTGTGATTTGTTCACTGGCATGTCGGGATGTGTAGGTGACATCCGTGACAGTTCTGAGCACACGTGTGAAAGACACGTACAGCAAAGCACTCATACAGGCCGACTGTTGAAGTCTGAATATTGGTGTTGAAATTTAATCCTTATTGGGACGATTTTGAGAGATCAGATCTCTTGGGGGGAGTGATGAAGTCACAAGTGCTCTTGCTACAATTTGGATCTTAAATATCTCCCAAGGGGTCATTTGTCAAAGGCTTGATCCCAGAGAGTAGAGCTACTGAGAGGGGTTGGGCCCTAAGGAGGTGGGGCCTAGAGGAAGGAGGTTAGGTCATTGGGGTCAGGACTTGAGTGTGATATTGGGACCACAATGGTGTGAGATATAATTCACCAGACATTTCTTGTCATACTGTTTTTAGTTAGTTTGTTTTTTTTTTTTGTCAATTATGGGGCTTGAACTCAGGGCGTGGGTGCTGTCCCTGAGATTTTTTTTGCTCAAGGTTAGTATTTTACTGCTTTGAGCCTTCATGTCACTTCTGATTTTCAAGAGCCTCAACAACTTTCCTGCTCAGGCTGGCTTTTCAATCCTCAGATCTCAGCCTCCTGAGTAGCTGAGATTACAGGCATGAGCCACTGGCACCCAGCTTACTGTTCTATCTTGTCCCCAAAGCAACATACCAAGTGACCATGGCTTGAAATCCAGAACTGTAAGTCAAAGTGACACATTCCTCCTTTGAAGTTGTTTATCTCAGGTACAGTATTTGTCACAGCAACAGAAAGCTGACTAACACAGATCAGTTTTCATGACTGGATTAATGCCTCATGACAAGGCTGGAGGGAATCAGCTTTGGTCTTTCCCTCTTCTCCTATTCTGCCACATGGGGACACAGCAAAAAAGGTCCTCACTGAATACTCAAAGATGATGCTTTGATCCCAAGTCTTTCCAGTTTCCAGAACTGTGAGAAATAGCTTGTCTTGACTCTTGGGATTTCTTCCATAGAAGAAAACCCACAGATAGCAAGAAGCATAGGGTTCAATACTCTAAAATTACTCCAGTGTGCCTATTCTGTAATACAGTATGCCCAAGCACCCATAACTTGAAATTGCATGGAGTAGGTTGTGTTGCTATTACAAAAGTACGCTTGTACATATTAATACTGAAACTACATGTTGTTTCATGCTTTATTGTGGCTGCTTGATTCACTTTTTTCCCCTATACCTGTTCTGTTTCTACTAAACACATGCTACTTTTTGATAAATCAAAAATTTCCACTTTGACACTTAAATTAAGCCCCTTATGTGTCCCTTTTTTTTTATTTGAGGGGATTATCATAACTTTTACCTTGCCTTTTCGTGGGGGGCACTATTTGCTTTTGGGGAAGCAGATTTTTTCTTTCCTTGCTGGTCCCTGGGACCTGAACTCAGAGCCTGGGTGTTGTCTCGGTGTTTTTGTGCTCAAGGCTAACACTCTACCACTTGAGCCACAGCTCCACTTCCAGATTTTCTGGTGCTTAATTGGAGATAAGAGTCTCACAAACTTTCTTGGTCCTGCTGGGTTTGAACCATGATCCTCAGATCTTAGCTTACCGAGTAGCTAGGATAGTAGGTATCAGCCCCTGGCATCTGGCTCGAGGAGGCAGATTTTTCACAGAATTAAGGGCTGGGAAACACTCATCAGACCAGACAACAATTTAAACTCAACTGATGTTTAACCTGGAACTGAAAGCTTTTCTGCATCAACTAAGCTGGGTAGTGTGTGTGTGTGTGTGTGTGTGTGTGTGTGTGTGTGAATTAACAAATACTGTTTTGAAATTTCTTTTGATCTTTATTAGTTTTCTGAATGTACTTGGTCAAAACAGTGTATAAGGAATCTGGCAATAAGGTAGAACTCCTGTACCTAGCCTATGGTTATTGGTAATAGCACCACAGAGTAGGAAGATTGCACATGTCCACATGAGCCCAGCTTGCATGTGGCTGTGTGTCCAATCTGTATGCCCTTGAAGTGCAGATGGATAGGTGTGTGCGGGCACTGGTCTCTATGGTAACCAGTGTTCTTTCCTATCCCCATCCCTGAGCAATATGGGTGGAGTTCTTTATCACTGTTTATTGAAATTTCCCACCAAAGGAAAGGTTTGGGGAAAAGAGAGGAAAGTATCTCTGTTGGACTGAATGGAGGGGCCTCAGGAGAAGAGGGGAAAGTGGCTGGAAGAGAAGGAATAGACAGAAGAATGTCTGGGCCTGGGTTGCAGGGAGGATGTAGGGATTAGGGAAAGAGACCCAGGGCCAAAAGTTCAAACAGGCCGGGGCTGGACTGAAGGCTCTGGTTGAGGGGGTGGTGGTGAAGCCTCAGAAAGCTTTATTCCTGGGCCCTGGATCCATCCAAGGCCTCCCCCGCCCCTGAGGTACCCGAGGAGCTCAGAGGCAGGTAGGATCCTGGTTAGGATCTGTCTCTGGAAGGAAGAGTAGAAGGCTTCTGTTGTCCTCAGCTGGGATCCGGGCTTGATCCACCAAGCTTCAGAGGAATCTTCTGGGATGCCTTTTCTGCTTCTGACTCCTGCTTTGTCTCTTTTCCTTGCCGGACCCTAGGGACAGACAGCTTAGGAAAAGCCCTGCACCCCGACCCGTGCTTCCCCCCTCTGGTACGTGTAGCCAAAGGCAGAGAGCTCACCAGCTTTCCAAGTCTTCAATCGTCTCTGGCAAGGGCCGATTGAGAGTCTCAAGCAGGAAGAAGGCAGCAATGCCTCCGAGGAGAGCCATGGTCCCATAGATGACATTGGGAATGAAAGGCTGCACCTCACCGGTGATTTTCACCAGGGGCGCTATCATGCTGCCCACTCGGGCCCACAGGTTACTGGCACCCATACCTGTTTGTCTGGGAGAGTTCAGAGCAGGGATTGGTAGCCTGTGTGTGTGGTTCTTAGAGGATGGCCCTGGGGCAGGAGAATGCCACAGTCCCACATGGCTCTGTCTCCTTTGCCCGTGCCTCGCCCCTGGTCCAGTACCTACCGGATGACTGTGGGGTAGAGTTCGCTTGTATAGAGGAAGAGGCAGCTGAAGGAGCTGGACATGCATCCCTTCCCAAACACGGCCACTGCTGTCCTCACCATCTGCATGTCTTCAAAGGGGAGAAAAGTAGGGTGCCGTGGAGTTCTGGACCCTCCTTATCAACCCTTTCTCCCTTTTTGCTTCCACTGCCAGGAAGCTCAAACCCAAACGTAAGACTGGATAACAGCCTCTTGGCTATTCCGAAATCTATGCCTGTTGTGTTCTGCTTTGTTTCTGATCCCACCCTGCCCCCCTCTTCAGATTCCCTAATCTAATTTATATTTCACTATGTATGTTGTTCTTCAACACTTCAAGATCTGTCGGAAGCTCATTGATGTTCTCAACAAACACTTATATAAAATAAAAAGTAGCTTCTTGCTGGGTGCTGGTGGCTCACACCTGTAATTCTAGCTACTCAGGAGAGGGAGATCTGAGGATCAGGTTTCAAAGCTAGCCCAGGGCAGGAAAGTTTGTGAGACTCTTATCTCCAATTAATGACAGAAAAAGCTGGTAGTGGCTCAGTGGCTCATCTGGTAGAGTGCTAGCCTTGAGCATAAAGGAGCTCAGTGCCTAGGCCCAGAGTTCAAGCCCCAGGACCGGCAAAAAAGAAAGAAAAGTAGCTCTTTTCAAGATCATGGTGGAGTAGGTTTTGTGTGTGTGTGTGTGTGTGTGTGTGTGTGTGTGTGTGTATATGTGTATGTGTGCACGTGTGCGTGTGCTTCCTTGAGCACTGGACTCTATTATAATTCCTCCACATCAGCTCATCCCCTCAGCGAGTAACCTCAGCCAGGACACAGCCACGCCTCAAACATTCCTTCATACGCCATGCTGTTCCAAGTCCAAGTAAGGTCTGCAAAGGAGCTTTGAGAGAATAACCTAAGCTCCGGAGAGATTACAGGGACTCAAGGCAGCGCAGTGGATTAGACGCAGGACTAACAGAGCTGGAATCCTAGCTCACCCCCACTTTCCGGCCCGCGGCAGCATCTTCCATGAGATTTTTGGAGGACATATCTATCCCCAGCTTCTTACCTAAAGGCACAAAGATGAGACTCAAGATGGCTACTCCCGCCAGGAGCAGGACAGCAACCAGAGTGATGCGCCGGCCCAGATAGGATATAGAGAGGATGGTGACGAACTTGGCTGGGATGTCCACTCCGCCAAAGATGATCTGGAGAATGTAGAGGTTGACTCCAAATTCTTCTACCCCCATAGCCAAACTGTAGTAGGCAAAACCAGTGGAAAACCTGAAGGACAGAGATGAATTGGCTGGCACCTTCATGTCTCAACCAGGCTGAGGCCTCTTCCCGTACTGGTCATTGGTTCCCCAGAGAGGATGGATGAATAGCTTCATTTCTTGTACCATCTACAATGGATTGCATTCTGTTTACATGTGACTTTGTGGCTTGAGGGATTGTGTTTGGATTTAATGGGAGAGTTCTGGGATCGATTGGCCATGTCTGACACGGGTATGGTCTAGAGGGTCATGGCAAGGATGCTCACAATTGACCCCTCCTACCCACTCAGAGAATAACAGGACTGGAGGGACTCCGGGTTCATCATCCTGGCCTTGGCAGGTGTGGATAGAGATGGGTGGGGACTTACCAGGCAATGGCAAGGCAGAAGGTCATGCGGCGCAGGGTGGGTATCCGGACCAAGTCAGCTAAGCCATACTTCACCTTGGCCAAGGAGATGTCCTTCTGTAGGTTGTGTTTCAGCTCCTTGGAACACAGGAGAAGAAAGGTGTGGCAGAGGAAGGGAGGGGAATGCAGGCCTGCTGCCTTGAGAGGGCCCATTTGGAGAACCAGATGGAATGGGGGGGCCAAGGAAACAGAGGCAAGTGGAGAGACTGGCCCCCAAGCACTGGGCCTAACCTCCAATTGTAAGCCTCCCCACACCAACCTCCAAGCTGAGCTTTTCCCCTTCCTCCTTCTTGCCATTGTAGGCAGCCACTCGCCGGAGCGTCTTCAGGGCCTTGGAAGACTTTCCATTCAGGACCATCCAGCGGATAGACTCTGGGGTCCACCTGGGGAAGGATAGAGTCAAATCCTAATGGCTCCCCCATTCCAGAGGACCCCCCCACACACACCTTGAGAGACTGAAGGAATGTCAGTCATCAGATAGGGGAACTAGGAAATCTGATCCGTCTGGCTGTGGAGTCTATGGAACTTAGACTTGGCCCAGCTTTGCACCTGGGCTGCCTGTAGCCAGGATAAATTCCAGCATCGTCTCTCTTTTTCTCTCTCTCTTTCCCAGTCTAGAAGATCCTTTTCTCTGCCCCCCTACATGGGTTGCTTGTTGTTGTTGGGTATCTTCCTCTGCCAGGAAGCCCCAGGCCATAAGCGTAGGTCGCCTGGAGAGGGGACAACATGTTCCAGGCTGTGCATCTGGAGGGTCCTGTTCCTCTACCTCCCCAGCCTTGTGTGGGGCTCAGTTTCTCATTCCTTTGGGGGACAAAGGGCAGGATCATAGTCCCTGCACTCTCAGGGGTGTGTGTGGATATCTGTGGCCTTCTATTGTCTGTTTTCTCTGCCCGCTGTCCCCAAGATTACCAAAGGCTTCCTCCCACACATCGTGGCCAGGGCCTGGGCTTCAGCCTCCTCAAGTTGAGACTGGCACTGTGGCTTCCAATTAGTGAGCAGTAGGGAATCGAACCCCCAGCTGACCTAGGAAAACTTCGAGGCTCAGAGTGGGTGAGACTTGGCCAAGTTATAGTTTTTTTTTCTTTTGCAAATATTGGGGCTTGAATAATTCCTCCTCCTCTTCCCCCTCCCCCTCCTCTCCCTCCTCCTTCTTTTCCTCCTCTTCCTCTTCTTCCTCCTCTATCTCTTCTTCTTCTTCCTCCTCCTCCTTCTCAAAGCTGGAAAAGCTGGTATTTTACCACTTGAGCCATACCTCCACTGGAGTTTTGCCAGTTACTTGGAGATACGATTCTCATGGACTCTTCTGCCCAGACCAGCTTTGGAACTTGATCCTCAGATCTCAGTCTTCAGAGTAGTGAGGATTACAGGTGTGTGGACCACTAGTAGCCAGCCCAATTATACAATTAAGAGACTAAGCTCTCAATTGTACTCTGCTGAACGCTGTGCTCCTGTTTTGCCTCCTATTCCTTCTCTGCTCCCAGCTTAGCCTGTTGACAGGCCTCTGGTTCTACCCCAGGCCCACTCACCATCTCCCTCCCTCCCCCCTCCCTCCCTCCCTCCCTCCCTTCCCTCTCTCCCCTTCTCCTTCCTCTCTCCTTCTCATTGCCCTCTCTAGGAACTTCTCTTTTCATTTCATTTCCATGTAACCTTGCAGAATTGGTTTCTTCTCTGAGCCTCAGTTTTCTTATCTACTAAATGGGGACATTCATTCCCCCATCCCACAGTGATGCCATAAAGGTCAGAGACGACCGAGGCTGATGTCTGGAGTGGGGCTTGTGCTTAAGAAGAAATGCTCAACCCAGGTTGCTCTAAGATTTCAGACTGTCCAGGGCCCACTTGTCAGTTCCAGGACTGGGGCTCCAACAATGCTTTCCCGAGGCCCAGCTCCTCCTTGGAGCTTGGCTTTGGGTTGGACACGTCGGTAATGTTCATGCCGGTGTCGCTCAGGCACTTCAATTGGCTCAGCTTCCCAAGCTGAGGCTCCCGCTTGAGTTTTCCTTTCTTTCCTATTTCAAATTCTGAAGTCTCCCTCATTATGAAGATTCTTCCTCCACATTTACTTTCAGATTTGTTCCCCGAGATCTCTCTTCTGTTGTTTGTCCCCCTCCCATGTGGGTCTATTCTGGGCTATTCTTTCACCAGCAGAACCTTGTCCAGGCCTGGTAGAACCCTCTGGAAGCTTTCCACATGAATATGATACCTCGCTTTCCCCGTCCCATCTACCTTGACTCGCCCCCCCCTTCTTCAGCTGCGGGGAGTTTCCAAGTGTCCCCCACACACCTGTTTCCTCCTGCAACATGTGTTTTCTTTTTCATTCTTTTAAAAAATTTTAGTGCTAGTCCCGGGGCTTGAACTCAGGGCTTGGGTGTCACCCCTGAGCCTCTTTTTCTCAAGGCTAGCACTCTACTTGAGCCCCAGAGCCACTTCCAGCTTTTCCTGAGTAGTTTTTTGGAGATAAGAGTCTTACAGACTTTCTTGCCTGAGCTGGCTTTGAACCACAATCCTTAAATCTCAGCCTCCCAAGTAGCTAGGATGATAGGTGTGAGCCATCAGCACCCAGCCCTGCAACTTGCTTTTATGTACGTAGCTCCTTCTCCCTGGAGTGACCTTTCTTGACTCTGGGAACAGGCTGTTGGGGACAGAGTTGGCCACCTAGGTTATGAATGAGATCCCCTCATTTGGTTCTGGGGGCAGTGTCCTGGTGGGGGGTGTATGATAGGAGGTGGGGGAGAAAGGGAGGATCACATACCATGATGACAGAGCGAAGATGAAGTAGGGAGCAGACACAGTGAACTGCAGCCAGCGCCACTTGGGGACAGCATAGGCCAGGCCGGACAGAATGAACTGGCCAAAGGTGTAGAAGTACCCGATTGCTGTAGACGAGATGGCCCTCATCCAAGTGGGGACCCACTCCACATCTGCGAGAGGAGATCAAGGACCAGGCTAGATAAAGTCCCGATACCCCTTCCCCCTCCCGCCCCGCCCCGCCCCGCCGAGAAGGGGCACCAGCTTCTGCTTCCCGTTAGCTATGTGACTCTGTCCTGGTCCCAATGGCTTGCAGGTGCTATAGCTGCGGCTCAAAGATACAGGACTCAAGCCTGGGTTCAACTTCTTCCCAGCCTGTACTCCTTTATTTTGAGTATGTGCCAGTACTGGGACTTGGACTTGTGTTCTTGCTGGGTTTTTACATTCAAAGCTGGTACTCAGCCAGGCTCTAGTAGCTCACGCCTATAATCCTAGCTACTCAGGAGGCTAAGATCTGAGGATTGGGGTTTGAAGCCAACCCAGGCAGGAGAGTCCATGAGACTCTTATCTCCAATTAATCACAGAAAAAGCTGGGAGTGGAGCTGTGGCTCAAATGGTAGAATACTAGTTTTGAGCAAAAGGAGCTCAGGGACAGCACCCAAGCCCAGAGTTCAAGCCCCAGGACTGGCAAAAAAAAAAAAAAAAAAAAAGGAGTCTCACAGGCTTTCCTGCCCAGGTTGGCTTTGAAATGCAACCCTCAGATCTTAGCCTCCTGAGTAGGTAGGATTTCAGGTGTGAGCCACTAGCGCCCAGTTTTCAGGTTATCCACTTGACCACTGCTTCTCCACTGGCAAGTGACTTCCTTTGTTTTGCTTTGATTTCCTCATCCGTATATTAGATATAATAGTTTTACACCCCCCCACAACCTTGTCTCTTTGTGAATAGGTTGAATGAAACTGTGTGTGCCTAGCAGACTACTAGGCCCAGGGTACATTCTCAATATTGAGCTGCCATTATTCTGTTTGTGGTTATGTCCAGTTAGGGCCTCTGCAGTTCTGAGTGGGGTGATACATTGACTGTAGGAGCTCTCTGATGGAAGCAGACTCAGGCCCAATGTCTCAGCTTCTGCCTAGAGCTATTCAAGGCCCCGTTCCTCAGCCCCTCCCACCCGTGTGGCTCACTCAAGATGACGGTGCTGAGGGTAATGCCGGAGATGCTACAGCCACACAGGAAGCGTAACAGCATGTAGACTAGGAGGGTGGGGCTGAAGGCAGCTCCCGAGCCGCTGGCCGCCAGCAGTAGGTAGCTGCATGTCAGGATGGGCTTCCGACCAAACCTGCAGCTCAAAGGAAAGGAAGGGCCAGGGCCAGTGACTCTGCAGGCTGTGGGACAAAGGGCTGCCTCCCCTCCTCCTCCTCCAGGACCCAGTAGAGCATATGACTCCCTCCCTCCCCTAGACAGAGTCTTGCTAGTAATTGCTGTTTTCATTAACAAGTTGGTGGAGTGCCGAGTTAATGAGTTATTTTTTTCCACCTCTAGTTTAGCTGACTGAGCAGAGGTCAAAGGACCACTTATCTCTAAGCAGCCTTTCGCAGCTCCCCGGTTTGTCTCAGCAGCTTTTAGGCCACAGAGCCACCGATGGTTTTCTGCTGGGTCTGGGGAAACCAGAGACTTCAAGGAGAAATGAGATGTGATCAAGACCTCCTCTCCCCACCCCCCAAGTCTCACCTGTCAGAGAGTTCTCCAAACACGGGACCTCCAATCAGTATGCCCGCCATGAAGATAGACTGGGCCATCTCTTTCAGTTTGCCAGAGCTGCACACTAAATCCCACTGCACAAGAATAAGGAAGGGCCAACCCGGCTTAGCACAGACCCTCCCTCACACATGGGCCCTTCTGCCACTACCCTGTCCTGCACCCCTGCTTCCCTGCCCTGCCTCCTGGCACCAATTCCTCTTTCTACTTGATCCAGGCTCCTTAGGTTTGCCTGTGGCTCTAAGGTCCCTGACCCATATCTATATCTATCTATCTATATCTATAGATATCTATCTATATCTATTATAGTCTCTGTGTGTGTGTGTGTGTGTGCGCACACACACACACCATTACTCAAGGCCTAGGTGATGTCCTTTAGCTTTTTCACTCAAGGTTAGTGCTCTATCACTTTGAGCCATAGCACTGATTTTCTGGTGGTGAATTGGAGATAAGAATCTCATGGAGGGCTGGGAAGGTGGCTCAGTGGTAGAGTGCTTGCCTAGCATGCATGAAGCCCTGGGTTTGATTCCTCAGTACCACATAAGCAGAAAAAGTCAGAAGTGGTACTGTGGCTCAAATGGTAGAGCACTAGCCTTTAGCACAGAGAGGTTCAGGGACCGAGCCCAGGCCTGGAGTTCAAGCCCCAGGACTGGCAAAAAATAAAAAAAAGAATCTCATGGACTTTTCTATCTGGGGTAGCTTTGAACTGCAGTCCTTAGATCTTAGCCTGCTGAGTTGTTAGGATTACAGACATGAGCCACTGGCACCCGGCAACTTCTGACTTTTTGGTAGTTAATTGGAGATAAGATTCTCACAGACTTTCCTGCCTGAGCTGGCTTCCAACCTCAACCCTCAGATGTCAGCCTCTTGCACAGCTAGGATTATAGAGGTGAGCCACTGATTCCCCGCCCTGACACACAGATGTTTGAATACTACATCCCTCAAGTATGTGTGGTCTGTCATGTGGCTTTCCAAGTCTGCTCAGCTGGCCCATTCACATCTGTCCATAACCTCCTCCCTTCAGTCCTGCCTACGTCCCCATGGCTCCTCTCTACCTCTTCTCTTCCCTTGCAAATACAAGGCCAGTCAGCCTGTACCCTTGACCGCATCCTCTGTCCCCACAGGGACATTGCTCTATTATTGCCACCACCTTCCAGCCCAGTCTTTCTCTCTCCTGACTTGTATGTGTTCAGGTTTCTTCACCTTGCCAGGCACTGCTGGCTCATGCTTATAATCCTGGCTACTCAGAGGGCTGAGCTCTAAGGATCAAGGTTCAAAGGCAGCCCAAGGAGACAAATCTTTGAGTTTCTTATTTCTCACTAACCACTTAGCAAAGTGATAGTTTTATAGGTGTTTCTATTAATTATTCACATGTTACTTTATAAATTAGGTAGCTGTTAAAATAGACAGTTTGAATTGTTCTATTTAGAATTGCACCTTGGAAATCATTTTGCTGATAGTAGTACTTAAGTTATACTTTTTCTTTCTTTTTTTTTTTTTCTGGTCATGGGGCCTGAACTCTGGGCCTGGACGCTGTCCCTCAGCTTTTCAGCTCATGGCAAGCGCTCTACCACTTGAGCCACAGCACCACTTCTGGCTTTTTCTTTCTGCTTATGTGGTGCTAAGGAATCAAACCCAGGACCTCATGCATGCAAGGCAAACATTCTACAAGCCACCTGTCTGGGGCTTTTTTTTCTTTTTAAATCAATACAGTTGGGGCTTTTGTATCCTAACCTGCTAATCTTGGCAGTTGTAGACATTACTAGCTTCTACTGTTACTTTGTTTCTTCTTGCTTCTACTCTTTCTTCTACTCTTTCTTTTCCTTCCTGGGCTCTATCTACTTACCCAGCCCTTAAACTTCCCCAGGACTCCTTCTAGATCATCCTCTCTATTGACTTTCCCCAGGCCCTGCCACTTGCTCCTACAGCTGAAACTGCTATTTGTGCTAAAGATCCCAAGTCCACATCTCCAACCCAACCTCTCTTTTGGCCTCCAGACCAGGAGATTTCTGCTTGAAAATGCAACCTTGCTGGGTGCTAATACTAATCCTAGCTACTTAAAAAGCTGGGATCTGGAAGATCACAGTTTGAAGCCAGCCTAGGCAGAAAAGACAAGATTCCATCTCCAGAATAACTAGCAAAAAAGCCAGGCTGGAGGCATGGCTCAAGTGGTAGAGCAAGCTCAGCAAGCACGAGGCCCTGTGTAACTAGTAAATAAAGCCATTTAGATAATATCACAGGGACATCATAGACTCTCTTGTCACTTCTCAATGACTGGCAGCCTTCTCATTTAAAAATAGTTATTTAAAAACTTAGCCAGGTGCCAGTGGCTCATGCATGTAATCCTAGCTACTCTGGAGGCTGAGATCTGAGGATCACAGTTTGAAGCCAGCCTGGGCAGGAAAGTCTGTGAGACTCTTATCTTCAATTAACAAGTAAAAAGCCAGAAGTGGAGCTGTGGCTCACGTGATAGAGCACTTACCTTGAACTGAAAACCTCAGGGACAGCACCCAGGCCCTGAGTTCAAGTCCCAGGACTTGAATCTGGATTCTTATATTTTCACTACTGTCCTAGTCTAGGTTTTAGCATTTGTCCTTGGCTTGTAGTGACAGCTGATATTTACTAAGGACTTACTAAGTACCAGGCTCTGTTCTAAACAAGCTCTTTCTGTATTTTACCTTTATTTTTCCTGTCCTGACATTTGAACTGAGGGCACCAGGCTGGCTAGGCAGACCCTCTGTTGCTAGAACCATGTCTCTATGTCTTTTTTGCTTTAATTATTTTTCTGGTAGTGATATGAGATTTTTTCCGGGGCTTGCCTTGGACTATGAACCTCTTACTGATGCTGTAGCTGGGATTATAGTTGTGAATCACCCAGCTTGTTTGTTGAGATAGAGTCTCATTTAGTTTGTATGCCAGTTCTGGGGCTTGAACCTGGGCACTGTCCCTGTATTTTTTCCACTTAAGGCTAGTACTCTACCACTTGCACCACAGCTCCATTTCTGGCTTTTTGGTGGTTAAATGGAGATGAGTCTCACAGACTTTCCTATCCTGAGTGGCTGCAAACTGTGTTCAGTGTTCAGCCTCCTGAATAGCTAGGATTATAGGTGTGAGTCACGGGTGCCTGGCTGGAATCTCACTTTTTGCCTTCCCTGGCCTCAAACCTCCTGATCTTTATCTCCTTGTAGAAGTGTGAGCCTCCATTCGCAGCCCTACCTGCTTTAATCCTCACAACAGTCTTCTTGTGTTTCCCATTTTATAGATGAGGAAACTGAGACATACAGGGGTGACTGTGACAGATTGATTGTGTGTGTGTGTGTGTGTGTGTGTGTGTGTGTGTGTATACTAGGTCTTCAACTCAGGACTTTTTCCACTCAAGGATAGATCTCTTCTACGTGAGCCACATCTCCATTTCTGGCTTTTTGGTGGTGGCTAATTTTAGCTAAGAGCCTCATGGACTTTCCTGCCCAAGTTGATTTTGAACAGCAATCTTCAGATCAGCCTCGTCAGTAGCTACGACTATGGGCATGAGCCACTAGTGCCTGGCTATGACAAACTTCATTCTTATTTCTTCTTTCCTATTCTCTCCCTGATGATCAGAATTGCTTTGGACACTTCTGTCTCCAATCAAGTTTCTGTTTTACCAAAAGTTCTCACTGGCTTCCTCTTGCCTTTTGTGTAAAGCTCTGTGGACAAGTTTACAAAGCTTTCTGTGCTCTGATCTTGGCCTGGCTGTCTGCGCTAATCTCCTGTTAATACCAGCATTCACCCTTTGCTCCAGCCATCACGAACGACTTGTGTAATGAGGGCTTAGAAATGCCTCCTAAGAATGTTTTGAACATAAAACAGGATAGGGGCAGAGCCACACAGCCCAGGGAACTCTTCTACTTTCTTCTTCTGAAATCAAGAGAGGGTGAGGGTCGATAAAGACTCCAGGTCCCAAAGTTATCCCAGAGTAGACCAGAGTGGCCCAGTAAACCTGCAATCCCTTCTAGCTAGGAAGGGGCCTGCCTGGTGGGGGACGGAGGTTGGCAGAGGAGGGAAAAGATAAAGGAGGAAGTAATAGTAGGTAGCTTGAGAGACTGCCGATACTTTGTGGCATGCTGTGTGTTGAAGTCCTGAAGGAAAAATCTACAGGAAAAGATCTACCGTCAATCTCCCATTTCCCAGGTGACCTTGAAGGTGGGTGGCTCTTGATAAAGAAATGGTAGAAGATACGTTGGCTACTTTTCATTTGTTTCAGAGGAAATCCCTGGCCTGGACTTGGGTTCTTTCTCCCTTCCTGTGGATAGGAATGGCGAGGGCAGGAACAAGGCTGAAAGCCAGATATTGAAGATAGCAGAGCAATAAGAAAGGGAAGCCTATCTATATTCTTTAAGCCATGAATTATAATTGATTCTTTTGTTACAGTGACATAGCCTATCTGGATGTATCCCACTGCAAATGAAAATTAGATTTACATCTTAACCTTCATGATACTAAATAGTTTTAAGAAATCAAGGATCTAGAAGTGGCTCAAAGTGGTAGAGCTCTAGCCTTGAGCGAGAGAGCTCAAGGACAGCGTCCAGGTCTTGAGTTCAAGTTGCATGACGGACCAAAAATCAAAAACTGAAAAACAAAAAAACCCCATCATGTTGGGGCTGGGAATGTGACTTAGTGGTAGAGTGCTTGTCTACCATGAATGAAGCCCTGGGTTCAATCCCTCAGTACCACATACACAGAAAAAGCTGGAAGTGGTCCTGTGGCTCAAGTAGAGTGCTAGCCTTGAGCAAAAGATGCTCAGGGACAATATGTAGGCCCAGAGTTCAAGCCCCAGGACTGGCAAATAAATAAATAAAATCAAGAATCTAGTGAGTACAAATAACTTATACCTGTAATCCCGGTTCGAAGCCAACCCGGGCAGTAACATCCATTAGACTCATCTCCAATTAACTACCAAAAATTCTGGGAGTGAAGCTGTGGCTCAAGTGATACAGTGTTAGTTTTGAGCACAAAAGCTCAGGGACAATGTCTAGGCCCTGAGTTTAAGCTCCAGAACCAGAAAACAACAACAACAGAAAAAGAAAAAGAAAAAAAAAGGTCTGTTTTGTTTACGACTCTATTTTCGTCATTTGGAACAGTACCTGGCATCTAATAGGCATTTAATACTTGAATGAGTAAGCATTCCATAGAAAGAACAGAAGGATGTCAAGCCTTAGAGGTTTAAAATATGTCTACATCTATATGAGAGGTCACATGGTCTACACTCTCAATACTGGGAAGAGATTGGAGAGACTCTCCTCTTCAGAGTGAGCCTGTGTCGGGATGAATAGTATCAACTATCAAATCCACAACCACATGGCAGTGAGAAATGTTATTACTTCACAATGAGACTGGAGAAAAGACTCTGGCAGTTCGTCTACCGGGCAATTAACGTACTTCAGTGAAGTTTTAACAGTAAGAAGGAGGATTGCCTTGTGGTTAAATATTTTTAAGATATTGGACTTCAATTGCACTCTAAATTGCTCCCAGAGATTTCATGGTTAATGAAGCTCATCAGAACGGATAAGAAAAATGTGACTGTGGCTTCCCTGCAGGGCAAAACAAATCCATGGGGCTCAGACCTGACATGTGTCACAATTATGGGCTGAATTATATCCCCCTGAAAGACACAGTGAAGCTCTACTTTCTAGAGATTCAGAATGTGACCTTTGAAAATAAGAGTTGTAGATGTAATTAGCCAAGTTAAAGTGGGCACATACAGGAGCCGAGTGAGCCCTTAAACCCCCATGTCTTGTAAGAAGAGGAGAGAGAGACATACAGAGATAATGCCTTGTTAGCTAGGTGTTGGTAGTTCATGCCTGTATGTATATATATGTGTGTGTATATATATGATCTTGAAGAAGTATATATATGTGTACACACATACACACACACATATTTAAGGCCAGGAACTTCCTTTCTGGGTACCTGACCCAAGCAGGTGGTCAATGAGTATTTAAGAAGTGGATCATTAGGATGCCCAGACGCCCCACTGTGGGTGAGGTGGACCTCTCTTTTCTTCCACTCCCAGCATTCACTGACGGCAGAGGGCACACTGCCTCATTGGCACTCTAGCTACTTATTGACTTGTTTAGTTTCTCTTCTATGTTCTGCCACCTCACCAAAGGCAGAGAGCATCTTATTTGACTTTTTATCCCTGGCAGTTAGCAAAATAGCTGGTAATAGTAAATGTGAACATTTGTTTAATGGATAATGACTGAGTTAAACGGCTGGGTTAGGGTATGTAGTTTGGGGATGTGGGTAGTCAAATGGAGCCAGGCATCTTGCCCCTCCGTGTGGGGAAATTCTACACAGCACATGGACTCTTCATATACTAAATCCAGTACTGACTTTAATGCTCCATTCTTGGAGTATAACTGACGCTCAAGGGAATGGAATTCTGAAAAGAAAGGGAAGAGCACCTGCTCCTTTGTGTCCTTTATAGGAATGTGGTCAGGAAGGAAGCTCAGAGGAAAGCTTTGCTAGTCACGTTGGCTGCTGTTATGATGGCCATTTCCCTCAAAAGCCTGAGCTTTGGAGGGTAGGTGACTTGTTCAACCTAGCTCTGTTCATTTCAAGGAAAATCCTTAGGCTCAGCTCTGCTGAGCCTCGCCTCCCCCCCCTCCCCCCCCCGGGGTCCTTGACCATGAACATGAACACAGCTCTCTGAGGTCTCACTGTGTGCCATGCTTTGAGCCTTGGACTGCCAGATGAAAGACATCTAAATGGGAGCTGTTATTCTGAGCCATGGTAAAGCAGTGTAGCTCAGGGCAGAAGTGCAGTTTGAGGAGGGAGGCAAGGTTAGAGCTTGGTGAACTGATTAAGTCCAAAGGGTGACGTGAGAGGGCAGACGGGAAGTAGAGTAGCAACAAGCAGAGGGGGTAAGTGAACTTCCTGAGGGGTAGATACAAGGTGCATCATAGAGGGCCTACCAACCCTGCCAGCCCTTCCAGGATGGAAGCCCTGCTGAGTGGGAGGAAATCTGACTTCACACAAATCCCACTGAGGGCAAGGAAACAAACTACTTTAGCTCGGGAGCCCTTTGGAGCCAGCTCGGACCTCATGGGACATCACTGCTGCCCTTGTGTGTTCTCCAGCCTTGTTAGCTCCCTGTGTACCAAGCGTCTAGGGTGGGTGGGTGGGGGACTTCCAAAGGATGTGGATTCCCAGCTCAGCCACTTAAGAGCTGTGTGTTTCTGTGGTAGCTACTTAACCTCTCTGTGGTTCAGACTCTTTAGCTGTGCCTGTAGGTCCATGGCACCTGCTTTACAGGATTGTAAACAATGACCTAAGAGAGTACCAAGCCCCCAGTACTACACCTGCAAAAGAGTGGGTCCTTCATTCACACTGGCCATTAGGTAATGATGGTCACATGTGGTTGTGAGGCTCACTAGGTCATGTGATGTGGTTACTGGGGCATGGATGCTGGGATCCAGAGGCTCTGATCCACCACACATGGGGTAGATGAGCTCAGTGGAGTCCTCTGTGTGGTGAGGATGGTAGCCAGCCCTGGTTCTCAGGTCCATGCAGGAGGAGTGCAGAGCACTGCTAGCTCAAGGCCTGTATACAAGGAGATGTTCACAGAGGGACTTCTTGAATCCAGAGAGCCCACAGAAGGCCCAGGTCCCTCTTGTGTCTGTGGCCAGGGTTTCTCTAGGTTAGGGCTGTCACTGGGAGCAAGGTGGGGCTCTCAAGTCAAGATCCAGGGCTAGAAAAGGATGTATAAGAGAAAATGGCCAGTGCTTGGAGTCCAGCAGGGCTGAGGGCAGCCGGTAGGAGTATGAAGCTGGAACAGAGTGGATATGAGAGATGGATGGGTGTCCTGGAGCTGGGTGGTTGGGGATTTGGTGATAGAAGAGGGTCAGAGGTGTGACCAGTGATTCTTCAAGAGGGAGCTCTCTCTGGAGTGGAGATCTTACTGGGCAGACTCCTTGCTTTTCCAGCAAGTGTGTCTGTGTAGGAGACAGGATCGGGAGGAACTCCAGGTGTGTTAGGAGGGCGCATGTCACTCAGGCATGCTCAGGCCAGGCTCTGAGGATCATGGGGCTGAGGCCCAATGGTGTGGGGCTGTGAGCAATAATTCCTCTTCAGGAAACTTAGGGCCCAGCATCCAGGCAGGGACCTCACACTTCACAGACATAAAAGAGAGGCCTTTGTATTCTTCTGGATGTCTTAGCAAAGCTCCTTCGGGAAAGTCCTGACCTCTTCTTTGCTGCACCAAGAGAAAGGAATGTGTAGTCTCCTCAGCCAGGAAAGCTTAGGGGATCAGAAGAGGGATGGAGACACCGCTCCATCCCTGGCTCAGAGAGAGGAGGTGACTAGCCAGGGTTACCAGAGAGAGGAAGGATGTTGGGGGGGGGAAGATAGTCTGAACAGTCCAGATTTCTATCCCCCATTTACTGGGGGGAGGGCTCCCCATCTGTTACTCATGGAATAAGTCCTCTAGTTCTGACTTTCCCCTTCACAACAACAAAAGAATAGCAGTACCTACTAAGGCTAATTAAATGCCTTGGAGGTGCCCCCCCCGTGCACGGCCCTGTGGTCAGTAAGTACTGTCCTTCCCGTGGTGCTGTGTATTGGTTCCTTTACCCTTCTCACTCGCTTTCTTGTCCCCTTTCATAGATGAGGAAACAGATTTTCTGAGAGTTGTGACATGTTTTCATAGTTGGCCCAGGCAGGATGTGAACCCTGGCTGCCTGCCTCCGGGTGACTAGCCCATGCTGCTGGCCTAGGAAATGGTCCCGTGCCTCTACCTACCAGGATCACTTGGACTGAGCTTGCATGTTGCCTTCATGATTACACTGCCCCCCCCCCACCATCCCAGAGTCTGTGCGTTCAGCCCTCAATCTCTGAACAAGAGACACACTCAGCCACGCTCTGTAACTACAACATAGGAGCCAGAACGCCAGCAGACACAGCTTGTATCTGCCATGGCTGAATGAACAAACAGGCAGAGGGTTCCTCCCTGGCTGTGTGCTGTTGACATTGGTGTGCTGAGTCTGCCCACTAAAGTGTCCATGGCTGGTTAGAGAATCCCCTCATCGCCCTCCCCTCTGCCCCCCACCATGAGTTCTCCTAGCAGGGAGTCTCCAGAAAGCTAGAGCCTGAGGCAAAGCTAAATGAGATCTGACACAGCCAAGAGTTCAGCCCCACTGGGATGCTGGCCGCAGTGGTTGGAATGGTGACTGGGAATTTGGCTGGCAGAGGTAAACTGATGCTTGACTGGGCCCTAAGCCTATAACCTGTGCCAGCCACCAGGCTGCGTCCCTGCCGAGGCAAGAGGGAATTCCACATCCCCACGGGAAGTCTTGCATATCCTCCCACGGAAGGGTCCTTCGTCCAGCACTCAGTGAACACTGGGCTAGTGACCTAGTCCTGAGGTGACAGTCTTGGGTGGGGAGAGACCCGCATGTCCTGGAGAAGCTGCCACGGTGGAGGAGGGCCCATCTGTGGGACAGGCCATCCACCCTTAGGGCACAGGGCGCATGGGCACAGATTTGGGGTCAGGAGGTATGCAGCCGTATGGAACATGTGCTCTGGGGCTTGGCTCCCTGGAGGTTGACTCTGTCTTTTGCAATTGCAGTGGTTTGGGCTAGTGACTCCTGCCTCAGTTTCCTCATCCCTGAAAACGGGATCCTTAAGGTGCTGACCTCAGAGGGCTGTTGTGACCACTAAATGTGCTCATTTTGACAGTGTGCACACTTCTCGCACATGCGTAACATCTTGTTAGTGATGGTTCTATTTAAGCACTTCCTGTAGTGTGTGTATGTGCGCACACGCACCAATATTAGGGCCTGAACTTAGGGTCTTATTGCTGTCCCTTATCTTTTTTTGTTTTTGTTTTTGTTTGTTTGGGGCTTGAACTCTGGGCCTGGGCGCTGTCCCTGAGCTCTTCAGCTCAAGGCTAGTGCTCTACCACTTAAGCCACAGGCCCACTTCAGTTTTTTGGTAGTCTATTGGAGATGAGAATCTCATGGACTTTCCTGCCTGGGCTGGCTTTGAACCGTGACCCTCAGATCTCAGCTTCCTTAGCTAGGATTACAGGCGTGAACCACTGGTACCTGGCTCCCTTAGCTATTTTTGCTCAAGGCTAGTGCTCTACCACTTGAGTCACAAGTGTTTTACTTCCAGCCTTTTGTTGGTTAATTGGAAATAAGAGTTTCTCAGACTTTCCTGCCTGGGCTGGCTTCTAATCATGATCCTAAGATCTCAGCCTCCTGAGTAGCTAGGGTTATAGATGTGAACCATGGACATCTGGCCCCCGTAGATTCCAACTTTTGTTTATCTGTTTGTTTGTTTTTCTGACAGGCTGTCCTTGTGTAGCCCAGTCTGGTCTTGGTCTTGTGATCTTCCTGTTTCAGCCTCCTAGGTGCTAGGATTATATGTATGTGTGTTACCACACCCAACTCTCAGAGAATCCATTTTAACCTGTCCTACTATAATCTTGTCATGGATTCTTTTTTTTTTGGGGGGGGGGTCTAGTTTGTGGGGCCTGAACTCTGGGCCTGGGCGCTATCCCTCAGCTCTTCAGCTCAAGTCTAGCGCTCTACCACTTGAGCCACAGTGCCACTTCCGGCTTTTTTCTTTTGCTTATGTGGTGCTGAGGAATCGAACCCAGGGCCTCATGCATGCAAGGCAAGCGCTCTACCACTGAGCCACCTTCCCAGCCCTGAATGTCATGGATTCTTGTGCAAAACTTGCTGATGAGTCAACAGACTGCTACACTAAAACTCTACCAGCCACTCTAACCGTGTAGATGGCCTGAAAATCAAGAAATATTTTGAATACTTGATACATTTCACATACTATATTTGAAGCAGGGGAGGAGGTGGGAATTTTCATCTGGGGGCAAAGTCAGAGCCACAAATGGGACAGTTAGAGGCACAGCTCTGCAGCCAGGGCCTGAGTTCAGATCCTGATTCTGCCACTTAATAGGTCTGTGACCTTCTGCAAATGACTCAGCCTTTCTGTGCTCTAGTTTCCCCTGTCTAGGGGTTGTTCAGAAAAATCTAGACTGTTTCTATGTGTGAAGTGATGAGAATAGTATCTGGCACATAACAAATGCTATGCATATAAGTAAATATTTGTTTTCAAAGAAGGACAATTACATAGACCAAGTATAGTTCCTTGAGATTGAAAACCAACCTCTATCTATAGAGGAAAGTCTGTAAGCCAGGCTGGGCCTTAGTTTCTT
Organism: Dipodomys ordii; assembly: GCF_000151885.1. Classification (NCBI taxonomy): domain Eukaryota; kingdom Metazoa; phylum Chordata; class Mammalia; order Rodentia; family Heteromyidae; genus Dipodomys; species Dipodomys ordii. The sequence goes on along the minus strand of NW_012267333.1, from coordinate 173,429 downwards.
TCTTTTTTGGGGGGGGCGGTCCAGTCATGGGCCTGAACTCTGGGCCTGGGCACTGTCCCTCAGCTCTTCAGCTCAAGGCTAGCGCTCTACCACTTGAGCCACAGTGCCACTTCTGGCTTTTTTTTTCTTCTGCTTATGTGGTGCTGAGGAATCAAACCCAGGGCCTCATGCATGCAAAGCAAGCGCTCTACCACTGAGCCACCTTCCCAGCCCTGGGCCTTCGTTTCTTCATCTGTTAGAGATCGTAATACTGCCCCAGAAGAGACCACAGCCCTGGGATTATACGGGACACTGTCCCCACAGGGTGGCATGGTCCCTGGCTTAGCAATGTAGTTCCTCCCATGAGATAAAATCTGGATCTTGCATTCCAGGGGCTCATGGTTTCCAGAGGGAAATGAAAATTTCCTCTCTCCTCACATGCTGCCTCCACCCTGAAGCCAACTTGCCTTCCTTCATCTGGTTTTCGTTTCAATACCCATAAACATCGCTCTGTACTGATGAACTTCACCTTTCAATTCCAACTATGAAACTGACCGGCTATGGGATGATGAAGAACTGTTTCCTTTCTCTGAGTTTTAGTATTTTTTATTTATTCTCTCTCTCCCTCTCTTCCTCCTCCACCCCCTCTCTGTAAGTCCTGGGACTTGAACTCAAGCCCTGGGTGCTGTCTCTTAGCTTTTTGCTTAAGGCTGGCACTCTACCACTTGAGCCACAGCTCTCTGTCCAGCTTTTTGGTGTTTAACTGGAGATAGAGCCTCATGGATTTTTCTGCCCTAGTTGGCTTTGGACTTGAATCCTTTGATCCCAGCCTTCTGAGTAGCTAGGGTCACAGGCATGAGCTACCATCTCCCAGCTATTTATTGTTCATCTATTAAGGAGATAGACAGTACTCTCAGCAAAGCATTGTTGCTGGAATCAAATGAAAACTGCCTACAGTGCACTGAAATGGACCTGGCAGGTCAGCAGATGAAGAAATCACAATCCCTTTTCTTCCTTTTCTTCTGGTTATGTCCTTCTGCCTAGCCTGTCATTGAAGACCTCTGGCTTCCAGACAGTCAGCAAATCCATGAAGGGCTGCATTAGCATGGGAGGTGAACACTGCCTGCCCGTCTGTTCAGCTCCCTGAAATCTCTCTTACCTTGCTACCTTTTGCACAAGATGTTTTCTTCCTTCCCCTCAAGGCCTGGCTAACCTCTGCCTACCATTCACATCTCAGCTCCAGAGAGTATTTCTTTAATGCTTATCAGTTCCTGTCTCCCACGCAGCCCAGGCATAGGTCAGAGTCTAAGGTCACTGCACAAAGTTCTTTGAAAGATGGAATTTCTAAACTTCTGTGTGGCACTTTCATTCATTGGTGTCTCCCCACTAGGCTGAAGACCCAGCAGGAACAGAGATGTGTGTGTGTGTGTGTGTGTGTGTGTGTGTGTGAGTGCATGTGTGGATGCGTGCACACTCATTGGTCCTAGAGCTTAAACTCAGGGCCTGGGCACTGTGCCTTAGCCTTTTCATTCAAGGTTGCAGCTCTATGATGTGAGCCACAGCTCCACTCCCTGCATTTTGGTGATTCATTGGAGGTAAGAGTCTCTCGGGTTTGTCTATCTGCCTGAGCTACCTTTGAACCATGATCCTCTGATCTCAGCCTCCTGGGCTAGTTTTGAACCAGGATCCTCTGATCTCAGCTAGGATTTATGAGCCACCAATGCCTGGACAGTTTTGCAAATCTGCAGAGCTCAGAACTGAGCCACCCGGACCTCTATAGTTGTTGATGGAAGCAATCAATGTTTTGACTTGGATTGTAAAGGAACCCTCTTTGCCATTAATGTACTTGGACCTGGAGCCTTCCTCTGCCAGCCTAGCATCTTGTCCTGGAATCCTGGAAGTTCAGCTGCAAGGTATGTGGGGGGACTGGAAATAACTGGGGGGAAGGGGGTGGGGCAGACATACCTCCGTCACAATGGTGTCCATGGTGTTATTGTAGACCCAGCCATCCAGACAGGGCTCTGTGGCTCCGTGGGTCTCATTGGGCAGGCTGGCGTTGGGCAGGTGAATGAAACGGAGGCATTTCTCAGGCTTTCCATCCAGGCCCCTGGGGAGCACCCAGAGCTCGGCTGAGGCATTGGGGGATGGGCGGCAGTGGTGGGCAGGGGTGGTGGCCGTGAAGATCTGTAGCAGGTTGTGGTTGGCCATGCCAAGGATTGGGAGTGCGAGCAGTGTCACGTGCAGGTACTGGAAAGGGCCCATGCTGCCCACACGGTCCAGAATCTCTGAGAAGGTCATGGTGCTGGGGGAGATGAACCAGAACTGTAGACCAGGCCTGAGGTGCCGAGGGGGTGAGTGTGTGTGTGTGTGTGTGTGTGTGTGTGTGTGACACATAGACCTATGGAGCAGTATGGGAACACACATTTGAGGATGTGTCCAGGTATGTGTGTAAACACCGGAGGGACTATGTGTACATACATGGTAAAGATGCAAGGACAAAGCTGGGCATAAGTGGCTCACACCTGTAATCCTAGCCATTCAAGAGGCTGAGAGGTGAGGATCATGGTTTGAAAGCCAGCCCCAGCAGACAAAGCCTGGAGATTCTTATCTCCAGTGAACCACCAAAAAGCCAGAAGTGGAGTTGTGGTTCAAGTGGTAGAGTGCCAGTCTTGAGCAAACAAGCTTAAGGACAGAGCCTCAGCACTTGAGTTCAAGCTCTGTGTGCATACACACACACACCGATGTGAGGACACACGGATTCGTGTGTGCATCACAGGGATGATATAGACGTACCTAGCTGCATGGAGCTGTGTAGGGATATCAGTTGTGGCTGTCTGTCCAGGTGTAGGGTGAGGTGCGGGATATCGGTTGTGGCTGTCTGTCCAGGTGTAGGGTGAGGTGCCCTCAGCTGTGTAGACATTTAGCCTGGTTCATAAAGCCCCAGTTGTGAGTGTGTACCTGTGCACACGCACTCCCTTAGGCTAGTCACACATGCTGCATGCATGTGTATGGCATGTGTGCATGTTTGGATGCATATGTGTGCACAACACACTCCTGTTGGCTAGTCACATGTTGCACACATGCACATGTGTATATGTATGTCTATGCACATGCTTCCCCAAGCTAGTCATCCTTGCTGCATGCGTGTATGTGTGTGCACGTGTGTATGTGCGTGCATGCACACGCATGCTTCCCTAGGCTGGTCATATGTGCTGTGTGTGTATGTATGTGCATATGTATGCATGGATGGGTGTGTGTGTGTGTGTGTGTGTGTGCACACTCACATGCTCCCCTAGGCCGGTCACACATGCTGCATTCACACATCCACACAATGCAGTCCACACAATGCAGTCCACACAATGCAGTCCACACCACAATGCAGTCCACACAATGCAGTCCACACAGTGCAGGCCACACAGTGCAGGCCACACAATGCAGTCCACACAATGCAGGCCGCACAATGCAGGCCACACAGTGCAGTCCACACAGTAGTGCAGGCCACACAGTGCAGGCCACACAATGCAGTCCACACAATGCAGGCCGCACAGTGCAGTCCACACAATGCAGGCCGCACAATGCAGGCCGCACAATGCAGGCCGCACAGTGCAGGCCGCACAGCAGGGAGTACATGGCCAAGTCTTAGATGTTGGCTCTACAGGATGTGCAGCGGAAGTGGGTGGGGGACAATCCCCGTTGCCGCAGGCAGACCCACCAGGGCTAACTACGCACAAGGGCCTCCCCCAGCCCAGAGCCTCCATTCCTGGCTTCATTCCCCGTAGACAGAATGTCTGAAAGAGCCCAGGTAGGTCCTGGAGGGCATCTGGGCCTCCACGGGCCACACTGAGGAAGCGGGGCCTGGCGTGGGGGGAGGGGGCAGTGAGCCCTGGGTTCTGGGCTGAGAGACCCTCCTTCCATTCTTACCTGCTGGCTCGGGCTGGCTCCGGCGGGGCTGGGCGCAGAGGTAGCTGAGTCCGTGCTCTTTCCTTCTTGGGGTCTGGCCGCTGTTGGACAATAGCTCAGCTCCAACAAGCTGTGTTTGTACCTCCCCCAGGGGGGCCTTATATAAGGCATAAGCTGTTTCCTGGGCTAATGTTTGACTTTCTTTAGAGGATTAATATCACTGGCAGGGAGAATTTTTGTGAACCCACCAAGCCCAGCCTGAAAGGGCTGCCTCAGCGAAGGCTGGCAGGGCCGGGGGTTGGGCGGGTGGGGGAACGGCATGGCTCAGCCTACAGGGCTGCTGCCTGGACAGACGGCTTAGCAGGCAGGCTCTCCCAGGGAACAGTCTGGGAAGGGGTCTGTCTGGTGTGAGGGTCCTGTGGCCTTCAAAGCTCATGTCCTGAGACCAGATATTGGGAATTCTCCATTATATCACGGTCTCCTGCCCACAGCTAGATATACGGGGATGGCTTTCCAGGAGGTGTCCTTGCTGCCTCAGGACTGCCATGTCTGGGACCCATGGAGCAGGCAGAGCCTCTGGTCTGCATCTTCCCCAACTCAGTTGGCCAGCCTTCCATCCCACCCTCCACGACCTTGCTCTTCTTCTGCTAGGTGCTTGCAGTGCGTGGAGACCCACTGCATTTCCTTTGCTTTCCCCTGAGTATGATTTAAATGATCTAATATACTGTGGGAAGGGTCGACTCCCGCCCTGTTTTCCCAGGTACATACAGATACCAGGCAAGCCACCAAACATAGGTGCAGATGGCCTGACGCCAGCGGTGTAATCTACCTAAGCCTGGCTGTAACATTCCATCATGGGCCCAACCGAAAAGCGCCCCCCCCCCCACACCTTCCTTGACCTAGTGGCTTTTTCATTAACCTTTGCCTCCTTGCTCAGACCTCATAAAACCTAGCTCCTGTCCTAGCCGTACACACAGTCTCCAAGCCTTCAGGAAGGCTGTGTCCCTTGCTGCTCTATCTCAATAAACAGTCCTTGCCTGTGGAAGATCCAGTCCAGCCTGTTTCCATCCTTTTCCCTCTATTTTCCCAACACTGTGTGTGTGAAGCCAGGTGCTGGTGGCTCCCGTGTGTAATTCTAGCTACCCAGGAGGCTGAAATCAAATCAGGAGGCTTGAAGCCGGCCTGGGCAAGGACGTCCATGAGACTCTTCTCTGCAATTAACCAGTAAAAAGCCAGAAGTGGAGCTGTGCTCCAACTAGTAGAGCACCAGCCTGGAACCAGAAAGCTAAAGTCCAAGCTTGCACACACGTGTGTGTGTGCACACAGTGTATTATTTTCTTGCACAAAATGTAGGACGCATTGACAAACTAAGCCAAATGAAGCAAACCAAACATCCAGCCCAGGAGAGTCCCTCAGTTTCTAGTCCTTTCTGGTAGAGACTTACATCTCAAACCCCAGTTTCAAGCAGCCCCCTTGGGGGCAGTTACCCCTCATAGCCGCCCTGTTACTGTTCTGCATTACCAATGGGAAAAGCAAGGAAGTAAGTCACTTGCCCAGCATCTCCCAGCCAGAAAATGGCAGGAAAGGTGCGCCCAAGTTTTCTATGAAGTCTAATGACCCATATCTACTTTTAGAACCCCCTGGAAACTGCTCCCCCGCAAATCCCATCTGCTCTTGGGAGGGCCAGGAGCAATGCTAAGGAGGGACCCACTGAGGGCTCCCTTTTTTTTGGCTGGGGTGAGCTTTTTTTCCATTCTCTTCTGGGTGTCCTTCCTCCATGAAAATGGCATCCAGCCTCCCATGGCTCCTCCCTCTGGGGTGCCAGCCAGTGCTTACCACCAGCCCCCCCCCCCGCCCTGTGTGGGGTCAGCTGGTTAACTCGGGTTTCACCCCTCCTCTCTCCTTACCACCTGGGCTGAGCAGTTATTGACGTTCTTCATCCAAGTGGCCTGAGCCAGGGCAAGATCATCCCGCAGTCATCAAAGGAAGATTAAATTATGCCCCCAAGGCAGCTGTGGGCTTGTGGTAGGAAGGTATTTTTGACGGAGGCTTGCAGGAGCAGTTGGGCTGTGGACGTCGGTCTCCCCTCCGGTTCTGCTGTTCACTGGGCTTAGAAAATGTCAGGTTCTTAATTGGCTTGGGTCGTCGAGGCCCCCCTGGCATTGTTTAAAGAAGCCTGGTGACTTCCCTGAGGTCACTGGGGTGGAGCCACAGCCTGCACATCCCCAACTGCCCAGCGAGGGGCCGGAGAGGAGTCCCTGTGTCCCAGCCTGGCCTCCAACGCCTAATGGATGGCGCTGGACTCCTGGTTCCTGAACCAGATTTAAGGTTATATTAAGGATTATGGGATGCACTGGTCTAACTTTGGGCCAGATAGAGGGGGAATTGCTTTTCTCTGTGTCTCTGGCTTCTCTTCATTAGGTAAGTGGTGTTTTTTAAAAAAGAAAAGCCAGGTGCTGGTGGCTCATGTCCATACTCCTAGCTACTCAGGAAGCTGAGATCTAAGGATAGCGGTTCAAAGCCAGCCTGGGCAGGAAAGTCCATGAGACTCTTATTCCAATTAGCCACCAGAAAACTGGAAGTGGCGCTGTGGCTCAAGTGATAGAGCGCTACTCTTGAGCTGAAGAGCTGAGGACAGCGCCCAGGCCCAGAGTTCAAGCCCTACGACGACCCGACCACCACCACCAACAAAAGACATCAAAGTGCCTCCCCCACCTTTGCTTTCTGTGTGCTGGTACTGGGGCTTGAACTCAAGGTCTGGGCACTGTCCCTGAGCTTTTTTGGTTAAGGTGGGCACTCTACCACTGGAGCCACAGCTCCACTTCTTGCTTTTTGGTGGTCCATTGGAGATAAGAGTCTCATGGACTTTCCTGCCCCAGCTGGCTTTGAACCATGATCCTCAGATCTCAGCTGCCTGAGTAGCTAGGACTACAGGTGTGAGCCTCTGGTGCCTGCCCCTCAAAACTTTTTATTCAAACAATATATTGTGTTCATAAGGTCGTTATATAAAGCAGAGAACTGAAGAGCTGCTTTGGCATCCAGAGAGCCCCCTCCTCCTCTCTTACCCCTCAGTTACCCCTCTGTCTCAAGCTACCCACACCAAACGCCTCTCCTCTGTTAGGAGATCCATCTTTTCTTACCTTCTGTGGTCCTAAATTTACTTCATCCAACCTGGCTTTTTAAAAAAATTAATTTAAGATATTGAAATTGTTCCCCCTTCTCCTTCTTTTTTCCATCTTTGTTTAAACACTCAGAATCTCCTTCAATCTGATCTAGGTTCAGTTAGTTTCTCTAGTGCTCTGTTAGATCCTAGTAGGAGCTCATATTTTTCTCTGAAACCATCTAGTCTAAGGTCATCTTATCTGTGGGAATGCAAGTTGGACCTCAGCTTCACCAGATGGGGAAAGACTGAGAAAGGGAAATCTTACTTCACTTCTCAGGAGTAGTAGGATACCAGGGAACCTCACTGAATTTTCTATGTGCCTACCACTCATTCATTCATTTGTCCATCCACCATCCATCCATCCACTCATCTACCCACCCATCCATCCACCCATTCATCCATCTAACCCACCATCCATCCATCCATTCATCCATCCCATCCACTCATCCATCCATCTACCCACTCATTCACTCATTCTTTCACCCACCCACCCATCTACTCATCTACTTATCCATCCACCTAGCATATATTATGAGCTTGTACATCTGAGGCCCCTGCTATGGTACTTCCACTTCCCTCCAGTCTGCTAGTCAGAGCAGACAGCAGTTTAGAAACAATTATAGCACAAAGGAGGCTGATTTCAGTGCGGCAGGAGATGACCAGAGTGGAGGAGAGGGTGAGCGCGCTGTGTGGAGAAGGTGGCGTTGGCACCGAGCTCTGAGGATTGGGGTGGAATGAGGTCAGCAGAATTGGGGAGAGATGAGAGTGCATAGGAGATAAAATAGAAGATAAAATTAGTTTGGTCAGCAGCTGTCATGCGGGTTCATTTCGAGGGGAGATTTGTAAAGTATACAAGTGGATATGGTGGTATTTATTTCTAGAGGCTATGATGTGGGGGCCATGTATCCCAGCGGCAAGGGGATAAAATGAGAAAAGGGAAAAGTCCTCACAGGCATTCTGCCCACCACCATGTGAGCTGCTCATTGCGCCTCCCCACCCCCATGATGGACTAAAATAAACTTTTCCTCTCCTTAAGTTGTTTCAGTCAGGTATTTGGTCACAGTGACAAAAAAAAAATTGACTAATAGGCCCAATATGGTGGTTCATGCGTGTAATCCTAAATACTCAGGACAGTGCCCAGGCCTTGAGTTCAAGCCTCAAGCCTCAGTACTGGCACACACACACACACACACACACACACACACACACACACACACACACATTTATCTTCCTACCCTGGGCTGGCAGCTTTGGTCTTAGGGGCTGGGACATCTCTGACAACCTCTGAGGGGCTGATGATCCTCTTGGCTTCTCTGTTTTGCTAGGAATGGGAACAAGAAAGCCCTGGAGGTTTTTGATCCACTGGGCCCCAGGAGCTGACTGTGTCAAGCTCAGTCTGTGCAGAGTCTGGGTCTCTTGCTTCTTACACAACTTCCAGCAGCTGGCTGCTAGCTGCCCCTCACCTGCTATCCACCTGTCAAGAATTTAAAGCAGGAGCTGTAGTAGCACACGTGGTCCTGTCCGACGACTCATAATGTCCCCTGAAGAGGATGGCAAGGTAATTAGTGAGTTCTCAAGGAACTTCCCAGTGGCTTCTCAGCCCTGGACTTCATCTCCTGCTTGTTAGAGACCCCCAGATCCAGTCCCTGCTCTTGATAACGCTTGTAGAATGGCTGTCTTGTGTGAGATGGCTTCAGGATGCCCTCCACCCAGGGCCTGGCCCTCCTCCCATCTGTGGGCTGATTTTAAAACTTCCTTCCTGGGATGGAGATTGGGGAAAGAAGAGAGTAGGGGTTCCAGAAGGTCCCACTATCTGCTTACCTGGTGGTCTCGGGAAGATGAAAAACCAAAACTAAAACCTGTGAAGGCTTAAATTTCCTTACCTGTAAAATACCACTGGTGTTTTTGTAGAGTGTATAAAGCCTTAACACAGAGAAAAGCACATGGTATTTAATTTTAGGGTCTTTCTGGACAAAGAGGAGGAAGAGAATGCTGCTGGGAGAAGGAAGGACAGGAAGGGTGCCCTATGGAGGGCACAGGCTAAAGAAGGGCTCTGAGATGGATGGGACTCTGGAGAGCTCCCGGGGCACCTGGCACAAGCTCTGGCTCAGCCAGCCCTGTCTGAGACCTTCATATTACCAGGTAGGCTGGGCCTTGGCATCACCTCAAGTGACAAAGGGACAGGGTGGCAGGCCTCTCCCTGGATCTAGATGGACAGGATTATACCTACTCCTGTCATTGGATCCTAGCAATCTGGGCAAAGTTTAGGAATGGCCCAGAGCTGGGAGGTGCTGAAGGAATGGAGGGGAGAGTCTCCCCCTGCTGGTAGACTTTGCAAACTGCATGTCTTTCCTCAAAATGGAGTAGTTGTTTTGGAGCCTTTCCTTCTCAGAAAAGTGCAGCCCAGGGCACAGATTTATGTGGATCTGCATATCTTCCTTATTCATACCCGCCTTCCCCCTCCCCACCAAGGACAAGTGTCCAGACTAAGGGCTTCAGTCCAGGCCAATGCTGCTTAGCTGCAAGCTAAAGGGACAGGTAGCATGGTTCCTATGGCTTTTTGCTCATGGAAATGTCTTGTTTGATCCAGGGTTAGTCTTGGGGGTGGTGAGGAGAGTACGTCCAGCCTGAAGGGGGCAGCGGCTGCCGGCCACCAGCTGGTGTTGCCGTGGAGATCTGCAGGCATCGGGTTGCTAGATCTTCAGATATTTTAAAAATAGCTTGAAATGTGGACGTTTGTGTGAAAATTTTCCAATTGTGTAGGCGACTCCCTCCTTTCCCCCTTCTGGAATCCCTCTGCCTTCTCTGCTTGCACCATGCAGAGGGCCTCAAACCCCAAGCAAAGTGAGTTCTTATGGAAGAAGCTAGCTCCATCTTGGATTTGCTCTTTTATCCCTCCCTTGCTGGACATCAGGAAGTTATTCATTGGGCAGACATTTTATCTAGCGCCTTCTCTAGTTTGGGCTTTGTGCACCAAGGGACATTGAAAGAAGGAGATGGGGAGGGAGATGGAGAAGATGCATACAGCATTGCTTTGGAGGTTCAAAGACCCACAGAGGAGAATGGCAGGGCAGGAATCCGTGGACTGGGTTCCAGGTGGCAGGCACCCTGGGGATATTGTCCCACTCACTTTCTTCCTCTGTGGTTTCCTCTCTGTTACACCACATGATAGGAGTAGCTGGATTTGTCCCCTCATGGCAGTCATCCTCCTTGTGTGTGTGTGTGTGTGTGTGTGTGTGTGTGTGTGTGTGTGTGATGGGGCTTGAACACAGGACTTAGATGCTGTTCCTGAGCTTTTGTTCAAGGCTAGCACTCGATCTTGTTGAGCCTAAGAGCCACTTCCTGTTTTTTGGTGGTTAACTGGAGATAAAGAGTCTCATAGACTTTTCTGCCTGGACTGGCTTCAAACCATGATCCTCTGATCTCCGCCTCCTGAATAGCTGGGATTACAGGTATGAGCCACCAGTGCCTGGCTTTTAGATTGTATTTTTTTCCCCTAAGCCTCCTCCTTGTCTCTTGAAGTGTCACCTCCCCTGGGTAGCCTTTCTGGGCCACAGTATTGCAGGCAGTATCCTAACTCCAGCCATGCCTTATTTTGGGGTAGCATTTATCATGTATCAGGTGCTGGCTTGTTGCCTGTCCTCTTCCGGCCCAGTGGGACAGGGTGAAGATGGACCCTGGCTCTGGTGTATGTGCTGCTATTTGAAGTCATGGTTCAGAATGTGGTGATTTCACATTTAGCAGCTGCACTATTAGGATGAAAATCTATACTGGGGAGTTTACATAAATTCATTTTAGGTGCCAGTGTTGAGGCTTGAACTCAGGGCTTTAGGGTCTTGCTTAGCTTTTTTTTTTTGGTTGGTCATGGGACCTGAATTCTGGCCTGGGCGCTGTCCCTTAGTTCTTCAGCTCAAGGCTAGCATGCTACCACTTGAGCCACAGCGCTACTTCTGGCTTTTTCTGCTAATGTGGTGCTGAGGAATGGAACCCAGGGCCTCATGCATGTGAGGCAAGCACTCTACCACTGAGTCACCTTCCCAGCCTGTTCAGCTTTTTTTTGTTTTTTTTTTTTTTGCTTAAGGCTAGTGCTCTACTATGTGAGCTATACCTCCACTTCTGGCTTTTTAGTGGCTTACTAGAGATAAGAGTCTTGAGGATTTTCTGCCTGGGCTGGCTTTGAACTATGATCCTCAGATCTCAGCCTCCTGAGTAGCTAGGATAATAGGTATAAACTGGTGGTTTCTAAACAGTGTTCCACAGGTCTTTGTTGCTCTGTGTGTTTATCCATAGCAGAGTCTTGCTGTTACCCTTTGGGGGGGTAACAGAAGCCCCCAATCTGATTTTAGGAATCAGCCTCAGCAGAAGAGTGATCAATCCTGGAATCTTACTTTTCTCACCTACAAAATGGGCACAGTGAACTGAGAGTTGTGGCTCATGCCTGTAATCCCAGCTACTTAGGAGGCAGAAATCAGGAAAATCTTCTAACAAAAACTTAGGAGACCATAATGTCAACATGATGGTGAGGGCCTGCTAGCCTAGCTATGTGGAAAATATAAATAGGAAGATCACAGTCCAGGCTGGCCTGGGCATGAACATGAGACCCTATGCCCCAAATAGCTAAAGTAAAAAGGGCTGGAGGCATGGCTGAAGTGGTAGAGCATCTGCCTAGTAAGCATGCAGCCCTGAGTTCAACTCTAGTACCAAAAATCCCCACAAAAACCAACCCCCCACCCAAAACAACCAACTCCCTCCCCTCCCAAAAATCCCAACAACACAAAACAAAACAAAACCCCCAAACTGCACAGGCTCAGTGGCAGTTCCAGCTCTATGGGGCTGTGAAGATGCAGGTGGTGCCGTGAGGTTGTCTACCCACATCCTGTCTCTGCACCTCTGGGTCCTGGTTCAGAGTGTGGAGCCTTTTGTGGGAGTGGGGGGAGGGCTTGTTTCTGGCCTGAAGTCTTTGCATAGGCCTGCTCTGCTCTGGTCTCCCTCCACGTGGCAGTAGGGCTGAGTGATCCAAGATGCACCCAGCCTCTGGTAGAAGATGATGCAGGAGAGAAGAGACAGACATAGGGGAAGATGTTAGAGCCTGGGCAGCTCCATCTCTCTGTCCTGCCTCCAATCAATCTCCCTCCTGGGTTGGGGTGGGGGTGATGTCAGACTGGGGAGGGGACACCTCTCACATGTCACTTTTATTGTGTGTGTGGTGCTAAGGATGGAACCCAGGGCCACACATGGCAGGCAAACGCTCTACCACTGAGCTATGTATGCCTCCCAACCCAACAGCCACAGAACTCTTTGAATCTTGATGTTCTCATCTGCAAAATGGGGACAGCGTCACTTGGACTGCAGCCATAATGACAGCCCGTGCAGCTGGCACATAGCAGATGCTTCTGCACTGGTGGCTACTGCTGTGTCTGATGCTGGTGGGAGTTTGTGGAACTCAGGGTCTGGGCACTGTCCTTTAGCTTTTGGGCTCAAGGTTTGAGCCACTTGAGCCACAGCTGCACTTTCAACTTCTCAGTCATTACTTGGAGATAAGAGTTTCATGGACTTTGCTGCCTGGACTGTCTTCTAATGGTGATTCTCAGATCTCAGCCTTCTGTGTAGTGAAGATTTCAGGCATGAGCCAGTGGCACTGGTCTGTGCGAGCTCCTTTTTTTGGGTCAGTCATGGGGCTTGAACTCTGGGCCTGGGTGCTGTCCCTCAGCTCTTCAGCTCAAAGTGAGAAATCTATCACTTGAGCTACAGCACCACTTCTGGTTTTCTGGTGGTTCATTGGAGATAAGAGTCTCATGGACTTTCCTGCCCAGGCTGACTTTGAACTGCCATGCTCAGATCTCAGGCTCCTGAGTAGCTAGGATTACAGGCGTGAGCTACGGGCGCCCAGCATGTATGAGGTTCTTAAGGAGAGGGGACTTGTCTTTCGATTCTGTATCCCCAGTGCACAGTACAGCGTGGGCACCAAACAAATGTTTGTCAGCTGAGTGAACAAGAATTTGACAGGGATAAATGTCAGCTCTTGGACTCGGATCCAAAGACAAGGGGGAGTGATGGGCTTAGCACCAACGCATGGGAGAAAAGTGGAAGTATTTACACTGGTGGAAATTTTGGTCAGCCTGAGATGACTTCCAAAAGCAGTGAGATGAGCTTGGGCAGCACAGAGGCGCTGTGCTCAGGAGCAAGCCACAGGTCTCGTCAGACTCAAGACTCACAGATGAACCAGGGACCCAGGCTCCACACACACACACGTCATGGGCATGGGAGAAGAAATCAGGCCACTGGACCTGGAGCAGCTAAGTTTATGTGGTCCACGTGGTTGAACTCAGGGCCTTGGCACCGTCCCTGAGCATTTGTGCTCAAGGCCAGTGCTCTACCACTTGAGCCACAGCTCCACTTCTGGCCTTCTAGTGGTTAATTGGAGATAAGAGTCTCACAGATTTTCCTTCCTGGACTGGCTTTAAACTGAGATCCTCTGATCTCAGCCTCCTGAGTAGCTAGGATGACAGGCGTGGGCCAATGGGGCCCCAATAGCTCATACCTCCAGTACTTATTCAGGACAATCTATTAAGAACCAAGCCTCAGTTTCCTTATCTGAGACACATGCAAGACACTGATGCTGGAAAGAGGCAGGAACGGAGTCCAAGCCTTGCGGGGAGCAATCTCCCACTCACCACTTCACCCAGTGCCTGGTTTTCTGGGCTGGAGGACAGGCTGGGTGGCCTGTGGTGTCTTTCTATTTGGGGGACTGGGCCATGCTTTCAGAGGTGCCCTTTCACTGTGCTGAGCTCCTGGCTTTCTTCCTCGATTCCCAGCCCTTCCCATCAGCTTTGTTCTCATTTGCATGCTCCTACATGTGCATTGGTACGTGCAAGGTTCCCTGTTCCTCTGCCTCCCACGAGCTTCTGTGCAGGGACCTTGGCGTTCCTAGTGCGCCCCCTGGTGGCCATGGTGGAGGTTTTTAGAGCAGCTCCGGCAGGCATAGGACTTGAACGGGACATTTTTGTAAGAATCCCAGCCTTCAATCAACACGTAAACACAAATGGCACAATCATACAATGGAGCATGATTCAGCCTTAAAGAAGAAGGCCCGCACATGCTACGACACAGATGTGTCTTGAAAAATGTTGTGCGAAGTGAGACGCAGGAGCCAGGCACAGAAATGGTGTATACTTTTTGCTCACAGGAACCGCCTAGAGAAGGGAAATTAAACTAGGCAGAAAGTAGAATAGAGCTTTTCCCAGGTTGAGAGGGGAGGAAGGGAGTGAGCTATTGTTCAGTGAGTTTAGAATTATAACAGGAACGTAGAAAACTGCTGCCAACAGCTGCCCTCGAATTCTCTGCCTCCCTTTTGTAGCTGTCTCTTTTGCTCATTTCACCATTCCCTAAACAGTATGGGGTAAAATCCACCAAGGTCACATTTACATTGTACTGGGTATTACAGATAGTCTAAAGATGACTTAAGGAATTTGAGAGGGGATATGTAGGCTTTTGGGGTTTGTTTTTGTTTCGGCATTATTGGGATTTGAACTCAGGTCCGGCTGCTTGCTGGGCAGGGACTCTACCACTGGAGCCAGGCCTCCAGCCCCTTTCAGTGTTGATTCTTCTCCCCCCCCCACTTCCTCCTCGTCCTCCTCCCTCCCCCTCCTCCTCTCCCTCCACCCCCTCCTCCTCCCCCCTCCTCCTCCTCCTCTTCTCTTCTTCTTCTTCTTCTCTCTCCTTCTCCTTCTCCTTCTTCTTCTGTAATTGTGCGAAGAGATTTCAAGCCCATAAGCTAGGTTATAAGTACAATGTGTTTTGGTATGCTTATTTTCAAAATAGAGTCTCACTTTATGCCCAGCTGGCTTGGATTTTAATCTTCCTATTTGTGCTTGTGTACTGTGCTAGTATGACAGCCTTGTGCCATCATGCCTAGCTCTGTGTGTGGGGTGTGTGTGTGTGTGTGTTTATTTGCTTTTATTTTTTGACAAGGGATGACCCTGGACCTCAATTCCTGCTTTCTTGAGCCACCTCATCTAGCTTGTCTGTAGATTTAATATAAATAGTCATCCATTTTCTTTCTTTCTTTCTTTCTTTCTTTCTTTCTTTCCTTCCTTCCTTCCTTCCTTTCTTTCTTTTTTCTTTCTTTCTTTCCTTCTTTCTGGTCGGTCATGGGGCTTGAACTCTGGGTTTAGGCACTGTCCCTGTGCTCTTCAGCTCAAGGCGAACGCTCTACTGCTTGAGCCACAGTGCCACTTCTGGTTTTCTAGTGGTTTATTGGAGATAAGAGTCTCATGGACTTTCCTGCCTGGGCTGGCTTTGAACTGTTATCCTCAGATCTCAGCCTCCTGAGTAGCTAGGATTACAGGTCTGAGCCACTGGCACCCAGCTCTTTCTTTCTCCTCCTCCTCCTCCTCTTCTTCTTCTTCTCCTTCTTTTTTTTTTGCTGGTCCTGGGGCTTGAACTCAGGGCCTGGGCACTGTCCTTAAGCCTCTCTGTGCTCAAGGCAAAACACTTGAGCCACAACGCCACTTCTGGCTTTTTCTATGTATGTGGTACTGAGGAATGGAACCCAGGGCTTCATGCATGCTAGGCAAGAACTCTACCACTAAGCCACCTTCCCAGCCCTAGTCAGACATTTTATATAAGTGGCTTGAGCAACCATGGATTTTGGCATCTGAAGTGGACCATAGAGCCAATTCTCCATGGATACACAATACATGCAGTTTACTAACTTTGAATCTAAGTGGCAAATTAAATAAGTATTGATTATACTGCTCTTTCAATTTTACTATATCTTCAACAATTTGAATGTACTGGGTGCCAGTGGCTCACTACTGGACTCCTAGGTGATCAGGAGGCTGAGATTAAGGCTTGTGGTTCAAAGCCAGCCTGGGCAGGAAAGTCAGTGAGACTTTTGTCTCCTACTAGCTTACCAAGAAAGTTAGAAGTAGAGCTGTGGCTCAAGTGGTAGAGTGCTAGCCTTGTAGTCTTGAGCACAAAAAGCTCAGGGACAGAGCTGAGGCCCAGAGTTCAAGCCCCAGGACCAGTAAAAAAAAAAAAAAGGCTTAGAACCCTCACTTAAATCTAAATGAAAACATTCCTCTCTCCCCTACTATGAAGCTTCTATTCAAGTTGGCCTGGGCTTGGTTCAGCAGGGGGAATGCATTGTGCGGCCAGCTGTTTCCTCCCCTTGGCCAGCTGTTTCCTCCCCTTGGCGCGTCAGAGCAGAGGGAAGATGAAAGGAAAGGGGAGGGCTCACCAGGCTGTGTTTTGGGTGTATAAAGGTGAATCCAAATGCAAACAAAGGAAAATAAGCTTAGCTCTAACACCCGAGGAGTCCCCCCCCCCGCAACAAAGGGGAAGAAAGAGACTTTCCGTGCTTCTTTGCAGACCTTTAGAACCCTTGCCCGTTGGTTCTTTCTCTGCCTCTCTGCCAGGCAAGGAAAACATCTCAAAAGCAAGCTGCTCCCCAGTTTCTCAGCCAGGAATGCTTCCTCAAAACCCTGGAAGTAGTAGTCCTTTGAATGAAACCATGGAGGAAGTTAACACCCATTCCAGCTCTTTTCCTTTTTTCTATATTTTTTTTCTCCTTTTAGTGCCAATCCTAGCGCTTGAACTCAGGACCTGGGCATTGTCCCTGAGCTTTTATTTTTTTTTACTCAAGGCTAGCATTCTACCACTTGAACTACAACTCTACTTCTGGACTACAGCTCTGTTCATGGACTTTCCTGCCCAGGCTAGCTTCCTTAGTAGCTAGGAGTACAGGCTTGGGCCATATACACTAGCTCTATCATGTTTATTTCTTTATTTTTTTTTTTGCCAGTCTTGGGGCTTGAACTCAGGGCCTGGGCACTGTCCCTGACCTTCTTTCACTCAAGACTAGCGTTCTATCACTTGAGTCACAGCACCACTTCTGGCTTTATCTACTTATGTGGTACTGAAGAATTGGACCCAGGACTTTATGCATGCTAGGCAAGCACACTACCACTAAGCCACATTCCCAGCTTGTTTTTTTTTAATCTTTTCTTTTTTGGTACTGGGGATTGAACCCAGGACGTTGCATTTGCTAGGCAAGTGCTTTGCCATTGAGCTACCTCCCAGCCCTATCCTGTTTATTTTTTGCTGACATGCATGTAATGGGTTCTTTTTTTCAGCTCCAGGGACCCACTGTAAGTGCCATCTGTTTGGATCTGGTAAGCCTGAAAAATGTCTTGTTGCCTGGATTCAACTCTGTATATAGCTGGTTGCCCACTCTGTACCTTGAGCGCTGCCTTTAACACTGCCTGTGGGTCCTGCACCAGTATCTTATGAGGCCACCTGCCATGACCTGCATCTGTACCCTTCTCTGCTCTTTCCCTAGGGTAAGGCCTCTTTGAACCCCATGGCTTCTGCTTTAACCCTTTCCTGGGTATGGTGTAACCTGTATATTATCGTGAAGGACCTCTGATCCATGCAGACCAAGGGCTGAAAGTTGGAGAGCTGAGAAGGCACATTGTCTCATCTCATGAGGAACTGGTTTGCAAAAGCAATATATAAGTTAGCAGAAAGAAGAAAAGCAAAGAGCTGGATGCTCACACTTGTAATCCTAAGTAATCAAGAAACTGAGATCTGATGATGATCACAGTTTGAACCCAGCCAAGGCAGGTTAGTCCATGAGACTCTTATCTCAACTGAACAACCAAAAAACTAGAAGTGGAGCTCTGTGGCTCAAGTGGTAGAATACCAGCCTTGAGTGAAAAAGCTAAGGGTCAGAGGCTAGACCCTGAATTAAGTCCTAGTATCACTAGTATACACACACACACACACATACACACACACACACACACACCCCACAGACATATACTTCCATTCATAACACTCAAGAATGGTGAAAATAGGGGGGAGGCTGGGAAGGGATGTGAAGGGTAAACAAAGGAGGAGGCTGCAATGCTTGGTAAGAAATGTACGCATTATCCTGCCCATGTAATTGTAACCCCTCTGTACAGTATGTTCACAAATAAAATAAAATTAAAAAAAAAGAATGGTGAAAATACCCCACAGGAAATCCCCAGTTGTCAAGTATTAAAATAAAAAAGGAGGGAGAAAGCTAGGTGCTGGCAGTTCACACTTGTAATCCTAGCCACCTAGGAGGCTAAGATCTAAGGATTATGCTTCAAAGCCAGCCCAGACCCAGACAGAAAAGCACATGAGACTCTTATCTCCAATTAACCACTAAACAGGTAGAAGTGGAGCTATGGGTCAAGTGGTAGAACGCTAGCCTTGACTAAAAGAGCTCAGAGACAGTGCACAGGCCCTGAGTTCAAGCTCTATGACGGACAAAAAAGATCAAAAAAAGAAAAATCAGCTATGGTGATAGATATCTGGCTTCCAAACTGACAGTTGATAAGACAGCCACAGCCTTGTGAACTATTCTTTTGACCTGATACTAGCGGGTGGTGATGGAATGATGTACACTTCTCTGTACAGCACCCAGCACACCCTACTCTAACAGCGTGGGACATGAGGACCCCGTCTGCGAGGCCTCCACAGTGTCATTCCAGTCTTTCAGCGTTGGTCCTGCATCCCCAGTGACGTGCGCTGTCTGAGACCAGCTCAGTGGGGCAGCTCTGCATCTCTGTGGACAAAGGAACTCCTGTTACCCAAACTTTACAAACTCCATTCTGATGAGTTCCCGATGTGCCTCCCAAGTAGAATAATCCAGAAGCCAACGCTACCAAGAATCTCCAGAAAGTTTAGAAAGGACGTGTGTGTGTGTGTGTGTGTGTGTGTGTGTGTGTGTTGATTGTGAAGCTTGAACTCAGGGCCTGGGTGCTGTCCCTGAGCTCTTTTACTCAAGGCCAGCGCTCTACCACTTTGAACCACATCACCACTTCTGAGTTTTGAGTGGTTAATTGGAGATAAGAGTCTCCCGGACTTTCCTGCCCCAGCTGACTTGAACCATGATCCTCAAATCTTAGCCAGTAGCTGGGATTATGGGTGTAAGTCACTGGTGCCCGGCAAGAAAGGATGATTTTGTCACAGCAAATGAATGCCTCTTTGTGCCACGTCAAAAGAGTACAGTTCATCTCTGTGTCATTTAATCTGAGCAACCACCAATAAATAAAGACCTCTGCGCTGGGTGCTGGTGGCTTAAACCTGTCATCCTAGCTACTCAGGAGGCTGAGATCTGAGGATTGAGGTTCAAAGCCAGCCTGGGCAGGAAAGTCATTAACACTCTTATCTCCAATTAGCCATCAGAAAACTGGAAGTGGTACTGTGGCTCAAGTGGTAGAGTGCTCACCTTGAGCTGAAGAGCTCAGGGACAGCTCCCAGGCCCAGAGTTCAAGCCCATGACTAGAAAAAGAAAAAAAAAAAAAGACCTCTGCAATTTTTTTTTTCACTACTGGATATATCAGCAAATGTGGCAGTTTCTAGGGGTACAGGAAGCAGAAGTCTAAGAGATGACTTCAAATAGAACCTGTCCAGGGGGAGCCAAACTGGCCCATCTTTAATGCCTCCCTCACCTCTGAGATTTACAATACGAGTTTCCCATAGATACCTCAGGGTCAGGAAATAGGCTTTGCCCGCCAAAATGTAAACCCAGCCTTTTGCCCGCCAAATTCACGCCTCCAATTCAAACCAAAATGATAGGTTAGTTTAAACAGCTACTATAAGGTAGACTGTAACTCCATTGGCCACCTGCATGTGGCCTGACATGACTACAAATCCATTGGTCACCTGCATGTGGCCAGGCTTGACTACATGGATTTTGCCTTTAATAATCCTAGCTTGTGGGCTGCTGGGGGGGGGGCAGTTTCAGCCCCCGAGTCTGTGCAGCGGCCCTGGCCAGTCAGCTCTCCACTTCCCCAATAAAGTCATCTTTTTCCATGAGGCTGTTTCTCTTTCCCCCATAACAAACTGGAATGCTTTCCAGCAATCAATAGCATATGTAGCCACAGTATTGTCCACGTCCATTCAGCATGATCACAAGGACGACTGGCAGAAGAGACAAGAACAACTCACTTGTAACTTAAATTGTAAGACGGACAGCATACCAACTTGCAGGTGTGCAAGTGACCCCGAACCGGCATCAAACCCAATGCAAAAGCTACCAAGAGTGGCTGGAAAGGCATCAAGAATCACATGCAATTCTCCTCCTATCCTCAAGAATTATCTAAGGACTTGCTTGAGTGAAGAAATCCCCGCTGGGTGCCAGTGGCTCATGCCTCTAATCTCAGCTACTTAGGAAGCTGACATCTGAAGATTGTGGTTCAGAGCCAGTCCAGGCAGCAAAGTCTGTGACATTCTGACCTCCAATTGACTACCAAAGAAGCTGTCAGTGGAGCTGGGGCTCAAGTGGTAGAGTGCCAGCCTTGAGCACAAAAGAGCAAGGATAACACCCAGGCCCTGAATTCAAGCCCCAGGATTCGAGCACGTGCGCGCGCACGCGCGCGCGCGCGCACACACACACACACACACACACACACAAACAAATCCTATAGGTTGACCCAATAACATGATTACTATTACTGGATTACTATTACTATTACTGGAACAATTCAGGAGGAACTCAGAGCAGCAGGTAACGCCTTCCAGAATCAACTGGCTAATGTAGAGTTCCACTGACCTCACAAAATATGCTGTTTCTGTATTAAATGCAAACTCTTTTATATTGACAAAAGATATTTAGGGCTTTGTGTAAAAAAAAAAAAAAAGAGAACATTCTTCCAACCCGCTTGGCAAAACTCTCAAAGCTCACACACCGATTGGAGCCCTCTGGTCCGGATCAAGCCTGCCTGGTGGAATCTGACGGATACCATCTAGTCTCATGGAAAAGAGACATAAGTACTAACAATCACATTTGGATGCTACTTGCTCCGAGCCTGTGCTGTCAGCTTCTGTAACTCATCATAAAAAGAAAAGAAGGCTGGAAAGGTGGCTCAGTGGTAGAGCGCTTGCCTTGCATGCATGAGGCCCTGGGTTCCATTCCTCAGCACCACATAGCAGAAAAAAAAAAAAAGCTGGAAGTGGCGCTGTGGCTCAAGTGGTAGAGCGCTAGCCTTGAGCTGAAGAGCTGAGGGACAGTGCCCAGGCCCAGAGTTCAAGCCCCACGACCCACAAAAAGAAAAAAGAAAAGAAAAAAAAAGAGAAAGAAAAAAAAGAGGTGGTATAGGCTGCCGGTGGCTCTCACTATAATCCCAGCTGTTCAAGGGGCTGAGGTCTGATGATGATTGAGGTTCAAAGTCAGCCCAGGGCAGGAAAATCTGGAGACTCTATTTCCAATAAACCACCAAAAAGCCAGAAGTGGAGCTGTAGCTAAAGTGGTAGAGTACTAGCCTTGAGCACAAAAACTCAGGGACAGCAACAAGGTCCTGAGTTCAAGTCCCAGAACAGACCTCCTCCAGCCCTCCGGGCCCCCCCAAAGATGTGGGATACTTCTGCCTGCATGAGGAGGCCTTGGGCCTTTGCTCAGAAGTCAGGGGTTGAAGGGAGAGAACTGACAGGGCCTGGTCTGGGTTACTTGAAGCTGTGTAGATCAGCAGTGTCTGGCTTTGCCCCAACTCCATTGTAGTTTTTTTTTTCTTTGTCAGTGCTGGGGCTTGAACTCAGGGCCTGCGCACTGTCCCTGGGCTTCTTTTGCTCAAGGATAGCGCTCTACCAGCTAAGTCACAGCACCACTACTAGCTTTGTCTGTTTCTGTGGTACTGAGAAATCAAACCCAGGGCTTCATGTGTGCTAGACAAGCATTCTACCACTAAGCCACCTTCCCAGCCCTACTGTAGGGTTTTGACTTAAGCTATTCTACTCTGAGTATGAATGGCAAAATAGAAGGCTTTTCATCTTGTTTATGCTAGTAAACAACCTCCATCTCCACAGGCTGATAGTGTAATTAAAAAAAACCAGTGGTACTCTATAAAACTTGTGGGTGGAAACAGGAGGAAAAAGCTGGGAGAGAGCAAAGGAAGGGGTAACACTGCCCAAAAAGAAATGTACTCTTTACCTGACATATAACTGTAACCCCCATACATCACTTTTATAATAACAATAACGAACTCCAAGAAAACCACATAGGTATATCAAACCCATAACAGGAACACCAGGCCCATGACCTTAAAGAAAATACCAGACGTAGGATTGATACAACTCTCTCTTCCAAATGATAGAAAAACTCAATAGAGAAACTTGAACCTTGGGGTGTGATGGCACACTGACCTCTGAGCTGACCTTCCTTAGATGGGCGACTGTGACCCTAGGCAGACACGACCCACTCCAATGGCTGTGCCTCAGTTCTGATCCAATTAGCCTGTGCCTGGGCTGAACTCTGTCTGAAATCAGACTGCATTTTGGCACAACCAGGCTTCAACTGCTCTGTTACCAGGACTTTATGTGGCCACCTGCAGTGACTGCTTATGCCTTTCTCTGCTCTTTCCCTTAGTCAAGGTCTCTTTGAACCCTGTAGTCCCTGCCTTAACCCTTTCCTAGCCATCCTGGAACCTCTGTATTATTGTGAAGTGTCTGTGTGTGAGCTGAGACTCTGTTAATACAATTAGTATATATATATATATATAATTTTTTTTTTTTTAGTCGTGGGGCTTAACTCTGAGCCTGGACACTGTCCTTAGCTCTTCGGCTCAAGGCTAGCGCTCTACCACTTGAGCCACAGAACCACTTCCAGCTTTTTCTGTTTATGTGGTGCTGAGGAATCGAACCCAAGGCCTCATGCATGCAAGGCAAGCACTCTACCACTGAGCCACCTAACCAGTCCCCCAAACAAAATTCTCCAGCTTGAAGGCTGTAGGCAATCTGGTTGCTGTGTATCTGTCAGCCTTCTCTGTGTTTCTCTCTCCGTTGACCTTGCCCTTCCCACTCTTCATGAAAATGTTTGTTTTGGTCACTGGGCGCCCGGGTGATGTCTGGACCTGTAGAGATAGAACCCTGCCTAGCACCCTATGGGTGCTCAACCCGTAAACCTGTATGTTTTGGATACAAATAATACAGAAGTTTAGAAAAGGAGCCTTGGGCTTAGGTCTGCCCGGGGAGAAAATGGCTCCTAGGCTCTCTCCCGGTGCACCCTGGAAGTCCCGCCCAGCACCTGTAACCTAGGCAACTGGCAGGGGGGGCAGTGGGTGGTCCCTTAGGCGCTGATGTCATTTCCCCATCCTCTGAGGTCACTTCCGCTTCCGCGGAGGCCACGCCCCTCCCCGCCTTTCCCTATATAGTCTCTCTCCTCGCGCCCTCGTCCCTCTTGCTTCGGACTCCCATCTTGGCCTTCCGCGGTCTCTTTTCTCGGTCTCTCAGTAAACCTTTGTCGTTTGGGCCTTACACCATGGTTATTGTGAATTTAGTTCTGAGAGGGGACTTTTAGCCCCTCTCACTAAGGAAGTGGAGGAAAGATGGAGAGTTCTCCTTTTCTAGGCGCTGTAGGTAAGCTCTGGCCTCTCCTGAGCCCCCTTTGCACACCTGGCTCTCAGGGCCGCGGCAGGGCAGCTTCTCGGCCGCTGCAGTACCGGATCGTCCCGAGAGAGGGCAGCAGAGCTTGGCGTTTGTAATCTGAATTCCAGGGTTTGCATCTCTTCCAGAGATGAAGGTAGCCACATCCTAGAGATGGCAGGAGAGCAAGCTGCATCATAGGCATGTTTTTCTAACATAATGGTTATAAATTGACACACACCCCCTTCTCAACTGGTTCTAAAAGGGGCAGGGGAGGGAGGCTGTGCACGTGGCTTCTGCTTCTCTCCCCTTGTCCATAAAATACCGGTGCTGCGAAGGCACAGGGCCTGCGCTGTGAAATGTCCTCCTTTTGTTTTAATTCTGGGTGGCAGAATGAAAAATGGAAAAATGGACCTTGGAACTGAACTGATAGCTTCTGCTACAAATCCTCCCGTCAGCTGAGGTTTACTAATTGGAATGATAAATGGGCAGATAATTTCATTAGGGGAAGGGTCTTTGAGATGAGTCAGACCCAATCCACTGACCATTAGGCTCAGCACCCTTCTTCCTTGGTAGTTTCACGTAATCGGTAACAACAAGCAGGGCTTGGAATTTCACCATGCAGAGCCGCCGCTGCTGACATTTTTTTTTTTTCCTGGTCCTAAAAACTGTCCTCTTAGTATCTGTTGTAATTTTATTTCCATTTGGCTACAGAAATTTATAAAAATGCACCCCTCCATTTTTTCCCCAATGATCCATTCTAATTCAACGTGTTTTTAAAATTCAAGTTTAAAGGTGATGTACAAAGGGGTTATATTTACACGGGTCAGGTAGTCAGTTCGTTTGTTTTCATAAAGTGTCATCTGTTCCCTCATTCTCATTTTCCTCCCACCCCATCTCTACCCACTAGTTGCATTGTTTACTTTCATCAATTTCCACTGCACTCTACTGCTGCACTTTTTCACCCTTTTCCCTCAGATTCTGTGCCCCCCCCACTTCCCACAGGTATGCGTCTGAATATAGCACATATAAGGTAAAGAATACAGAATTATCAGAAACAGAAACAAATAAATTTAAAAAAAGCCCTTTGTTTCCCTATCTTTGTAGTTTGTTTCAGTATGTATATTATACATATATAAAGAGGTGCTTGGGTATTGTACCTTTGTGATTCTCTCCAAAGACTATCCTCTTTTGGTCTCCTTGTATCTAGAATTCTGTGTAATTTGTCATATCTCAGTGCATGTTAGATTTAGCTTTAGCATATTAGGGAAAATGTGTTGTTTGTCTCTCTGAGCTTGGCTTGCTGATTTGTTCTAGTTCCGTCCATTTCCCTGAAAATGAGATTTTTTTTTTTGGTGGGTTGTAGGACTCGAACTCTTGGTCCTGGGTACTGTCCCTGAGCTCTTCAGCTCAATGCTAGTGCTCTACCACTTCGAGCCACAGTGCCACTTCCAATTTTCTGGTGGTTAATTGGAGATAAGAGTCTCGTGGACTTTCCTGCCTGGGCTGGCTCTGAATCTTGATCCTCAGATCTCAGTCTCCTGAGTAGCTAGGATTACAGGTATGAGCCACCTGGCATATTTTGTTTTTATACAATCTGCTGTTCTTTTTCTTTTGATTGGGGAATTGAGTCTGTAGTATTTAGAGTTATTATAGAGTGTGTCATGTTTCCTGCCATTTTCTTGATTTCCTGTATTTTCCTTCTTTCCTCTTCCTACTAAATTAGACTCCTATTTTTGTCTCATCTTTTTCCTTGATTTTGATTGTTTTCTTCAGATTGTATACTTCCCTTTAGTATTTTTTTGTAATGCTGGTTTAATGTTCATGAATTCTTTTAATTTTTGTTTGTTATGGAAAGTTTTAGTTTCAACATCAAATGGAAATGATAGCTTCAGTTGGTACACCAGTTTGGGTTGGCAATTGTTGATTTTCAGTGGTTGGATTATACCATTCCAGGCTCTCCTTGATTGAGAGTTTGTGTGGTGAGATCTGCAGTGGTTCTGATTTTCTTTCCATTGTGATGTAGCTCCTTCTTTGCTTTTGCAGCATTTAAAATCAATTCCTTGATTTTCAAATCTAATATTTTTACTATAATGTGTCTAAAAGTGTTTCTTCTTGGATACTGTCTACTGGGGGTTCTGTATGCTTCTGTCAGGTGGGTGGGATTTTCTCTCTTAAGATTGGGGAAATGAGGCTGGGAGGATGGCTCAGTGGTAGAGTGCTTGCCTTGCATGCATGAGGCTCTGGGTTGGATTCCTCCGCACTACACAAGCAGAAAAAACCGGAAGTGGTGCTGTGGCTCAAGTGGTAGAGTGCTAGCCTTGAGCTGAAGAGCTGAGAGTTTAGGCCACATGACTGACCAAAAACAAAAAAAAGATTGGGGAAGTTCTCTGTTACTTTACTGAATAGGTTTTTCAGTGCCTTTAGTATTGAATTCTTTCCCTCATCAATCCCAACTATGCATAAATTTGATCTGTGGGCTGACTCTGCCAATTCTTGGATTTCCCTTTCGGAGGTTCTGAGTGTTTCTTCCATACCTTTGACTTTGTTTTAGCTCCTCTGTTTTATCCTCCCTGATTCTCTGTTTTCCATTTCACTTATTCTGTTACCTCAGCATTCCATTGTGGTTTGCAATGTGGAAACTGAACCTTTTATGCTTCTAAGATCATTTCTCACAGTGTTAATTTTATCTTTTTATTTATTTTTTGTTAGTCGTGTGAACTAAGGGCCTGGGCACTGTCCTTGAGCTCTTTTTCTCAAGGTTAGTGAGCTACCACTTTGAGCCCCAGATCCACTTCTGATTTTCTGGTAGTTAGAGAGAAGAGTCTCACAAGGACTTTTCTGTCCTGGCTGGCTTCAAACCACGATCCTCAATCTCAGCCTTCTGAATAACCAGGATTACAGGTATGAGCCACCAGCACCTGACTGGATCCAGTCGTGGGCCTGAACTCTGGGCCTGTGTGCTGTCCCTCAGCTCTTCAGCTCAAGGCTAGCGCTCTACCACTTGAGCCACAGGGCCACTTCCGGCTTTTTTTTCCTACTTATGTGGTGCTGAGGAATCGAACCCAGGGCCTCAGGCATGCAAGGCAAGCACTCTAACACTGAGGCACCTTCCCAGCCCCGAGACAGGTTTTTTGAGCCCAGGATTGTCTTAGGCTTTAATCCTACTATCTCAGTCTCCCCAGTCCTGGGATTGCAGGCATGTGCCCACACATCTGTCTACATTTAGGTTTTTGAACATAACCCAGAATATTTGCATAGGTAGTATATTTCAAAAACGTTCACTTTTAGTGAGATTAAAGACACCTTCATTGCACATTTTAACGTGGTTAATTTTATGTTGTATGAATTTTACTTCAATTAAAAAACTTTAGAAGATGGTAAAAGAGAGCTCTTCCCTAAGTAATATGAGGGTGGGGAATGACATGTCTGGAGGAGAAGAGCCTCTGCCTGTGTGGCTTCCATCCTGAGCCTACATTCTGGGATCAGACATCCCGGTCTCCTTGGGGATCCTTTGTGGCTTTGCTGGGGTTACCTGTGGACCTGCCTCTCCTGCCTGTATTTCCTTGGACATGAGTAAAGACACCAACAGCAGTGGAAGCTTCCTATCTCACCCAAAAGTGAAAAATGATTTTAGTTTTTGTTCTCATTGTCTCTGTCTGTCTACCTGTCTATCTGTCTCTCTTTTGTGTGCCAGTCCTGGGGCTTAAACTCAGACACTGTCCCTGAGCTCTTTTTTTGCTCAAGGCAAACACACTCTACTACTTGAGCCACATTTCCACTTCCAGCCTTGTTGCTGGTTAATTGGATATGATAAAAGTTTCCTAAACTTTCCTTCCTGGGCTAGTTTTAAACTGTGATCCCCAGATCTCAGCCTCCTGAGTAGCTAGGATTATAGATGTGAGTTCCCTGCTTCCCTTTTTCTTTCTTTCTTTCCTTCATTCCCTTCCTTCCCTTTCCCCCCTCCCTTCCATCCCTCCCTTCTTCCTTCCTTTCTTTTTCTTTCTCTCTGATTTTTAAAATTAGCAGTCATTAGTTACACAAGACTTTATTCTGACACATGCATGTGTAAAATGTGTCCTGGGAGAGTGAGGCAGCCCTCAGGCCCTTCACTCCTGGGGCTCCTAGTGCTGCTTTAACTTTTTAGCTCACCTTCATTGGTCTGGGTGGGGAAACTGACCACTGGTTTCTGAGCTCATATCCTCTATTTTCAGCTCATCTGAATGTCTGTTGTACCAAATGTTTTTGTAGAGTGTGAACTCATGTGTCTGTGAAGCTTGCCACCGCTCTCTCTTTATGTTTTTCTTGCAGTCCTAGTGGTATTTGTATTTGTTTTTCTCCCCCTTTTCTACCATTTTGCTAAGTATTCTAGGTTAGTATCCATTAAAAAAAATTGGAATTTCAATGTGTCTGGATTTCTACTTGCCTGTGAATATCTACTGTTTACTTTCCATATCACCAAACTTAATTTATCCTTTTCATTCTGAAAAATTATTTTTCTCATTCAGTCACTCTAGCTACTGCTTCTGAAGCAATGCCACCTAAAATGGGAACAATTTTGTCTTGCTTGTTATCTTGGTATAGAGGAAAGTATGTGGTTTTTCACAAGATTTTTTGATGTGATTTCCCCCCCCCCATAAATACCATTTATTATTCCTATTGCTAAAGTCTTCATTCATGATTTTGTGATACATATTTCTGTATCAGTTGGCACCAACATACTTCTTTCCCTTTTTGATTCTTCTCATTCTCCTGCAATTATTGGCAGAATTTCAATAATATCACCATGGTTCTATGTAGGGTGGGAGGGGGACTCACATGAAGGCACTGCTGCAACCCAGGGAAAGTGAAGGCTGCAATATATCCACCATTATCGATGTCTGTATTGGTGTGGTTTGGTCAATGTGCCTTAAAGACCTGTATGTTAAGGTCTTGGTTGCAAGTCCAAAGCACCTTTGGGATGTGGAGTAACTTTGAGTAGCTTACTGGAAGGAAGTTAGATCAATGGGGTTGTAACATTCTACAAGATCTTGAGCTATTTCCTCTTCTTTCATTATTTCTAGGTTTGGCCACTGTAAAGAGCTCCTGCCATGATATGCTGCCTTGCCACAGGCTCCAAAGCCTCACATACCATGCATGAAAGCCTCCAAAACTGTGAGTCCAAAATTTTTCCTGATGATACTTTGCCTTAGGTGTTTTGTTACAGTAACAGAAAGCTGAGTGATAGGCATATCATGGACTTGGTTTGTTTGGTAGCAGGATAAGGTCATAGGCAGATTTGTATTCAACACACTCACCACTGTCATTTAAGTTCACACCCCCAGGTGTGTTTGTTAGTTTACTTTCTTGAAGTACATGTGTTTTGTTACCCTTTATTTGTCCTATGAAGTTTTAGCAGACCCTTCAAGACTTAGTTTTAGCTGTTACTGTTAAAATGATGTTGGTCCTGATTCATTCCATTTACTTGTGTTTCGTCACCAGTATCCAGGTTTTTTTTTTTTTTAAATTCTTTTAGAGCACCTTTACATGCTGCTGATTTGGGATTAAAATGATGTGTGGTGGTTAGAGGCATGACTCAGGTGTTAGAGTGCCAGACAATGAGTAAAAGCATCAGATACAGAGTTTGAATCCCAGTCTTGGGGGAAAAAAATCATATATACTGCTCATGCCTACAATTTTAGCTACTCAGGAGGCTGAGCTATGAGGAGTGAGATTCAGAGCCAGTTTGGGTAGGAAAAGTCCCTGAAACTCCAATTGGCCATTAGAAAGCCAGTAGTGGAGCTGTGGCTCAAGTAAGTAGAGTACCAGTCTTGAGTTCAAGTCCTAGTACTGGCCCACAGGGAAAAAAAAAAAAAGGTATGTAGTAATCATTTGTTTTCCTCTCATGGAAGTATGGGATCCTTATGGAAATGGTCATGTTTTATGTATCAGTGTAACCTTAACACTAGCATGAAGCAGCTCCTTAAAATATTATATAAGTTAAAGAATTAACTCAGGGAAATAAACTTTTCTATCTGGTGAAACATTTGCTAGCAATTTGGATTTGGTGTCAGGGTCAAGAATAAGTTTCTTTGAAGCAGAAACTGAAGGAACTAAGTCAATATTTTTTTCTTACCCAGAAAATAAAACTTTATTCTTGAATCTTATTGCTGAATTATATTTATTTTTATTGGTAGGCTTTAATTATATATCTAAAAAGACTGTCCTAATTCAAAATATTTCAAATATAGAAATTAAGAAATCGGATTAGAAACACTCATTGGCCAAAGTAAAAGTAAAAATGTTATTTTCAACACCCTCTGTTGATACTTTTTTTTTTGGTCAGTCGTGGGGCTTGAACTCTGGGCCTGGGCACTGTCCCTGCACTCTTCATCTTAAGGTGAGTGCTCTACTGCTTGAGCCACAGTGCCACTTCTGGTTTTCTAGTGGTTTATTGGAGAAAAGAGTCTCATGGACTTTCCTGCCCTGGCTGGCTTTGAACCATAATCCTCATATCTCAGCTTCCTGAGTAGCTAGGATTACAGGCGTGAGCCACCCGCGCCGGCTCTGTTGATACTTTGAAGTCTCAAGCTTCATTA
The DNA here is from genome assembly GCF_000151885.1 of Dipodomys ordii. Lineage (NCBI taxonomy): Eukaryota > Metazoa > Chordata > Mammalia > Rodentia > Heteromyidae > Dipodomys > Dipodomys ordii. Next base: position 143,417 of record NW_012267333.1, on the reverse strand, counting down.
ATAAAGTTAAAATACTGATTATTCTAAAAGTTTCTCCTATTACATTTTTGTTTATCATGAATACAAAGTGGGGTCATAACACTCTGGACTTCAACACCAAGTCTCTGGGCAACTATTATAAAGTGCTGGGCCTAATGTTCTTTCTCAGTAATACATCAAGGTTAATCATTAAAATCAGTGAAACAGGCTAGAGGTATGGCTCAAGTGTAGAATGCCAGTCAGGAGCAAAAAACAAAACAACAGCAACAAAAAAAAACTCAGGGCCTGGGTGCTGTCCTGAGCAATTTTATTCAATGCTAGTGCTAGCACTTTGAGCCATAGTACCACTTCCAGTTTTCTGGTGGGTAATTGGAGATTAGAGTTTCATGGACTTTCCTGCCTGGGCTAGCTTGAACCTCGATCCTCAGATCTCAGCCTCCTGAGTAGCTAGGATTACAGGCATGAGCCAAAGCACCCCTGGCTGGCTTGAGCAAAATTGAACAACTCTAATGTTCCAGTTTCTTCCCCTGGCTGCTAAATCAGCAGTTTGAACTGGCCTTCCTACTTTGTTTCACTTTAATTCTGGTTTGTTTTAATTTAATTTATTATCAAAAAGTATTAGCCAAATAAAGGATCTTGTGCTTGCTGTAGGAAAAGAGGAAAGCAGGTCATAATTTAAGTTTCAGAATTCCCTTTGGGAAAGAACTTAAGGGCAATGAACAAATTAGTTTTCCAGTTAAATCTAGTACTCTACCATTTGAGTCACAGTTCTACTTTCAGCTTTTTTGTAGTTAGTTGGAAATAAGAATCTCATAGACTGTCCTGCATGGGCTGGCTTTGAACCATGATCTTCAGATCTCAACATCCTGAATAGCTAGGATTACAGGCTAAGGGAGACAAGCACATTCATTTAAATAACTCTAATGTCAAAGGAATGTGTTTTCATGAATAAAGTTCAGAGAGATGGAGGTATCAGGAGAAACACAAAATCTACATGAGAAGAGCACATGGTTGGAGGATCTAGGGTGAGCTTGAACTGGGTACATTGAAAGAAGTTCAGTATTTGTAGAATGTGGATTGCTTGGGGACAAGGGACAGGAGGTTATAAAGAGGCAGGGGTCAACTACTTGTGATTCATGTCAAAGAGCAGTTTATATAAGGTTTGCATAATAAAGTGCTTTTTACCACATATAGACACAAGAAGAATATCATGACCCTGCAGGCAGAATTTATAAAGCAAACCGCTCCATGAATTATGCCCTCAAAGACAAGAAAAAGTCATAACTGCAAGCCAGTACTTTCTGCTCTTAACTCATTCAAGTTTGTGGTAATTTGTTATCCCCTGGAAAACTTAATACAGAGAAACTAGGGATTGTAGTGACTCAGACACACATAGGAGCAAGCAATCAGAGTGCAAAGGATGGCGAGGTTCCAGATAATTTTGAAGACAGATAATGAGAAATGTGGTGTATGATGTAAGGGACAATGAGAATCCAAGGATGGTGCAGTCTCTCTGGATTTGAGTAGCTGCTCTGGAGTTTTCACTCTGGACATGGAGAAGAGTGTAGAAAAAGCAGGTGTTGGAGTTTGGGAGTTGAATGTGTTCAATTTCATAGGGCACTTACATATCAAAGTGCACATTTTTTTTGCTCCTTAGTTACATGCTCCTAGAGTTTAGTAGGCCATTTTAGTATGCAGATATAAAATTTCAAGTCCTCAGTAGTGAAATATTTAAAACAACAAGAAAACCAGATTAAGAAAAAATGTGATTTCCCTCCCTCCCTCCCTCCCTTCCTTCCTTCCTCCCTCCCTCCCCCCCTTCCTTCCTTCCTTCCTTGCCTCCCGCCTCGCCTCCCGCCTGGCCTTGCCTCTGCCCTTTCCTTTCCTCTTCTTTCCTTTCCTCTTCTTTTCTTTTCTTGCTGGTCCTAGGGCTTGAATTCAGGGCCTAGGCACTGTCCCTGAGTTTCTTTTGCTAAAAGCTAGCACTCTACCACTTGACCCACAGCTCCATTTCTGACTTTTTAAAGTAGTTTATTGGAGATGAGTCTCCCATATTTTCCTGCCTGGGCTGGCTTTGAGTTGTAATCCTCATATCTCAGCCTCCTGAGTAGCTAGGATTACAGGCAGGAGTCACCGGTGCTCAGCGAAAGTGTGATTTATATACTGTAACATGTATTGGCATAATCACTCTATTTTTTCACTTGTATGGTGTTGTACCACCCCCTTTTTTGGTGGTGCCAGCCTAGGACTTGAACTCAGAGCCTGGTCACTGTCCCTGAGTTTTTTTGCTCAAGCTAACTATCACTTGAGCCACAGCTTCACTTCCAGCTTTTGGGTAGTTAATTGGAGAAAAGAGTCTCACAAGGACTTTCCTAACTGGGCTAGCTTTGAGTGATAATCTTCAAATCTCAGCATCTTGAGTAGCTAGGCTTTCGAATGTGAGTCACTGTGCATAGCTCCATTTAAAATGGTCTTTTCCCATTGTTTTACCTACTTCCTCTTTGTCTCATAAACCTAGATTTACCCTTTCATATCAGACACAGGGTTCATGTATACAGTGAAACCTTTTGTGATTCATGTCATCTGCCAGGTAGTATTTAAATATTTTGATTTCCATCCGGGTGCTGTTGGCTTGCACCTATAAGCCTAGCTACTCAGGAGGATGAGATTTGAGGATGGTGGTTCAAAGCCAGCCTGGGCAGGAAAGTCTGAGATTCTGATCTCCAATTAACTACCGAAAACCGGAAGTACAATTGTGGCTCAAGTGGCAGAGCACTTGCCTTGAGCTGAAGAGCTTAGGGACAGTGCCCAGGCCCAGTGTTCAAGCCCCACAACCAACCTCCCCACCCCCCCCAAAAAATTCTAATTTCCATCTCCTTGGCATATGGTGAATTCTCCATATACAACTCACATGTCTATGGTTCCTCTTCTACTGGTTATCACATTTGTAAGAAAAATAACCTGTTCTGTATGTCCTTCTGTTCCAGTCGTCAGTTTGTTATTTGAATGACCTGAGGGTTCAGGACTTCGCACCAGCCAAGTTACTCATTTATCAGTCTTTCTTGGCAAGTCTTCTAGTCTGGTTTTCCAGTGTCTAGAAACTTAAAAAAGTTAACAGTGAATTTGGCACTGAAGAACTGTTGTTACTAAGTGAGCCAGTAACTATCTTCCTTCCTACCCATCCTTTATTTTGAAATTTATGATTGTGATGTTGTATTAGGCAAAATGAAGTTGTGCTTTGTTGGTGTGGTTATGGCTAGCTATCACTCAAGGAAGCTCCAGAGTGTGTTCAGTCTGTTTCTATCTCAGGCTTTTTTGTAAGCTCGATGCTAGCAGGACCTGTTCACATAGCAGCTGAGATTTTCTCTCTCTCTCTCCTTCTTCCTCCTTTCTTCCTTCCTTTCTTTTTTCTTTTTGTCCTGGGGCTTGAACTCTGGGCCTGGGCACTGTCCCTGGGCTTTTTACTCAAGGCTACCACCTGAACTAGAGCTCTACCACTTGAATGCTCTACCACTTGAACCACAGCTCCACTTCCAGCTTTTTGGTAATTTATTGAAGAGAAGAGTCTCTTAGACTTTCCTGCTCAGACTGGCTTCCAACCATGATCCTCCAATCTTAGCCTCCTGAATAGCTAGAATTATAAGCATGAGCCACTGGTATCCAACCTGAAGTTCTTACTTAAAGCAATAGCAGACTTGCTTGGATTTTTCAACACTTAAGAACCAGTCTTAAATAACTGTATTGCAAAGCTCATAGAACTCATAAATGTTAGAGACCATGATTTTAAAAAAAAGAACAAGGGGCTGGGAAGGTGGCTCAGTGGTAGAGCGCTTGCCTTGCATGCCTGAGGTCCTGGGTTCGATTCCTCAGCACCACATAAGCAA